>NW_023596304.1:382333-466764 GCF_011947565.3 Pollicipes pollicipes | reverse complement strand
TCTCCGAAAACTTAGATTCACCGTCTGTCCGGGGATGCGTTGTTCGTCACAAGTGCGGCAGATGTCATGGACGGCAAAGCATGCGCATTGCTCAACTTATTGCGGAAGTGATATGCCCTGCAATATTGTTTTTATGCTGTGGCCCTAGTGATGACACCCCAAACTACGTAAAATCCATGCCCCTGGAAAACCTGGAGAATACAATGTGGTTAGCCATCAGCCTTACTGGAATCATAGATCCGGTTTTCTGTAGGGGGGTGGTGGCCGCCAACGGCCAGATCTAAAGAGAATAGGGCATCAAAGTGAAAACGATACCGTTTTTATGCGAAATTTCGTGAGCAAGATTATGCGGTCTGGCCAGATTTGGCAACGGTCCATTAGGTAGCTACAACACCTGCCGCACTCGAGGAGCTGGTCGAACTGTACATAAGGAAGGCCGATTATTCCTCTGCTCTACGTCAGTGGTGCGTCAGCTAAAGGGTCCGTGGGTATTGTAAATCAAGAGGTGTACAGTGGAGTGGTTGGCTTCATTAGATTATCAGCTGATCGCCTGCACCCGATATGGGTATTCAGGGTATTAGGGTTATCAGATGGAACTTATGGGTCATCATGGATCAGGAACTGCCTCGCAAACTGATCCAGCACCTCCCTGCGCGCTTCCCAAGATGACCGACATGCTATTCAGTGACCTGTTTACTAAAAGCGCAAGCTAATGTACGATTTCAGCTGCAAATTGATATCATGTCGTGTCTTTCTCTCAATTCTATAAGAATGTATATCAGTTTCAGTTTTGTCCAGATTTCCAGTAATCACCCTTTAACACAAAATGATCAATTATCCAGCTTTCAGTCTTTACCCTTTCAATTTCAATGCGGCTGGAGTGTCGTTACGCATTCCAAAAACCTCAGGAAAACTGTTACTGCGGCCACTGCAAATGCCGGATTTCCCTAATCTCGCCGCTGCCACTTTCGATGCTGCTGCAGTGTTGGTGGGATGTCAGACTCTGCGGTGACTCCAACACACCCTCGTGGAGCCAGTGGGCATGTTGTTTTGCCGTAGCAGGGCGCCTCGCTGAAAAAGGGCTTCATTTCTCCATTTTTTGAGTCCTCTCACCACACCCGTGGAAACGTCAAAGCAGCGTCAAAACATCAAATGACGTCAAGGTAACAGGCTCGGGCAATGCATTCAATCTTCAGTAGCTCGCCTTGTTTGCCGTAACGAATGAATGAACTGGAGCTGAATAGCTGCTACCGACGGCCGGCTACATCCGGCACGCGCGCAGTTGGTAGTTCTGTTCGTTTTGTTTTGCTTAAAATACTAGGCGGCGACTGAACGTTGACCGGCAGCATTTTGGTGATGCGATAACACGGGATTGCATCCCCTTAGGTAGAATTGGTGTCTAGACGTGAGCGTACATAGAATGACGAACAAATTGGTGGAAAATACTGGTAAAGAATCGGTGCAAGCGACAACTTAAATTTCGCCACGGCCCTGACTACAGTTTCAACGGCAGTCTATTATATTCGGCACCGTTTATCCTAATGCGGGCATTCTCGGCTTGCCCAGCGATTACTGGCGCAACCACGCACCATACAAACGGGTGTTGGCCATGGTACATAGGTCAACGCTTTGAAATTAGATTTGTGCCTCCACCCTCTCTGGCTGCAAGTTATGGACAAGATGTGACAAACTTCGGGCAAAGCCATTTTACCAGGCTCGATATGCACGGCAAGCCGCGCATACGATTGCGCACGTGACACGACGCATTCCCCGTCCGATTGCCAGTTAAGATGCGGCAACTTCTTGCCGCTCTGACACTTGGTTACCAGGATGTGGCGACAATTTTGAAGGGCTGCTCGTCGGCTTTGTCGTAGGTCACATTTTTAGGTCACCCTTGTAAGACCAGTGGATGTAAAACAGCCCTTCTGGCACGTGCCACGCTTGAATCCGATCATTCAGCGATTCGCTGTTCGGCCCGAACATGACGCAACGCAAGATTGGATAGACAAGGAGGCAGGGCAGGGCAGGGCAGGCAGGGCGGGCAGGGCAGGCAGGGCAGGGCAGGGCAGGGCAGGGCAGGGCAGGCAGGGCAGGGCAGGGCAGGACAGGCAGGACAGGACAGGACAGGACAGGGTATTCAACAAATAGCGTACATATGTCAGACTGGCATAATCTTTCGGGCGCGTAATCGCTCTGAGACTGCTACATTGCGGAAGTTCCAAACGTTCAAAGACGGAAAGAATGCGAATATGCTCGACGAAAGGTGTTCAAAACACGTCCTGTGGGTCAGCAGCTGAAAACAAAATTTTGCCGAGATTGCAGCGTCGTTCTGCCAAGAAGCGTCAGTCACGAAATAGTTGTCAGACCAACGTCGGTCAGGAACATTACCACAGGCGGTGTGCCGAGTGATCGTCCATGAATTACCGTATGTGCGAAGGAAAGGGGTGTTGATAAGGCGTAACTGAAGCGAAACGTGCTGGGAGCTTAGCATGTCTGGCGGACTGGCGAGGCAGAAATGATGTCTGTTCCTTTTTGGGAGTCTTCCATCCTGTCCACCCATGGGAGAAGGGTATTGACAGCTGAGCTCCGCCGCGGCGTCTGCCCGCAGCCTGATGAGGAGTGTGCGCCCGTGTGAGGTGGCTGACCGGCGGGCCCGTGTCACCACAGAGTGGTTGGACCTGGTGGAGCGCCTAAGGGATGTGCGGCCCGCAAGGCTCCGGCGCTGGCGCTAGCACGGCCTGCCGCGGTGGGACGCGGACCACCGGCTGCGCCAGGCCGCTGCCTACCTCTACCTGCAAGCGCTGGTCGACGTGACGTGATCGACCCTGCCAGCTGCCGTCGCTGTGAGCCGCCGCGGCGCTTGCCGACTGGCAAGCGCCGGGTCCGCGTCCCGCTCCGCCCACCGTCTCTGGAAGCGCTCTGCTTTCCGCCCGCCGGGATGTAGGCAGGATTTCTGTTATGAGGGAGGAGAGCGTAGCCGTATCCGTGGCACGGGTTGCCAACTGCGCGAGCACTTCCCCGCATGCAATCAGTTTATGCGCGTAAAAGGGTTAGTGATGTTTGACAAAATGGAAGCTGATAATGACGACTTAGGTCATTAGCAATTAAATTTAAACATCTTTATGAACGCAACATTAAATTCCGTTTTCACATCCGGCACACGAGACGTCCAAAGAGAAGGTCTAACTGCGACAATCTACATGGCATTGTCTCCCATCCAGCACTCGCAGTTGGGAAGCCGGGAGCGCGAGGGATATCACCGCTGCATGTATAAGTCACGGACGGTCGCCAGGCCTATAGAAAAACAGTTCTGCTTCCTTGATTTTTGTTTGTTGAGGCATTAGTTGGAAAATGTATTTCATGGTATATGATTATACTTTTTCTATTTAGATGCGCTTGATGCATTTTCCCCGTCAATATTTATGCACGACAGTTGAACCCGTATAAGATAACATACAAATCCCGATCTTCATAATTAAGTGTTGTGCCCCCTCCCCCGCCCGCGCCCACGCACGCACTTTGACTCGCTGCTCTCCGCGTGAGTTGCATTTCACGTCACATAAGGATAATGTGGCCACATAATTAAGTAAGGGTATACACTCGTGAGTATTTATTGCCAAAGTCATCACAGTTATGGGGGAGGCCATGATGTGTGGTAGTCGGGTGCTGTGCGTCGGCAGACGGCCGTGCGGCCCTGCCGGCAGGTGGATGGATGTGCTGAGTGTGGTTACGTCGGCTTGTCGGACCGGACACTGTCGCGAAGGTCGAACCGAGCCGGCCTGGCTCTATATGGTGCTGACGTGCGCGGATGCCGCCGGTTGGGTTCCGAGCGGCTGGAGCCCGACCAGGAGCAAGTGCTGCAGGAAATGGTGGTGAGAACCGGCCCCCGGCCCGAGCACCACAGACTGCCGTCCCAGAGCGCTGCGCGCTTTCGTCAGCTCTGGCCGATGCGGATTGAGCAGAAGGTGGCGGCCCTAGTGGATCCAAGACCGGAGAGTTGAGCCCAAGAGCCGGCTGAGGGGGGGGGGGGGGCAGACACCCTGTATTCCGACGCTGGCAAAATCTTAATTTAATGTCTGACATTGCAGAGAAAACAGAATCCCGTTGGCTCCCGTCCGTCCGTACTGTTGTGTCAGTTGGTTAGAGCACCCGCCTTCCGATCCATCCCACCCGTGGCAGAGTAGGTTGGAGTCGCTTAGGCTGTTACTCGCTATTTGCGCTCGACAGGCATCGCTTGCGGGCCGGTGGCAGCGGCCGTGCTAAAGGTTCAAGATGACGTCAGAGAGCAGGGACGGATCATGCCGAGCATTGTGGCACGTTAAACTTTCGCCACCAAATTGTGCCGTTGAACTGGAGTAGCGCGAAACGGATGATAGGGTTCAGGGCTCACACAAGTAACGCTTGAGTGAGCTCTCAGAATTAATCTATTTGAAAATATTCGGATTAAATCGTTTAAAAAATACGTATAGCCTGATGGCCTCGCTGGTCAGATGTTTTAGATGGTCAGAGCACCTGACGCAGGGGTGCGGCGTATTCGCCCGGGTCGGCCCGGACCGCGCCCGATGTGTGCCGATGTTGTGACACGATTGGCTCGCTGGTACCGCCGCCTGTCGCTCGTGTGCACCATCAGCGAGCTTTGACCAGAGCGAGGCGTCAACCTCCCATCTCTCCGTGGCAGCGGCACTTCGGCGCGTGATCTCGGCGTCAAGGATGAAATTCTAGTCCCAAATACGCGTCTTGTGCTTTCCGCAGAGATTTCTTCAGTTGCGAGTGAGCGAAGTCAAGGTTTACCCCGATGATGCAGGGCCGTTGGCGAAGATGGAGGTAAAGGAGATGATGACAACGCTTGTCGCCAAGTGGTCCCAAATGACTGAGGTATGTGGGTGGTTTGAACCCCTGTCCTGTTTCCGAAAACGACGTGCAAGCTGGGGTGTGTACGTGAATAGCCATGATTCCAGAATTACAATAGCACCGGGAGATGTTACTCGGTGGGATTTCATAATGGTGTGAACATATGGTGATGCAGCGACCAATTAGTGTCAGCGTTCGCACCTGCATAGCAGTTCCATGCCGTCGAATAATGAAGTCCATATTTCCAAAATACAGATAGAAGTAATTTCTGTCCGCGCATCCTTTAAATTTTGTGGAAGGTCAGAAAACCTGCTTTGGGAAGACCCACTACCTGGTACGCCTATTGCCGGAATACCACTCTCGGAAGGGCCTACCGTTGTAAATGCCTACGCCCCGAAGTACCACGCCCGGAAAACCCGATGCTGGTAGTAGCGTCTCCCGAAGGATCAATGCTCGGTAGACAGACCTACGCCCCTGAGACCCACTCCGCGAGCACCTATGGCGATGTCTGTGTATGGTGTCAGAATGGTATTGTGGGTGCCGCCCTGAGGCCTGGTCGGCGCCACGGGAGTTAGAGAGGGGAGTGGGAGGCGGCCATCCCTTAGCACGCGCTCGAGAGGCCCGGTTTGAATATCTTCGCTTGGGTGGTGGATGAATTGGACCTCCCTGAGGTCTTAGAAACTAAGCAAGCTGGAGACGCCAAATTCACGGGATGCGTTGGCCTGTACGTGAACCCCCTTGTGTCAAAATTTTAGGACCCTAAGTCATGACCTTCGGGTCAGGTAAGGTCAAACAAGTGCGAACTCCAGGTTAGTGTCCAAAGTGCCCCCAGAACCTATATACCTGTTCTCAGCAAGACCACTGGTTCGCATTTAAGGTCAGTGACGTTGCTTGACCGAACGTCTTTGTGGCCCAAATCATGCGAGATTTCTTCGAGTTTTGCATTTGAATACGCGTCAAAGATCACGCTAGACAGAATGTTCCTAAAAGCAAAATGTTGACCTGGATCATTTTAGGTCAGTGATCTATTCTGATCTTTAAGAGGTCCACGGAAGATTGTAGTGCGGTTCTGTCATACACAAATTTTAAATGGGCACCAGATACTATTCCATACAACCCTTAACAACACCTATTACGAACAGCTTGCTTTGGACCCTGGTCTGACCTTCATAAGTGGCCCTGGGCCAGTGACTTTGTCCATTCTGTTGTTGTGTTGCCCTAGACACTATCTCAGAGATCTTCGTCAAGCACTCAGTTGTTGCACCAGGTTTAATGGTTCCCTGGAAATCGTCGGCTGAATCCATGACCTGACTTTGACCCGCTGTAGGGTGTAGGTGCAGGTATTCAGGCAGTAGGCCTTTCGGGAGTAGGGCTCCGTAGCGTAGTATTCTTCACAGCAAGTCGTCAGACAGGGTCTGGACTGCTCGCTGTAAATATTACCTTTTGAATGACAAACATGGCGACGAGCCAGTTGATAACGCTACTGCTAGCACATGGTCAGTCATGTCAGTCGTGTTGACGTGGCCTGGTGAATGCCACTGATGCCCAAGAGAGAGAGAGAGAGAGGAGAGAGAGAGAGAGAGAGAGAGAGAGAGAGAGAGAGAGAGAGAGAGAGAGAGAGAGAGAGAGAGCGAGAGGAGAGAGAGAGAGAGGAGAGGGAGAGGAGAGGGAGAGGGAGAGGGAGAGGGAGAGGGAGAGGGAGAGGGAGAGGGAGAGGGAGAGGGAGAGGGAGAGGGAGAGGGAGAGGGAGAGGGAGAGGGAGAGGGAGAGGGAGAGGGAGAGGGAGAGGAGAGGGAGAGGGAGAGGGAGAGGGAGAGGGAGAGGGAGAGGGAGAGGGAGAGGGAGAGGAGAGAGGGGCACTGTCGCTGATGCCGGGTGTCCCCTGACCTGACAGAATTGCTCTCCGTGAGATGCACGGCGAGACGTCATCCCGTCGAAGGCTGAATGGTGGCGTCTCGTGTGCGGCATGCCAGCCTGTCAGACCAGCTGGAGAGACGGAGCCGGCCGGCTGGCGAGCGCCGTCTGCAACCGAATGCTGGGCTGCCGAGAACAACGGGGGGGGGGGGGGGGGGAGGAGGGCCGCCACTCCGGTCCTTCACAGTCGAGGCTCGGCCTCCGACTGCTGGTGCGCCCCACAGCACGCGGCGGCACTGGTGTACTCCACCGTCTAGGCTGGGGTCCAGCTGTCACCTACGTGGGCACGCCCAAACTGGCTTGCTCACGGATCACTGGTGCTCACCACATGGTGTTGTTGGTATCACGCTTTAAGGATGGTGTCGCGATTTTGTGATTACATGCGCTTTGTTGTTATATATCCATGCTGCCCAGCTTCTGAATGTGAAGGTCGCGTGAGCGTTGCAGTGGTCTGCGCAACCTCTGTACTTTTTGTCTCAGCAGTACAAATACATGAGTTACGAGTTGCCAAGTTTTTTCTAGGTAATGCGCGCGAGATGCATTTCCCGGCGCAACCTCTGCACTGGTTCGCGGAGAAATGCACTGGTTCTCAAGTGCCCGGATTGACACGAAACCCAGCAGTTGTATATTTTCACGGCATTAGCCGCTCAGGCTGAACACTTCTTACGAACACGGCGCGGTTCAGCCTAATGACGCGGCGAGCGAGGCGCCCCGCAGTCTCTCCGCGCTCCCACCGCGTGGACAGGTAGCGCTCGACGCGGGCGGCACACTCGCGCCGTGGCACCTGCAAACGACCAGTGGCAGCAGTACGGGGGTCAAAGTGGGTAGCAGTTCCTGTGTCCGCTGACATAGTTCGATGAAATCCTGAGGCGCGCTTCGATCCATGAAATCATGGCATGATTTCAAATCCTCGACTGCCACAGGTCGGAATGGTGGATAATGAAACAGCGGATGTCACAGTAGAAGCAGCCAAATGCCGAGACTGCCCCTCCCCCGTCAATGAACCGACCGACGACTTAGTGACCACAAGACATCTGTGATGTGCGACAAAAGAAGTTTGAGGTAGTTCATCCATTCAAGGCCATTAAACCACTTGTAGGCGAGTGGGAGTCATCTAAACGTGCCGTTTCTAAGAGGTCACTCTTTGCCGGCTGCGGATGAGACACGCCTGCGCTACATATTCGTTTCACGAATCGGGCCAGAACACGTTACGGTGTTGGGAATGAGGAGAGCGTTGGAATGTATAGCACGTTGAAACCTCGTGGCCGCCACTATGTCGCGAATCAGTGGAGTTTTTCACCACAGCACCACTTTCTCGGCATCCGGGTGACCTCGTGACCTATTATTTGACATTGTCGCCGTATTTGCATTTTTGGCGTACATCGATTTCATCAATATTTATAGCCGTCCGACAGCGTAGGTGTATTTAATTTTAGACGGTTGAGTAATCGAACAGTAGTGCTGACCGAGTGAAATGGAGCTGGCCGTTCCCGAGAGGGCGCAAAATGGTCACGCAATCAACGCGCCTAAAACGCGGAACAGCGAACGGGCACACTCGTGGTGGCTGGCGCGGCTGCTCCCGATTCGGGGACGGTGGGTGAGCGCGCGCGGACACGATTATTCTCATGTATTGCGTATTGGTAAGGTCCACTAGATGCAACGCAAACAGTTGCGAACGTGGCTCGGCTGAGTGAGACGAATTGGTACGACGCATTCAGCGGCTGCTGGAGCGTAGGTTCATGCAGCCCGGAATTCTACTGAAACTCTTCTGCTAGAGTCACAGAGGCAGTTGCAAGGGAACATCGCCATCCTTTTCTCACCCACTGTTATATCCTGAATATCGGCAAAACCTCATGTATTCGGAGCACGCCGCGTGCATTAGTCATGAGTGGGGACCCGTCCGAGCCCTCGCGCATGGCTTGCTGGGGAGATCCTGCACTGAGTGGCGGCGAATAACTCAGATGGTGCGAATAGTCCTGTCGGGGAGGCCCTGCACTGGGTGGTGGCGAATGACTCAGATGGTGCATGTAGTAGTGCATGGTCGGGAAGGCCCTGCACTGGGTGGTGGCGAATGACTCAAATGGTGCGAATAGTCCTGTCGTGGAGGCCCTGCACTGGGTGGTGGCGAATGACTCAGATGGTGCGTGTAGTCCTGTCGTGGAGGCCCTGCACTGGGTGGTAGCAAATGACTCAGGTGGTGCGTGTAGTCCTGTCGGGGAGGCCCTGCACTGGGTGGTGGCGAATAACTCAGATGGTGCGTTTAGTCCTGTCGTGGAGGCCCTGCACTGGGTGGTGGCGAATAACTCAGATGGTGCGTGTAGTCCTGTCGTGGAGGCCCTGCACTGGGTGGTGACGAATAACTCAGATGGTGCATGTGGCCCTGTCGTGGAGGCCCTGCACTGGGTGGTGACGAATGACTCAGATGGTGCGTGTAGTCCTGTCGGGGAGGCCCTGCACTGCACTGGGTGGTGACGAGTGACTCAGATGGTGCGTGTAGTCCTGCCGGGGAGGCCCTGCACTGGGTGGTAGCGTATGACTCAGATGGTGCGTGTAGTCCTGTCCCGCCGCCCACCGCACACCAACATCCTACGACTCTGAATTACTGAGCTCCAGCCAAAACCACACCAGACCTGTGACGCTGCCGACGCCTGCTGGGCTGGCAAGTCCGGTTGCAAGGTAGGGGACCCCGGTCCGGCAGGCTAACCGCGACGCCGTATCAGCGATGATCTACTCACATCGTCGCCTGCACAAAAGCAATCTGGGGGCTATCGCTAGAAGCCCTTCGGACAACGGACCTCTGCGAAATGGGTAAAAGGTTTTAGCTAAAAGCACAGTAAAAGCCTTGCGTCTGCTGCAACACTGGCAGGGTATTAAAGGGCGGACAGTGACAATTTACTTCGGATTTCATCCCTGCATGCGCGAGTCGAGGGTGTGCGAAGCGCCCGGAGATAGTGGTGATCTGCCAATACCAGTTCGGTCAACCCCCATCAGCTCGGTATGGAAAACTCGCCTAAAAACCCAACATTCTTACGATTCAGCTGGCGCCACTTGAAGAAAGCAGGCACGCGGTAGCTTCATATAGCGTTCACTCCGATAAGAATCCGACCAGCCGCACGTGCACGCCTGTCCAACACCGCTTGAAGCGGTACTCGCAGTCAGTGGACGGGAAGTGCTGCCCCCCCCCCCCCCCCCCTCCAGCCTGCTTGCGGTCTAGTCGCCCTCAGAGGGAATCCCTTGGTGTGAACACTGCGGTTGCCTCTAGACTCTGTTCACCGTCTGGCTGTCGCGGTCCAGCCGGGCGGCAACACTGCTGCCACTTCTCAGGCCCTGCCGGCCATCTAGCGGCCATGACACCGCGGGCGGGCAACACTGCTGCCATCTGCCGGATCTGCTCGCCATCGGCCGGCCGTCATGACCCCCCAGGCGGGAACAGTGATGCTATCTCGCGGGCCTGCTCGTCGTCGGGTGGCCAGCTCGGCGGTGTCCGGTCGGGGGTCGGCAGGGAGCTGGTTCGCTGGCCCCTCCTGCGGAGCCGGCGACGGCGGCGGCGGCGGCGAGGCGGGGAGTCCGGCCCTGCAGCGTCCAAACGGGCGGCGGCTCCTCCAGCGGGCGCTGCTCGTCGTCCAACAGGCTGCGACGGGGCACACTGGTCGGTGAACGGCGACAGCAGCACAGGTCGGCTAACAGATCACACAGACTAAGCGACGCGGCACAGCTCGCGCCTGGGTGGACAGCCCAGCCCGACACGATCCAGACGGCGGAGAGCGCCCGCCCGCTCCAGCGCGCCTCTGACTGCGCCTCCAGCTACGAACCTACGACTTCAGTCGTACAGCCGACACGTCACGTGTGCTAACGGATGCAGTGTATGGCTATGACCCGCTACACTGAGGTAACACCAGGGATGGGGAGGGGAGGGGGAGGCACACGTGAACTGGATCTGGAGGCAGATGAAAGGGCACTCGGGAGACACGAACATGTCACGGTTGGTGAACACAACACCGTAGGTGCACCCGGTGAGCCACGAGAAATAATCTACGACGCCAACTTCACGACCAGCGTCGATTTCGCACTCACAATGTGGGCAGCTGAAGCGGGCCAAGCGTCTCAAAAGGACTTCCAGCGTCCAGTGTGGGTGACGAGCGGTCCGAGGTGGCGGCCACGCTCGGCGCCACGGAGCCGGCGGCCGGCGGCGGCGCGCGCAGCACGGCCGCGCCGTCCGCCACCGCCGCCGCCACCCGCCGTGTCGGCGAATGACAGCGTGAAGTCGGGCTGCAGCCGGCCGTCGCGCACGGCCTCAGCCACGGCCGCCACGCGCTGCAGCCGGTCAGCGTCCGCCAGCAGCGCCAGCGCCGAGCGCGCCAGGTCGGCCGCCTCCGGGTCCCAGTGGTGGCCGAGCGGCTGCAGGGCGCCCGTCAGCCGGGCTGCCGCGCCGACAGCCAGCCGCGGCCCGCACGACCCACACGAGCCGCTCGAGCGCGCGCAGCTCCTGCAGCAGCGGCGCCTCCTCCTCCTTCTCCTCGGCGTCCGGCTCCAGCTCCGGGTCTGGGTCGTCGGCAGCCAGCAGCGGCAGTCGGTCGCAGAGCGCGGCTACCGTCCGCTCCAGCAGCTCAGGCTCCAGCAGCGCTGCCAGCTCGCCCACGGCCCAGAGAGCCAGCGTGCGCAGTCGTCCGTCAGCAGCGCCGTCCGCCAGCAGAGCGGCGTACAGCCGGGCGGCGGCCGGCCGCAGCGGGCCGCCGTCCGGTTCCAGAAGCAGGCTACGCCGCAGCCGACCGGCCACCGCCGCACCGCCGGCCTGCTCTACCGCGCGGTTAGTGACCTGCAGCAGCGCCGGCCGGCGCGCCGCGTACCGCTCGGCCAGCAGCGCGGCGCGCCCCAGCAGCAGGGCGCGCACCTCCGGCCGGCCGGCGGAGGCCGCCGACTCCATCAGCCGGCCGCAGACCGCCTCGGCGCTCTCCTCGGTGGCCACGGCGTGCAGCCAGCTGCAGGGCGCGCAGTCGCAGCGTCTCGTCGGCGTCGCGCAGACACTGGAGCACGGCCAGCCGGAGCGGACCGTCGGGCAGCACGGCGCCGCCGTCGCACAGCCGGCACAGCGCCGCCAAGCCGGCGTAGCGCACGTTCCCGCTGGCGCTGCGCACCATCAGACCGGCGCAGCGCAGCGCGGCCGCGTGCAGCGAGGTCGGCGCGTCGCCGCCGCCGCTCGGCGCGGCCGGCGCCGGCGGCAGCGTGGCCGCCGCCGCCACGCACTCACACAGGATGGCAAAGCCCATAGCGGTGCTGGGGACGCCGGCCATCAGCTGAGGACAGCAGGAACTGGGCGAAAGTGTCGGCCAAGCCCGAGTCGTCCGGGCACAGGTACGAGATGAGCCTGGGGGCGCGCCAGACCACCGTGTCATCTCACACTGACCTCGTGTTTACTCCAAACATCACCGGAGCATACAGCGGCTGGGTCACACTCGCAAAGGGCGCACCGTCGACCTCGACTGGCATGCTCATCGCGTCCGGTGGATTACAGCTGGCGAATCGTATGGCTTGTGACATCGAGCCACCCTTCAAGTTCAAAAACCACACCAGTTATTCAAAGAGAACAAGGACGGGTCCACGTTTTTGACATGCAATACAGCTCAGTGTATACCAAAAGGTCGGCGTTTCCTTTGGTGTGCTGTTGTTGGATCACGGATAACAGCCGTGTGCTGCAGTGCGCGGCGCCTTCGATGTGGGTCTCAGTGGCGTTGCGTTAGCGCCAGCAACCGCGCGCCAGGGCTGACTCACCGGATAAGCGAGCACTGCAGCCAGGGCGCCGGCACGCCCCTGTGCTCGAAGTCGGGCGGCAGCTTGCGGCTCTGGACCTGGCCCAGGATCGTCATCAGGCTGGTGGTCAGGTGGGCGAACATAGCCGGGTTCAGCTGTCGGATCGGAGGCCTGCCGTCAGCGCACCACCCGCCGCCCGCGCCATCACCACAGGCGGGGCGCACGACGGGGGACCCTGGCTGGTATACAGCCGTGAGCGGAAACAGCGCAGGGGGTGGTTTGATGCGATGATGGGGCCACGCAGAGCGATGTCCGCTTCAGGTGGGCTAGCACATGGCAGTGGTAAAATCATTCCAAATCTGAATGTGAGGCCGTCTTAGCCTCACACTGCGGCATTGTGATAATTACCGTTCCAGAACGTCATCGCTTGCCCGGTGCCGGAAGGGGGCATCTCGCAAGGCCAACAACACGATGGATACGAAGCGATCATCAAAACACCATCGCCGCGCCGGCCCGTTCAGGTGCGGTATTGACTCCGACGTAGCGGCTGGGCCGCAGCGCTACCCCGGAGACGACTCAATGTCTCTGGCCGTGGTCTGCTGTATGGCTCTGGTAGTGGTCTGCTGCCTCACCGCACGCCGTGACAGCAGGCAGCTGACGGGTTCCCACTGTCGCAAGGCGTCGCCCTACAGTCCCAACAAGCCCCGCCCACCGCGTCCCAGGCGCGGTCTCGGCCCGCCACCAGCACATGCTCAGCACCCCCCAGCCCGTACTGCAGCGAACGTGAGGCACAGCTGGACGGCCGACGCCATGACGAGCGGGTCTCGGTCCAGCAGCGCCGTCTCCACAGCCTCCAGCTGGCCGGGCAACAGCTCCGGCGAGCACAGCAGCAGACTGTGCAGCGCGCGCGTCGCCTTGTCCCGCACCACCGCCTGTCGGCAGAAGCGCGAAATGGAGTCGCGCTCGGACAGAGCGGCACGGCGCAGCGACGACGAGCCGGCAGTTCCGCCCGTGACCGGCATTATAATGACTAGAATGATGTAACGACTCAAACGACCCACTCGGCCACTGGCGTCGCAAAGTACCTCGTCGGCTGAAATGGTCAAGTACACACGAGTACGTGCACAAGAGCAGCAGGGACAGGTTGCCGGGCCGTTCTCCCGGCAGGCTTGGGCCCCGCACCTGGCGGTGTTTGAGCTTGCTGAGCACGGCCGGCAGGAAGGTGGCGGCGTTGTCGGCCGTAACCAGGTGGCAGACCATGTTGAGGCCGGTGCAGAGGACCAGCACGTCGCCGCTACGTAAGTCGCCCAGCACAGTGTTGACCAGCAGCACGGCCAACTCGTCGGTGGGCCTCAGCAGCAGCGACACGGCCAGGTAGCCTGCCAACGGCGTCCTCTCCTCAGACGGGCCTCCAGTATGCGATCACACCTCGCTACCAGAGACATGACCAATCTTAAAAGGCACACAGTTGCCAGGGTGTTTAATAGCTTATGCCACGTCAGCCTCACCAGCATTGAAGACAAGTAAATGGCCTCCAAAACGGCGGGAACGCCGCCCAGTGCCGTGGTGGCTTGCCTGCTGTGCTGTCTTACCCATTCGCTTTTGCAGCAGTGAGCCTTGCTGCGCCAGAGTGATGGCATGGATGCAGATGAAGCGCACGTCATAGCCGAGCAGGTGACAGTAGACGGCCACACTGAGTGCCTGAGCGCGCACCGTGCACTCGGCCGAGGGCAGTGCCAGCAGCTGCTCCATACTGGCCAACTCGGCCTGGATTGTCAGCTAGAAAGGAATGTCACTGTCAGATGCCACCCCATTTTTGGTCAGCAAATTAAGATGGAATGTGAACCATTCAGGCTCCATATCTCCCAAGTAAATGGCAGTTTACTTGGGCCTCAGTATCTCCCACAGCTGACCCTGGATTCTCCTTGTGATGGGCTTTCTGAAATGGTAGATGTGCTTAGGACATATGCTAATGATTTGGGTATGGGCTTGGAATGTAAGCATGTGGGAGGAGAGCATGGGAGCACACCATGCATGGGACACCTGACACCCACAGAGTGATATTCTTCCAATTTGTGATACAATGTATTTCAAGAAAGTGGTAAAAATGCTATTGATAAATGACAGTTTATAATACACTAACAGGTAGCATTAGCAGAACAAAACCATTGAGTAACAGCTGGCAACTAGTGCCAAAAAGTTTAAAAAGCAACAAGTGCTTACACACAAAACACAAACACAGGGTGGCACACAATGTCCCACCTGACTTCCCTGCTGTCACTTCAATCTTGGGCAGATACAGGGAGCTTGAAACAAAGGGTGCACTGCAGATATCTTACCTCAATTTCATCCTGACACTCACAGAGTGATACTTCCCTGATGAAGTCTCTGAAGGAAACTGGGGGAGACCTCCTGATAGGGATACTGGATAATGGAACTTGAAACAAAAGACGCCCAGCAGTTATCTCACCTCAATTTCATCCTGACACCCACAGAGTGATATTCTTCTGATGAAGTCTCTGAAGGACACTGGAGAAGATTTCCTGATGGGGATACCGGATAATGCCGCTGCACCAGCATCACTAACTTTAGGTAGGTTTTCAGCCACTGCCTTGGCAAGTTTTGACAGTTTCAGAGTCAAAAGAGAGGCCATCTTGATATGGCTGATTGCTAATTACATGACCTGTTTTATCTTCAGGCAAAAAATGCACCTGAAAGAGCAGAGACATGGCTAGTGAAGGATCTTTACAGCAAGCAGAGCTGTTGCTCTTGAAAACCAAGACTTAAATGAGAATGCAGTCCAATGGTGGAATTAAACTAATTGTGATATTAATAAGAAGGGGGCAGCATTGCACCATCTCATCTCTAAATAACAAGAATGTATTACCAGCCAATGACATCTGCCACTTACTTTCCCAGGAAGGTAACTAGCAACAGCTGGAATCATGAACAGTCTCTAATTGAATGATCAGAAGTTTGGGGTTTAAATGACAGCTGGTTCAAGGACAATCATGACACTTGTGTTTTTTAACCTAAAAAAATAGCAGTATCCAGCATAGCATCAGCACTGAATATCTGAACAAATATGTCCTATCAGGGGCTGGCAGTGACTGCTGTTGACAGGAAGAAGCATGGTGTGCTCATTGAACATTTGAAAGAGGGATTTTAATTCCATTACTATGTATTTCCTAATTTTAACAGGAGAAAACCTGATTTAAGTGTCTTTCTTTACTTTTTTTGGCAATATGCTCAGGTCACATCTTTGCTTCTGACTAAAATTTGAGACATCATAAAGGCATGGGGGCACCATTGCACCTCTATGTATTTCCTAGTATTGTATTTATCTGCTTGGTAAGATGAGCCATGGTGAGCAAAATGCAAACCACTGACTTCAGTGCATCAGTGCAGTGCCATGAACACAAAACACTCATGACCAGCACTGTGAAAATGCAACTGCTATGCCTTAAGTTAAGGTATCTAATACAACCTGGATGTTATCCAATTATTGTTGATATTATGTATTCAATGAAACTATCACATACATTGCATTACATTAGTTTCCCAGTGCATTAGTGAGCAGCATTATTCACACAGATAAGACAGTAGCATTAGCCTTGTTCCTCTGAAAAAACAGGACAATAGAGAATAGTTTGAGTGATATTTTTGCAACATGCCTTTAGCAAAACAAAACAACAGCAGAAGTGTAGATCTTACCCAATTTATTTCACCAACACTTCACCTCCGCTTTTGATTCGATAAAGGCATCTTGCTGGAATATCAACCAAACTAGCCCCATTCCCCTGATTTTTCTGAGGAATTAGGCTGATACTACCATCTTATCTAGTTTTACTATGCTGACAGTGGGTATAAAGGTGACAATTTATACAGCCCACGTGTTGGCTTTCATGTTCGCAGGTGTTTAACTTTAAAATAGCGTGCCTGTACCTACGCTGACGCATAAATATTTCACCTAACACACCACAAGATCTTTTTCAGGTGCACTGAATGCCTCTTCTTAAAGTTGGAACCCAGATTGCATGAACGACAATAACAATATTTTGTAGCTGCCGGGCAGGAATTGCCGCAAAAAGCGGCTACCAAAATGCTGTCCGTAGCAGTCAACATCGCCACCATCCACAAAAGCAGCTCCAAACTCAAAAACTGCCGCACCGCCGAGTGCTGCGCCGACTTTTTTCCAAATAAACACCAGTTAACGCAAGAATACAAGACTTTTTCATTGCCTAGCCTCAAACTTGTGACCACAGTTCACCGTCTTCCCCATAAGAACCTGCATCGACTGCCCCAAGACAGTGCATCAGAATCTAAACTAGGAGCAAGCCGAACCGGTGTCCTCGAGACATTTTCCGAAAGAAAAGGCAGCTACGATTTCATCAACCGTCCTGAAACTGGCGACCTCAGGTCACAGCCTGTACCGTACCTCTACCATATCATATTTACGGTATACAATGTGCATGTGTTTAATGGTGCCCCGGGTTCTGAACGGCTCACGAAATCGTAGCTGCTCTAGCTACACGAAAACGTTCTGAAGAGGTCGGCCGAAAGGTGTAAGAACAGGGAGGAGAGGGGCACGAATCACAGCTTTGCGCGTAAGTTTGACACTGGCAACGCCACGGGTGTAGTTTCCCTTTCAGTTGGAATAGACGTGGGGGAGCTTCACTCCCCTCCAACTTGGGATTCAGTCCCCATCCCCTTAACACACACTTCAGTCCCCCCCCCCCCCCCAACTGGGACAGAAAGTGGGCAGAATCCGGGAGAAACCCGTTGAACTAGATGGCACGACTTGGGTGGTGGGTTCGGGGTATACGCAACAAGCTATGCTTAGCAGGTACTCTGAACCCGCAGTCACCCATGCAAACCATTCGGAATTAATTTATAAAAAAACTGTTTATTGCATATTTTGAGGGCTGGCTGGGTACTTTTTCCCGTTGAGCCTCACACCCCAACCAATTTTGCGAAACTGCGCCCCTGGGTAGCGCACATCAGAAAATCGGCCCAAAAAGGTTGGGTCGACGCACTCTGCGGTTATCCACGCTAAATTGGCAACAACACACCAAAATAGGACGCTGGGACCGTACAATGCTGGTAACCACATATTTCGTTCACATTCCAAGCATAATACATTTAACGTACTTCCGTAAGCCCGGCGTCATACCTTCTCTGTTTGCAAACACTGTTCATTTTGATGTTATTTATTTCGCACTTAGACTAGAAAAGCACACACCATCTTCTTTACGGAACATTCCAAGTAATTGGCCAACGCCTTTGCAATGCTGCCCGATAGCCAACAGCCCAATTTCTGAATCCTGGGCCAGTGCGCTTTACGTCTTTGTTTTGATAATGCACCCGCTGTCTCGGTTTTAAAGGGACTCTGAGAATGAGCACCGACAGCACAGATGTAAACAGGCAAGCTCTGCCTCCTGCCGGCAAACTCTCTTTCTCTACGCGTCTGTTTAACAAGTTCTCCTAAAGGCCACAATCTGTTGACAAACCTGTCGCCTGTGCCCATTTGCTCACTGATGTGTCTACCCGAGCATCAGCGGCAAGACAGTAACTGACAGTACCAAAAAAACAAAAACAAAAACAGGAAATTTCTAGGTGTACTCCTAGGACAAAGGCAAAAGTAGTCAACACGCAAAAGTATGACCATAAGCCATGCTGAAATAATCAACTAGGTACAAATACACTCGTAAGTAGCAAATCAGATCTAAGTGTTAAAGCCTACCCTTTCCAACCTGGCCAACGAATGTGACACTAAACAAAAAGTTATGGCCCTCATTCAGATAAGACAAGGAACGAATACCTCGCATATATAGATTATTAACACACGCCATTGAACCAACGTGCATTATCCGATGTCACTCGCAAGTAGTTGAAGAGTATTGAAAGAGGCCATTCAAAGCTTCTCAGCTAATGCCGTGAACATCACCATGTGCGAAAGCTGCTCTGCAGGAAGCACAGAAACAAGATAATAGTGGGATTGCTTGCAAAGCGTGACCCCTGAAGCCAACCCTCATTCAAGTCTATCAAGCCTGACTAGAGGACGTGAAAAACAACAGGGGAAGGTCCGTCGACCAATTCCGCGTCGGCATAAAGCTGCATCCGCGCCCGAACTCCAGGCGCTCCGCGTTTCAGACTTCAGACAGTTGATTAATGCCCGCCACCGCGACCCCAGCTGAGGAGAAGCGCCGCTCGCTGCGCCGGCGGCCCGCTCAGGTGGCGGCTGGGTCCTTCTCGTAGCGCAGCAGCGGCGAGCAGACGAAGTTAAAGACGGCGCCGGCGCTGGTGACGAGCTCGTTGACGACGTCGCGCTGGGTGACCTCCAGTATGGGGGCGATCTCCTGGGTACAGCTGAGGCAGCGCAGACCGGTCAGCTGCAGCTGCGGCCGCGTCGTGCCCAGGCCGGCGCTCAATTGACCGCGGTACTGCACGCGGTCGCCCGCCCGCAGGTTCAGTCCGAACGCCTGGAACTGGTTGTCGGCCGCCAGGTAAACATCAGCCGGACTGACGTTTAGGTAGCCAGCTGGCATGTGCACCACAATGTGAAACTGGTAGCGGTTCCAGGAGCGCAACGTGCATCGTGACGTCATGACGGTGTGCGCCGTCTTGCAGCGGCTGAAGCTGACCTCGTCCATCAGCTCGGCGTTGCAGTCTCCGACTGGACGGCCGTAAACGCAGGCCAGCGTCTGCTGCAGGCCCACCGGCAGGAAACTGATCAGCGCCTGCAGCTTGTTCTCGGCCGACTGGACGCGCACGTCGGCCACGGTGCCCTCCCACTCGACGGTGGCGCCCTCCAGCAGCTGACAGCCGTGCTGCACCTGGGCCGTGGTGGCGGCGTCCAGTGCCGGCCGGTGACACACGTTATAGAACTGCTGCCAGGGCAGCGCAGTCACGTCGGTGGGCGGTGGCGTCGTCAGATACGTGATCTGCACGGCCGGCAGAAGCGACAGCAGGCCCAGCCCCAGCACCAGCACCTGGTACGACGAGATGACGCGCGTCAGCGAGGCGTGCCGGCTGCGCAAGAAGGCCAGGCCGAACGGCAGCGCCAGCAGCGCGCCCGTCACCACCGCCTGCAGCAGGAAGCCGGCTTGGTAAAGGTGACGGCCCAGTGCCACAGCTGGGAATAGCAGCAGGAAGCCACCGATGATGGGGAGCGCAAACACAGTGCCGAAGAAGGTGCCGACAGCGCGCAGCACGCCACCGGTGGAGGCGTCGCCGGCAAACAGAATGGCGGTCTGGAACCAGACGACCGAGGCCAGGTGCGGGATCAGCACCTTGTAAGTGCCGCGCCACCTGTCCTGCGCCGCCATCGTGGCGTAGCAACCGAGCGTGGCCAGGTGCAGGATAGCCAGCAACGAGAAGTCGAGGAAGAGGCCGGGCGCCAGCTGCAGACTGGCCGCCGGCGCAGGCCTCAGCGTCGGGAACAGGTGCAGACAGGACAGCGTCACGTGTAGCACCATCGACAGCCAGGCCAGCCGCTGGTGGCGCTCGCTGAGCGAGATGAACGTGATGGCCGTCATGAGGGCGGCCAGCGCAGTGATCTCGGAGCTGAGCACCATCGAGTCAGGCGTGTACTGCAGCGCCGTCACCGTCGCAGCCATCGCCACGAAGAAGCGCCCGTACGGGTACAGGTTCTTCCAGCAGAACTTGGCCTCGGCTAGCTGCGTGTTCAGGTCGTCTTTGATAATCTTCATCACCTGTGACCAGATGCGGAAATTGCCCAGGTCCTCGTGAAGCTGTAGCATCTGCAGCGTGGAGATGACCATGACTAAGAGGGCGACGTACAGGACGATGACCGGCAGGATGAAGCGCAGCATGCGGACGTCGACGAAGGACACAAGGAACACGACCAGGATCGTCTTCAGTTGCGTAGTCGGGATCAGCGAGAGCAGGAAGGCGTTGCCGCGCTCTGACATTGTCTCGATCATCTTGTGATAGCCGTAACTGACGGAGCGCACCGGATGGAACATCACCTTCTCCAGCAGCGTCATTTCCTGGAAAGCAGTCTCGTCATCGCTGACCTTAAGGAACTTGTTTATGGTGGGCAGGTCGCCGTTGACAAAGTTGGCCGCCGCCGCCACCAGCGAGTCCTCAGACAGCTTCTCGCCGCCGATGTGGCTCAGGAAGGAGATGGTGCGCGGCGTGTCCGTCGCGTCTTCGGCCGCCGGCGCCGTCGCTGCTACGCCCTCGCCCTGATCTCTGCCGTCACCGTTGCCGTCGCCGCCGCCATCAGCGGGTGGTTCGGCCTCAGCGGCTGGCTGGTCACCGTCGGCGGCGGCGGCGGCAGGCGCGGGACGCTCCAGGTCGCGCCGCTCCTGGCTGGTGAGCCGCTGCAACCGGCTGCGCAGCTGCGCCGTCGTGATGAAGTCCTGACCGTCGGCCATCGTGTAGAAGAGCTCGCGGGCAGCACGGCGCGAAAGCTTCTCCTCCTGCGTCATGTCCAAACAGTTCTTCACGTCGATGTAGTTCTGGTCCGTGATGCCGCGGCCCCGGTCAAAGCACTCGCGCAGCAGCTCGGTAGCCTCAGCATTGCCCTGCTCGGATGCCTTGGTCAACCAATAGACAGCCTGGACATAATTCTGGGTGGCCTCAGAGGGCGCGGCCGGCGCATCCAGCAGCTGCTTGGCCAACACCAGCTGCGACTCCTCGCAGCCGTCCTCTGCCAGGTTACTGCGCAGCCGACGCAGCGAGCCTTGCGGTCCGTCGTGCAGAGTCCACTGTTTGCGCGAGCCGCGCCGGCCGGACGCCTCTCCGTCAGGCACAGTGCCCGCCATCTTGGGATGATTGCTCAGGGCCTGCTCAGCAGACTGGTCAGCCACTTAGCTGACCTGATGAGTGTACACAGACACACAGCAACTGCACAGGCCTGCAAACAGTATGCAGGGGTCAATCACATGAGCTGGACCTCCTGTTAAGCCTAACTCAGAGCTGAAGTATGTGTTGGTTTAAGTAGGCAACATGTCTCCTGGTGAGTACTACAGCTCTAAGGCTGGGCAAATATTTGAATTAAGACATAAAATAGCTCAAACGCAATGTCATTCTTTTCAGTGGTATAAGCCACCCACAGCCATGACAGGCTCTCAACCTTGACCATGAAAATTGTGTTATGCTGCAGTGAAACTGGACCTTGGTGTAGGGCCAGGTACCTACAGGGAACAAGACTTGAAACAAAATGTGGAGCAGTCCTTTGGTGGCATCACCATGACTTGGATGCTAGAACCAGAGGCATAGTCTCCTATTCACTTAGGGGGCTTAGACCCCCCTCCAACTCAGGCTTCAGACAATCCCACTTTGGAAAGAAAGTGGATAAAAATTAGAGGACAGACCTGTTTGGTTGCATACTTTTGGGGCAGGTTATGTCAGTTTTTGCTTTAATGCCCCACAACCCATTTTGCAAAACTATGCTCCTGGCTGGAACAGTAGGGAAAATGAGTGGCAAGCTTTTAAGGATGATTGGAATGATTCCACTGTCATCAGTCTGTTCTGTAACTGGCAGCAAGTTTTTCTGGTTTCCTGACATTTAGCAGTCAAGCATGGAATACTAACTGCAAACCACACAAGCAGAAGCAATGCAACAGATTATCAGGTATGTTAAGAACACTTATGATTTGCTGTCCTATTCACATTTTCTTCTCAAAGGGGCTCTGATAGTAAGCCATGCCATTACAGGTAGGTGCATAATAATTCCACCCATCATCTGCATTCTGCATGCCATGTCTACAAACATCCAGCATATCCAATATTCAAAGAAAACAATCGTGAGTGCAAATTCATCACTCAAGCAGCTGCTGAGGAATGACACAATTTACAGTGGAGGAAAGCCTGATGTAACATGAACTTAGCACCACTTTCCTTTAATTTTCCCATGGGATTACATCCTGATCCAATTTTGACCATGCAATGCACACGTTTCACCTTTCCTTATTCATCTCATTATTTTCATGTCAGGCTATCCCCAGACTCCATTGAACCCTTCACCTTGTCCCCACCCAATCTCATAGCCACGGTAACAAGCGCGATGTCATAGTTCACCGCGCCCACTCACTGCATGCGCCTTCCCGGGGGGCCTATACTTGTGCGCCGAATTCACAACTGAGGCCCAGCCCAAATCTTGCGTTAGAGGAGCCCTACAGCGGGCATACACCAAGCCCAAGAATTAAATCCAGACAAACATGCAAAACATCTTGCGTCTTCCTACTCACCTCTGGAATAGCCACAGCCAACCCTACTCTGGTGGCGGCGCCCGGGGAATTAACCACCAACCGCCCCACCTCGCGTTCGCTGTGTTTGGGACGCGAACGAGATCCGTGCGCGAACTCCAAGGTCAAGCTGTGGTGGTGTTGTGTGGTGTGGAGAAGGCAGCGCCGCGGGTGCACCTACAGGCTTGGTTACACCCCTATGTCTTAATAAAACCGGTGGCGCAACTAGGGTTTTCACAAGGAAAAGAGATAGGCGATAACATCACACATGTTTCTAAACCTGTTGGAAGCGATCTATGATGGGAAAAGCACAATGATATAGACCATCGTGGAGGGGGTTGGGGCACCGCCGGTGTACATAGACGTTAGGCCCGCAGCAGCTTGGCCCCGCTAAGTTTGATCCCACAGTACAGATCGTTATAAAATTAGGACCGCGCTATCGCTCCTTCGGCATGCACTAATTTTGACAAGATAAGATCACCAAAGCGGCATGATACCAACGCATCAGGTCATGGTCAGACTTGCTCTTACATAGATTTTCTTGCACCATCATTGATTGGTCGATTGAGCGGGTAAAGATGTGTTCGTATAGCGTGTGAACACATTATCAAAGCCCTTAACCACATCAAATAGGTCTGTTTTGGGGAAGGATGTGGAAACTAATAACCTTGAAACGAGGGAACCTTTTCTGAGATTCCAGTTAAAATCTGGCGAATCTTCTGCCTTTTACCGAGCATCTAAAACATATTTGGGTCACCCGATTTTGTTTTTAGAGCGTTAGGGTGGTTTGTTTGCTTTTGGTGGCATGCGTGGAAGGAGTGATCTCGCTAGTGCCTGCGTTGGTGCATTTTTTGTAAGTTGTGCGTCTTTCCCGGAAAACGTTCATGATCTATTCGCTACTTTCGCCGCAGTGCCGCTTATTGAAGTTCCCCGCGCGAACTTGCCCCGCGCGTGAATAGGCGCGGTGGAGAGTGTTGGTCCATATGTGGGGGTCGTTGATTAAAACTGGTGAAGTGAAATATTAGTTGATGTTGAGGAACCCAGTGACTAGCTAATCAAGTGTTTGAAGACTAGGGTGTAATGTCCCAGGCGGTGACGGTGGCTGTATCACCGAACTTGAAAGACACCCGAATTTGAGGCTGAGGTTGGCTCTGAATATCAGAAGTGTGTGGACCTGACTTATTTAGAACTTGAACTGGTGTGAAACATGTATTCTTGAAAAGATACTTTGATTATGTTGTCTTGCCCAGCAAAGCATTAATTGGTCTGCATGATCTTACAATAAAGCACTGCAACTGTGTCACACTGACTTACTGGTAGTGTGGTTAATGTGTCCTTGTTAACTGCTGAGTCTGGGAAACCAGAGGTATGGGTTCAATTCAGTGTGGTGCCTGTCCTTCCTGCTAGGGAGAGAGGCAGATGGTGGCATATAGCCTCAGCAGCCCAGTGTGTCATAAAGCCCCAATGACACAACTACATCAGACTGTAGAAATACATGTGCCAAACATGACTGGTGTGGGGTAACATCACAACAGTAATTGTTTGGTGTATAGCTGGTACCCATTTGTGTGCATGGAAAGTCAATTTTTCAAAGAATTGTGATGTTTCCAAGGCGACTAGCCAAAAATACCCCATAACAAGAAAAATGGTGTACCGTGTCTGTGTAATTTGGCCTGGCTAGAGTTTGGCACTCACAAGTTCAAGGTGAGGCCCAGCCAGTGGTGTTGTAGCATTTATTCAGTCAGGAAAAATCTACACTAGATGATGCCTGTTGACGTGGCACGGTAAACATGGGGTGCTCTGTTGCACCAAGCTCAACGAGGCAAAATCCTGCATCTGAGTGATAAGTATGATCAGATCATCTTACGTCTTCCCATGCCTTGCTGGTCTAGCTTTTCTTTCATCCCTAGGCCAGTGCTTTGGTGTATGGGACTGCTGACAGATGCCCTGGGTCAAGTCAACCAGAATATGATTGATAGATGCCATGTGACATCTCACGATACAGGCCTTGGTCATCCTTGATAGCTGTAGTGCCAACCCCCCCCCATGGTTTGTCAGGTCTGGTGTTGCTTGCATATCTTCCATGGAGCACATTTGGTGCTATGTTACCTGGTTTCTGGTGCTGGGTTCTTTTCTGCTGCCTCTGATCCATCAAGGGCACTCACAAAAGTGATGCGCTTACTGATCTGCCTTAAAAGCTTACTGCCTTTAGTTTCAGTGCATTGGTATTTGCTGTTGTCATTTTGACACAGACTGCTGGTTGGTCTGTCTGTTGCTGTCACTTTTTATTACTTGACAGACTGTTCTGATCAAATTTGGTGCACTCTTATGAAATGGTCTTGCCCAATATCACCTTATGTACAATAAATGAAATGTATCTAGTTAGGGCTACATGAATATAGTTAAACTTCTCCAACTCTCATGAACAATGGCTTAATGGTATGATATGAAAAGTCACAGATGTGTCCTTCTTCACATGAGAAATCAGCAACAACTGCAGCCACAGGTGGCTGGAAGACTTGTGTAGTGAATTGGTGTGGACAAGATGGCTCAAAATGCATTCATGCATCCGCGTAACATATACCGAACCCCTCCAGACTTCAAAGCTCTGGTAGATGACTTTCCGGACATCAGGAAACACGTAACCACAGTGAGTGTCCTCTGGGGGTCGTCGGTGTTCACTGCGCCAAGGCCGCGGCTGTTCCTCATGTATTCTGTGCGCTTCACGGTCGGATCGGCTCGAGGCTGCGGTCCCAGCGCACAGCGAGCATGTCCATATACACAGCCATCTCCAGATGAGGCTCACGGCTAGTGTACGGTGGTCGTGTATGAGAGGGGCGACACTCGCTGGTGAAACTAACTGCGA
The DNA here is from genome assembly GCF_011947565.3 of Pollicipes pollicipes. Lineage (NCBI taxonomy): Eukaryota > Metazoa > Arthropoda > Thecostraca > Pollicipedomorpha > Pollicipedidae > Pollicipes > Pollicipes pollicipes. Next base: position 441,168 of record NW_023596304.1, on the reverse strand, counting down.
ATGTTCAGTTAGTCCCCACAAGTACAACTAACATATAATGAACACTTACAGTAAATAATGATTGCTCTTTGCTTTGTAATGAGACTTGCTGTTATTGAAACGCCTATTAATATCATATGATGCAGCATTTCAGATCACTCAAAATATGTCGAAAGACGTGGAGCGCCGCTGCGAGCGCGTGGTTGTTTGATTCCCAACGCACGAAAGACATACGGATGGAACCTTTTCCCAGGATGTGTCGGGCAAGGTTAAATATGACTTCAAGGATCCGGACGCCCTGCGCGTGCTGACGCAAACGCTGCTGCTGAAGGACTTCCAGCTGGACGTGGAGATTCCGGCAGACAAGCTGGTGCCTACGCTGCCCAATCGGCTCAATTACATCCTCTGGCTGGAGGATATCGTGCGCGCCCTGAAGCTGCCCAAGGACGAGACCGTTGTCGGCCTGGACCTGGGTACGTGGCGCCCGACGAGGCGGCGCTGTGACCTTTGTCGGGCGCAGGTGCCGTCTCGATTTCCACGCTCGGGAACGGAATCGTCTCTAGCGCTTCAACCAGCTGCTTAGATTGCGCTGTCTTGGCCGGACTCGGGAATGAATTGCCCCAACAATGACTTTCTCAGTGAGGTGCTGCCTGTGAGTGGCTGGTGCTCGAACCGTGGCGCCAGACTAGTTAGTTATTCAAACACTTACAAACTCCGGACAGGACCCATGAGCCCATTTGAGCATGACCCTGGAGCTGATTTAAGAACGGTCCGTTAATCAATTTCAGCATAACCATAGTGAGCTGATTTGAGCACGACCCACAAACCGATTTGAGCACGACCTGTGAACGTGACCTGATTGCGATGTCACATGATAAGAATAGTCGCCGATGCGCTGTCGCGATATTCGGCGCCTTGCGCACTGGTGGCAGATCCCACGTAGTGACAGGGTGACCTGCATGACTAGACTACAGGCACCATATGGCGTTACGTCCTCGTCCGTGCTCACTCATACATTGCGTCAAAGAGCGCTCCGCCGTCCGGCGTGTGTTCTGTTCACCGCATGGTGGAGTCGGCCCTGCCGCCAGCCGCACAGCGAGCGTGTAGGCGCGCGCGGCCGTCCCAGGCGCCGCTCGCCGCCAGTGAAGGGGCCCGGACGGGACGGCGGCCGTCCCCAGGCGCCGCTCGCCGCCAGTGAGGGGCCCGGACGGGACGGCGGCCGTCCCCAGGCGCCGCTCGCCGCCAGTGAAGGGGCCCGGACGGGACGGCGGCCGTCCCCAGGCGCCGCTCGCCGCCAGTGAGGGGCCCGGACGGGACGGCGGCCGTCCCCAGGCGCCGCTCGCCGCCAGTGAAGGGGCCCGGACGGGACGGCGGCCGTCCCCAGGCGCCGCTCGCCGCCAGTGAGGGGCCCGGACGGGACGGCGGCCGTCCCCAGGCGCCGCTCGCCGCCAGGAGGGGCCCGGACGGGACGGCGGCCGTCCCCAGGCGCCGCTCGCCGCCAGTGGAGGGGCCCGGACGGGACGGCGGCCGTCCCCAGGCGCCGCTCGCCGCCAGTGGAGGGGCCCGGACGGGACGGCGGCCGTGCCCTGGGACGCCGCGCCGCCAGTGAAGGGGCCCGGACGGGACGGCGGCCGTCCCCCAGGCGCCGCTCGCCGCCAGTGGAGGGGCCCGGACGGGACGGCGGCCGTGCCCTGGGACGCCGCGCCGCGGATGCCGTCGTCGCCCCGGTGTCGGTGCGTCGCTGGCAGGTGACCACGCTGGCCGCCGACAGGCACGGGCCCGTGTGCGGTGTACGCGCTGCTGGAGCCCGGCGCGGCTGGAGGATGGTGGCCACGGAGCGTGACGCCGACTCGCTGGCCGTGGCGCGCCGCAACGTCCAGAAGAACAGTCTGCAGCAGCTCGTGCAGGGTGAGAATTGAGGGACGGCGGGTGAAAGTGTCGACGTAATGTATGCAAATGGACTGACATATTTTTGTTCTGGTGTGCTTTCATTGACGCCGCACGCTGGTATGTACACACCACTTCTGCAATATATGCTGTGACGACCGTCCAGGTGCCGGCAGACGCGCAGCCAGACACTTTTTTTGGGGGGGGGAGGGGATGTTGGCTGTCCGGGTCTCCTTTCCAAGTGAGCCTCCCCCCCTTTTCCCACTAAGTCGACCCCCTGTCCACGTATGCCTTTTGAAAATCGTATTTCTTCCCGGATGCGGCCATTTATAGGTCTTGGCGATGGATGGCCCAAAATTGTTGTACGACGTTGGACAAATAGTTTCGGCAAAGCCATTCTGATGCACGGCAAGTTACGGCGAAAAGTCTTTCGATTTTTTTTTCGCGCACAGGATACAAAGTATGCCGCTATAGAATATCTCATACGTTAGAAAATGCTGAATTGCGGTTGGAAGTGTGAAATTTGAGAAACAGAGCTCTCCGATCAGAACAGTCAAGACCTTAGCGGGGAGACCCATCCAAGCAAAACACCCAACATGGATAACTGTATTGCCACACAGAGAAGCAGCGTAACATTTTGTTTCATGTGACCCAAAATGCTCGCTCACAATATCCCGTGCGACGTGCTCACAAAAGTTTTCGGGCGGATCACAATGCAGAGTTCAGCCATCTGTCAGTAGGGGTCTGGAATGGGCCTCTAGCTCTCGAGGGCGAGCCTCCTTCGAAGTGTTTTTTTCGGTCTCACAGATGACACTTCACGATTGTGCGTGTTAGCCTTACGTCAGGGGGCCATGCTAACACTGTTTGTGTCGTCCAAATTTTAGCCTACGTTCAGCCGGAGCTGGCACGGTTCCACAAATAACTTGCCTGACGGGTCTCGTGCCTCACCCTCCACCCAAGACAGCCGTGTCGAGATAAGCGCTCTTAGTGAACTAGAAGGGTGCTGCGGCGATTTTGCATCTCGATGTTTACACCTCGCTTGCTGGTCGTTTAGGTCATTCATACCCCTGGCGCTGTACTCGGCCTCGGGAAATGGGCCGCGGACCGCGCCAACCTGCAGCTTTTGAACCGCTAATACAGCGCGCTTGGAGCAGTTCCGGCTGCAGGCTCTTGAAAGTCGCCCTTGAACATTCAGCGTCTTTGATGGCCGTGTTTGAGACATCTTGAGTATAGCAGGGACATTCCATTACGTGACGTCAGTGCCAGGGGTCCCTTTTGGACTTTGACACAAATTGGATCAGCGGGCCATTTCCTGCAGGGCCCTCAGGTACCTGAGGGTGGCCTCGTGACTCCTCTCTGGTCCCAATGACCCCATAGCCCATCGTTTCTCTTACATCGGCATCTATTAGTGGGAGCCTGGGATTAACCGCAGCTCCGCTCGGTGAGCCCCTTTGAAGTGGGCCCCTTGGGGATTTTGCCTCATGGGCCTCTTTCTGCTGAATGGCCCGCGTAAATGAGTTCCCCCCGGACCAAGGGGGCCCGGGATTTTCCAAGTCTTCGTGCAGGGCCCGTTTGGCCTTTAACCTTCGGGACCCGTGAATGCCAGCTGGATACAGGTTTGCCGTAGAGAGAGTGCGCGCTAACGTACCGGCGCACGTGTTGCAGTGCTGGAGGCCGACGCAAGCCTCGTGACGGGGCCGCTGCAGTCGGCCGGGCCCGTCCACTTCACGCTCTGCAACCCGCCGTTTTTCGACTCTGAGAGTCCGGCGGAGGGCGGCGAGGCGCGCGCGCGCCGGCCGCCGCCCGCCGCCGCCGCCACCGGCCTGCTGCACGAGGTGGCGTGCCCGGGCGGCGAGCGGGCGTTCGTCGGCCGTCTGATCGCCGAGAGCCCGCAGCTGGCCGACCGGTGCCGGTACGGCAGATGCGTCCGCCGCCTCCCGGCCAGCGACGCCACAGCGCGCCGGCCTCAGGGCCTGGCTGGCGCCCTAGTGTGGGTCTGTCCAGAGCTGTGCTCAGGCTGGTGCAGCGTAGCGTACCATGGACGTGGGCCGAGTGAGATGTCAGTGTTATCATGGCCAGCATATGCTCACTGCCCTCGAAGCGCTCTTGAACGGCGTCTCAGTATTAGGCAGTCGGGACGGGATCAGACCCGTGTAGACGCAATAAGCCCGGCTGGCCCGGCGACAGACGTGAGCTCCCTGCTCTGCCGTCGTCTAGGGTGCGGTGGGGTGCAGTCGGCTCGTACAGTGGTGTACTTTCGACCTATGTAGTGGTATGGGGTCTGCCCAGACAACGGGGTACAGTCGGCCAATACAGCGGGGTACAGTCGCCGCCCTCAGAGGGTGCAGTCGGCCCATAAAGCGGGGTGCAGCTGGCCCATACAGCAAGGTGCAGTCGCCGCCTACGGAGGGGTGCAGTGGGCCCACATCCGTCGGCGCCGCGCTGTCAGCCTGGACTGCGAGCTGAGCCGGCCTCCTGCCGCAGCGTGTTCACCACGATGCTGGGTCACAAGTCGAGCGTGCGGCCGATGAAGCGACTGGCGTACGAGGCCGGCGCCGCCGAGGTCATCACCACCGAACTCTGCCAGGGCAACACCAAACGCTGGGCCATGGGCTGGACATTCCAGGCCGGCCTGGCGCTTGACCAGGTCAAGGGCATGAAGCAGGTGGGCTGCCGACGGCCATAGATACGTGTGAACTTCGGCGGGGAGCTGGTGCGGTTTTGTGGCCGTAGCTTTGGGTTTTGAGCGAACTGTGCGTTATATGCACTTGCTTATTATGGGTTCAGAGTTCTTACGCGGACAGTTAAGTTAGCAGCCTTCAATACACCGAGACGTACTGGTTAAACAGCATCAAACAAACGTTGGTTATGTTATCAGCGCTCGACGTTACACGTAATGCTCGTAGTCAGTTAAGAACAAGCTAACGTCAAGAAGAAGCTAGCATTACAAATTTTAAAGTTCATCATTTATGTTTTTAGGTTCGTGTAGAAATGGTTTCCTGTCCGTTGTGATGAACATTGATACATGCATTTGCATTTCCTTCTGTTCTAATACTCAATGTGGGTCTTCGAAACTTTTCGGCATAGCCGCCAGTGTTTTTGGCAGTCGTTTGCACAGTACCGTGTATTGGGTGTTCAGACGTGAGAGGCTCAAAAGCTGGGATGTTTTCTTATCTGGTGTTTAACATCTTTGCTTGACAACCTCGCTGAACGAGTACATCGTGATATTTTGAAGATCCATAACGGTATTCATTTGTGAAGTGTGAGCTCGTAATGCCGGGAAACTAGGAGTTCTAAGCCTTTACTCCCTACGTCATGCATTTGTTTATTTAGGAAAAACTTATCTCAGCCGACTTCCTTTCGACCATTTGACAGTCATTTGTCTTGACCTTGCTCTGGGTGTGTTTGGACGCTGGCCTGTTCCGGAAAGAGCGTTGATCCTTTTCAAAAACTTGTCGCCGTCGGACTGGTACAGTAGAGACGGGGGGGGGGGGGGGGAGGGGGAAGGGTGTTTGCGCACGTTCTCACCCCGTGTTCTGCGTCCTCAGACGAAGAAGCGCGCGCCGGTGCAGTGTGTAGTACCGCGAGACATGGACGGCATCCCTTACGACATCCCCAGTGTTAAGCAACGCGTGGTCGGCTGGCTTGAGGAGCTGCAGGTCAGACTAGACTGCCCCCCCAGCAGTCTGTGTTTGTCGTAAATTTCCCACTGGAGGAACGCCATCGTGTTTCCTGCGAATTCTCCACCGGACGAACGCCATGAACGCTGATGGAATGTAGCCAGTAAGGCACGATGACTACCACTTTTGAATGGTTGTCCGAATTCGACTTGCTGAGATTTCCTATGGCATGTCCGAGTTTTGCTTATGCCATACCGGAGTACAGGTCACGCGCAAGGTACGCGGTGGGCGCCTCCGCATCGCAGGAGGTTGGCCTGCGTATCTGTGTATGGCGCTAACGTGTCAACCGGCCGACCAACCCTGTGACCGCACGTGCGGCCGTTGGCAGACCGAGGTGGAGCCGGGCAAGTGCAACAAGTACTTTGCCTCATACAAGGTGACGGCGGCGGCCGACACGTGGACGCACAATCGGCGGCGGCGGCGCGCGCAGGAGCGGCTGGGCGCCACCTCCGACCTGGAGCCGTCGCCGAGCTCGGCCGAGCTGACCGGCTCGCCCGACCCCGACTTCGACCACGAGCCGGACGCCGAGCCAGGCTCCGACCTGTCTGACCTGTCTTGGCGCTCGGACACCGCCGAGCCACCGCCCAAGCGGCCGCGCGCCGACTCCGAGTCGGCCGAGCCAGCGGCGGCCGCGGCCGAGACCGGCCCGGCGGCCAAGCGGCCGTGTCTGGAGGCGAGGCTGGGAGCCGTGTCGCTGGCCGAGCCCAAGCCGCGGCCGGCCCTCGTCTTCACGCTGTTCGTGCAGAAGAAGGGTCACGATATCCTGCTGCAGATGACGCTGCTGACCGGCAAGCTGGCCATGGACGGCATGAACGGCGTGCTGCTCTTCCTGAAGAACAAGATGCGCCAGCGGCTGGTGATGAGCACGTCCTCCGGGCCGGCTGCTGGCGCCGTGCAGGGCAGCGGGGCCGCCGCCGGGCCGTCAGCAGCGGTGAAGGAGGGCATGGGCCGCGTGTTGCACCACCTGCGAGACAAGATGCGTCAGAAGATTCGGCTGGACTCGCCGGCCGCTGGCGCTGCCACGGAGCCGGCGTCACAGTCCGAGCCGGGCTCTGTCCAGACGGCCGGCGGAGCGACCAGCTCACCGTGACGGTCGGATGCTCACTCACCTCGGCCGGTGCCGGGCTCGCTAACGCGCGGCTGCCTCACATGCACCCTGTTTCATCTGGCGCATGAGAAGTTGCACAATCGTGTTGCCTCGGAGATGAGAGGGAACCGGGCTGTGTGGGAGAGCCTCTTTCTAGAGTCAATGTAGACCGTAGGGCACGTTGATTAATGGTTTCAGCGCGCCTGCTTCGTTCGGCCCAAAATGTTAAGAGGCTGAGCATGAACCGACCCTGCCGTTCAAAGATGAGCCCGCGTGTGCCACGTCTTAGGGCAAATCGAAAAGTTGAAGAGACTACGGTAACTGGTTGCGGTGCTCACACACCGATGGGTAACAGTGCCATTGGAATCACTCAAGGGCACAATGAATGCAACCCATGTCTTCTAGACACTATACAGCCCTTTTCCACAGTACACCATTTTCGCCAGTGTGAATACTTTTTTATTCAATCAATTGCATTTGTGTTCCGACTGACTGACTGATGTTTGCTATACGTGATCTACGTCGCGATGGATAAGCTGTTGTGAGGGTCAGAAGGATATGAGCACATTTGTTTTTGTTTGATGTGTCACGTTTTCACACGCAGTTTGGATTAACGTCCCAGCTTGTGTTACGCCCGAGGACGTTGATCCCAAAACTGGTAGGCATTGTCTCGTGCGGTTGGGAGTACAGCATCATTAGACAGGGACGGTTGAGAGACCATCTCCCGCCAGACGCAGACAGTCGAGAGATGTTTCCGTCAAACGCGGACAGCTGGAGGTCCAGCTTCTGTCATACACTGACGGCCGAGAGTCCAGCTTCTGTCAATCACGGACGGTCGGGAGTCCGGCTAATCAGGCGCGAACGTCCAGAAGTTCAGCTGCCGTCAGACGCCGACGGTCGGGAGTCCAGGTACCGTCAGACGCTGACGGTTGGGACAGTCCAGCTGCCGTCAGACGGGAGTCTAGCTGCCGTCGAACGCGGATGTCAGCACGGTGGTGCCACTCGCCGTACCGTCCCTGACGGCTTGCGGGGCGTCCATTATGCCATGTCCAATGAATGCAGTCATTTACTACTGGGCTTCAGGAGTTCGAACTGCGTTCCGAAGTAGCTTTCAGCTGGGTTCTTTTTGCGGCGTGTGGAGTAGTACTTTCCTGCTAAGAGGCCCTCGCCGTCCGCTCAGGCGTCACCAGAAATTCTGGAGGACGGTTCCGTGACACTGCTCTGTTAGTTAACGTCTCGCCATGCTCGCCTTCAAACCAAAATGGACCAGTGATTACATTGTTGCTCATGGCAGCCAATGCAGTGCACACGCGGCTGCGTAAGTCTTTGAACACATTGGCTGCGTGAGGTCGTCCTGCCATTTGTATGGGAGGTGTTCGAGATCACGCCCCATAATTGTGCGCAGCGAGCTTTTCTCAATCCCACGATTCCAAGATCTGCGTCTCAATGACGTCAGCGCGTCAGGGCGGATACGGACCACTTCACAGCTCTCATCCATGCTACAAGGTTGCGGATATTACACCCATCCTTGCATAGGTTTGTCCATCAAGATTGAGATCGCCAGCTCGGTTGAATATATTTCTGCGCCAAATTCTGTAGAAGCTCGTCGCAAAAGTTTGAACGAACGGCACTGGAGGTAAGGCTGGTCGCGGAACCAAATCTACTTTATGGATCACTTCGGTGAGGGAATAGTGGCGTACAGCTGTGGACAAATGAATATTAATGAAACGATCAACAGGGTGGACGCAGCTCTGTTCCACGCTCCACCCGATTTCTTTTAAGCTACGACCTGTTGGGTTGTGACTGGGTATGTGGTGAGACCGCGCCGTAAATGTTCTTCTGTGCGTACCGGAGGCTCCCGTTTCAGCAGACCACAGCTGACCCGCGGGCAGTCTACCCCACCTCCACAGACGGCAAATGTCGACAACTTTGGTGTTTCACGCGAGCTCGCAGCTATCAGCATGAACTGATCACCAAGAGTAGACTCGCTGCATTCAGAACTTGCCCTTATTACGGTCCTGTTGGGCCAGCGCGTGCGCTTCTTCGTCCCGGCTGTCTCGATCAGGTGCCACCGCCGACAATGTCTGCGCGTTTAACCAGGGCGTGGGAGTGGAAAAACTGGGCCCCCCGACATCTTACCACGCCGTGGACAGCTGTCAAGGGCGTGGCGACGGTCTGTACATCGTGTATTTTAGTGCGATAATTCGATAAAGTCAGCATAATCACTCCGCACGTCTGCTGTTCGCGCGTACTCAGCCACACACACACAGCTAGACACAGATACACACACACACGCATGGACAGACGTACAGACGGGTCCGGGCCGCTGCGGTCCCGGCCGGGCGCGGCGGCCGGCTCCCACCGGGTGGGCGCCTCGGACGTGTGCAGACTACAGTGTCGTTGTACTGCCGAGCTCTGCGGCCGGCGGCGCAGCCGGGCCAGGGACTCGGGGGGGGGGGGGCGGCCCGGCCGCCGCCGCCGGCCCAGGCGGCCCCCATACGCGCGCGCCGCTACACACTCTAACACGGACAGATATCACAAGACGTGGCGCACGGCCGGGGGCCGCTCAGAACACAGACTCGACCGAACGCGACAGCTGGATAGGGTGCGAGGGGCTGCGCGCCAGCCGCTTCTTGGGCAGCCGCTCCAGGATGACAAGCAGCTGGGTGAAGTCGGGCCGGTCGGCCTGGTGGTAGTTCCAGCACTTCATCAGCAGGTCCTGCCGGGCATGGAGCGGGCCGCCTGTCACGCGCCGGCTGCGCCCGATACGCGGACAGACGGCGGCGCCACGCTGCTCCTGACCCGCATCCATGCGACGCTCTCATTTACAGTGTGCTAACATCAGCATTGTGTCAGGGTCACCAACCCAGGCTGAACGCCCCGGAGGAGTGACCGTATTGTCGGCATCGAGCGGGCGTGAAAGGATGTGCTTTAGCTCGACAGTGAAAAGCATTTTTAAATGTGGACAAATGGATAAGATGGAGACGCCGAGTGAACACAATTTTGCACTTGACTTCTGGAGCGTTATTTTTCACGAACGTTGACAAGTTAAAAAACTGCACATGCACGCAGGCCTTCGTGCAATGAACACGAAAACTCGGCACTACGGAAGGCTGGACAGCGTGAGATGGACAGCAGATTACTTACAATGCAAACTTCAACTTCAACAAACAAAGCTTTAAACAATGCACTAGAATGCTCGTACAAGTGCACTGAATGCAATGAAGCATCGAGCAGCGCCGCAGGTGGTGCGCGGTGGCAGCCGGGCAAAACTCATCTTTAGGCATCTCACCAGCAGCTGATGCCACCCATGCGCCAACGGGGAAGCTCAGAACGACTGAGCTACCCAGTACACGGAGATGGCGCAGCGCCCCACTGAGCCAGCGCGGTGCGGATGTCGTGCGGTGCGGTGCGGTGCGGTGCGGTGCGGTGCGGTGCGGTGCGGTGCGGTGTGGTGTGGTGTGCGATGCGGTGTGGTGTGGTGCGGTACCGGCGGCGGCGGCAGGCGACGTACCTTGACGTCGCGCGAGGCCTGTATGTTGGCGAGCGACTGTTTCATGCCTCGCCCCACCAGCCAGATGGTGGCCTCGGCTGGCTGGTCCTTCCAGGGCCACTCACCCGACAGCAGCTCGTACCACACCGTGCTGCCGGCGGCGCAGGGCAGCGTTACACTTCCGGCCGGCACACGCGACTCAGACGGCTACCACATCATGCTACAGCGCCCAAAGTGTCGTGGTTTACAATTCTGCGTTAACCGCTGCGTGTCTGGGAAACCGGAGGTACGGGATTCGATGCTCAGCGGTGCCTGGCCTTCCCGTCATGGTGAGAGGCAGACGAGGCCACAGAGCCTAACAGCTGCGCGTGTCGTAAAGCTCCAATGACGACGACAACCACATCATGCTGCATCATGCGACAACCACATCATCTTCCCGAACACTGATGCCCCTCACCCGTCCTTTCCATCTGTGAGCACGATGACCCATAGGAGACAAGAGGCTAATATTGACCATGCACGCCCCACACGTGCGCTTGAGACCATCTGACGTCTTCGGTGGGTCGACACCCCGGGGCGTCCCGAGATCTGACGTGTTCGGTGGGTCAACACCCCGGGGCGTCCCGAGATCTGACGTGTTCGGAGGGTAGACACCCGGGGTGTCTCGAGACCATCTGACGTGTTCGGTCGGTAGACACCCCGGGGTGTCTCGAGACCATCTGACGTGTTCGGTGGGTAGACACCCCGGGGCGCCTCGAGACCATCTGACGTGTTCAGTGGGTCGACATCCCGGGGCGTCCCCAGCATGTCTTACAGTGCAGTTGACTGCAGGCGGCGAGATTTAACGTCTGCTATCGTGGATGCAGCTCACACGGGCTGCCCAGAATATGTCACGTCTAGCTGTCAACTATGTGACGGCCGTCGATGGTAGAACTATCCAATTCCCTTCATCAATTTAAACTACTTTCCACCAAACTACCAACTGTGCCTACACCGTCCGCTCCATCTCCAACTGCGGTATCCCCCTGCACGTGCCCGTGCCGTCCGCTGCGCCGAGCGTCGTCAGGGCCCGCGGCGGCCGGACCCACTGACCCGAAGGCGAAGACGTCCGAGCTCATCGAGAAGGGCAGGTCTCGGTTGTCGCCGGGCCGCAGGCTGCGCACGATCTCCGGACTGAGGTAGCAGAGCCAGCCCTTCGGGATGTGCAGGCGGCGCCGATGCCTGCCGCATGGCAGCCCGCTCACGTCAGGTCAGGCCAGATCAGGTCAGGTCAGGCGACGGCCCACCGGACGCCCAGCACTTGATGTCACACGTGTCAACACACACGAGGGCCGTGGATTAGAGGATACGTCTGTCCAGACGCTGCAGAGTGCACAGCTGTGTTGTAACGGAGTCGGAGTCAGCGGCTGCGGGCAGACCGGTGCACACATCCGTGGGAAGCCACAGCACGTGCTCAGGTTACCACCCAGCTCCACACACACACACACACACACACCACTGATGGCATTCCAACACTTTAAAAATGAGGCAGCTGCCGGTGTCTTTGAGACGTTGCGGAGATATTGCCAGCGCGCTGTCACCACAGCGTGGCAGTGGCGTGGCGGGGAGTGGAGGCGAGCCGCCGCGTGCGCAGCCCCGTCCGCCCGCTGCGAGCCAACCACGAGCCACAGCCCAGCGCCGGCTCACCCGGAGTTGGGGCAGAGCTTGGTGAGCGAGAACAGGCCGAAGTCTGTGATCACCACTGTGCCCGAGTTGTCCACGAAAATGTTCTTCGACTTGAGGTCCTTGTGCACGATGCCTCGGGCGTGCAGGTAGCCCATGCCCTGGCGGCGACACGCGAGCACACCGGTCACGCGCCGCCCGCGGACGGCACAGCGCTGCCTGCAGCGCGGCGCCGCCACCACAGCAACAGCCACCAAACAGAGCACGGATGTGAGAGACACGCTTACGAGGTGTCGGTAGCCCCCTCTCCCCCGGCTACCGAACAGAGCAGGGGGATGAGAGCCACGCTTACGAGGTGTCGGTAGCACTCCCCGCCTCCCCCTCTCCCCCGGCTACCGAACAGAGCAGGGAGGTGAGACATGTGCTTACGAGGTGTCAGTAGCCCCCCTCTCACCCGACTACCGAACACAGCAGGGAGGTGAGAGCAACGCTTACGAGGTGTCGGTGGCCCCCCTCTCCCCCGGCTACCGAACAGAGCAGGGAGGTAAGACATGTGCTTACGAGGTGTCAAGAGCCCCCCCCCCCCCCACCCAACCCCCGCCTCCTCCGGCTACCGAACAGAGCAGGAGGATGATAGTCACGCTTACGAGGCGTGAGGGATCTCCCGCTACGGTCGGCGGCCATACTGACCAGCGATATGTGTTTGGCGATGTTGCTGATCTTGGTGAGGTTGAACTTCTCCTTATGCGTGTGCAGCAGGGCGAAGAGCGGCTTGCCCTTGCAGTAGCTGGTGATGATTGCCAGCTGCGGCGGGCACATGCAGGCGCCCATGAATAGCACCAGGTTCTCGTGACGCGTCTTGCGGAACGTAGCCACCTGCGCAAGTGCAAGCAGGACGTGACGGTGGCGCCGCACACCGGCACAAGCCCACGCAGCGCTCTGCTACATCACGGGCCTAAGCCAACAGCTGTCACCCCCGCGGCCCATCTGCATACCCGAACGCATCTGTTTTGTTAGGGCCATAAGAGGCTCCATACGGTGTCTCCGCAGAATTACAGTTCATACAATTGATCAGCTGATCAGAGACGTTGTCGCGCACACAGGAACAAAACGCTGCGTTTTAGGCGGCCCGTGAGCACACCTGCCGCACGTGCACGCCGCGCAGCTCACGGTACGGGGCGCCACTCACGTCTCGCTTGAACTGCTCCAGCGCCTCCTCGTCGTTCATGTTGAGCAACTTAACGGCCACCTCGCCGTGCCAGTGGCCCTTCTTCACCTCGCCGAAGCGGCCGCGACCGATCACCTCGCCCACCCGCACCTCCTCAAACGGAATGTCCCACTCCCGCAGCGACAGCTGAAACGGCGGCGCGGCCCGGGTCAACATCGGGCCGACACAGGCGCACTATCAGGCCCACCCGCACCTCCTCAAACGGAATGTCCCACTCCCGCAGCGACAGCTGAAACGGCGGCGCGGCCCGGGTCAACATCGGGCCGACACAGGCGCACTATCAGGTCCCACTTCCGCAGCGACAGCTGAAACGGCGGCCCAGCTTGGGTCAACATCGGGCCGACACAGCCGCACTATCAGGTCCCACTTCCGCAGCGACAGCTGAAACGGCGGCCCAGCTTGGGTCAACATCGAGTCGACACAGCCGCACTATCAGGTCCCACTCCCGCAGTGACAGCTGAAACGGCGGCCCAGCTTGGGTCAACATCGAGGCCGACACAGCCGCACTATCAGGTCCCACTCCCGCAGTGACAGCTGAAACGGCGGCCCAGCTTGGGTCAACATCGAGTCGACACAGCCGCACTATCAGGTCAGCGGCAGCTTACAGCGGACAAATCCACAGAGCGCCGCTTGTATTCCCTTGACCACACATCTGACGGTCCCCATCCGCACTTGCTCACTGTCCTGATGTGGTGCACCCTCGTCCCTGCCGTGGGCAAGGTCTCACACCAGCTGCCACACCAGCCGGGCACCCCCGGGTCTGGCCAGGCGCCGCGCTCACGCTGGGGCACCCCCGGGTCTGGCCTGGCCCCGCACTCACGCTGGGGCACCCTCGGGTCTGGCCAGGCCCCGCACTCACGCTGTTCTGCCGCGGCATGCCGTCCGTCTCGGAGACGGTCGAGTCCTGCGAGTCGAGTCGACTGGCCACGGTGCGCTCCGAGTCGGTGGACGTGCTGGCCGACGTCTGACTCATCGTCTTGTCCGAATCCTGCGAGCCGACCGGCGGCGGCTGCGCGGCCGCCGGCGGCGGCGGCGGCGGCGGAGGTGGCGGCGGCGGCGGGGGCGGCGGAGGCGGCGGCGGCGGCGGCAGCGGCTCGACGGTGACGCCGGCCGGCTCGGCCACCTCTGGGAAGTTGAACTGCTGCAGGCGCGACGCTGACGCCGGCGGCGTCGCCATCGGGAAGGCCGGACTAGACGGCGCAGAGCTGTTGCAGCTGGACGTATTGCTGCTAGAGTCCTGGCCCTGCCGCACGCAAGCGCCCCCTCAGGCACGGAACAAGCGGACGCAGGCACTTTGGTCCGGCACGTTGTGGGAGGGCCAGACGGTGGGCCCCTGGGCGCTAAGATGACCAATGCAACCGCAGGCGCTCCGTAACAGGCGTGACAACGTGCATCGCGTTCTTTTTTTACAGACACCAATTTAATTAATGAATTATCTCCGGTTCAAACACCCTCTGAACCCACTGGCCTTCTTCTAGTTCCCAACCGATCGCCCGGTCAGAGTGCGTACAGGACGGGTCCAACAGCGCGGCTACGATTCACCGGCCTGAGTGCGGCCTCACCTGGAATGCCGGGATGCTGATGCTGGAGTTGGTGTAACCGTGGTGCTGTTTGTAGTGAAGATACCCGGAGCTCTGGCTCTTGCGCTGACTTTTCGGCAGCAGGGGGGAAGCGTTACCCTGCGACATAGGGCGTCCAGACGGGCGTCACGGCGCAGCCGGCACCATCAAGCAGGCGCCAGTGGGCACGAGCAGAGCCGGGGTCACGAGCCAGGCCGACGCCGGCGGCAATCGCTGCAGCTAGACACACACACACTCAACATACACAAGCATACACAAGCTCAACATGTTGCGTCGAAGGCCAGCCGCGCAGCGCAGTCAAAGCCCACCTGATTATTGACTTGGTCGATGAAAAAGTCGACGAACTTCCTGGGCAGACCGCAGGAGGGCGGCACTTGCTCCTCGCAGTGCCGGTGGCACTTGTACTTGCACTCGCGACACCGCAGACCTGCAGGCGACAAGGACAGCGTCACGGACCGTCCAGCCAGGCCCTGACCGGACCGGACCAGGCCAACAGGCGCGGCCCGTACACCGACGGCACCTGACGCGGCGGCCAGGCCGGCGGCGGCGGCGGCGGACGCGGCCCGGCTACAGAGCCAGCTCCGCCGCCCACCGCACTCCACGGAGCCGCCGCCTCCCAGCCAGCTCCGCCGCCCACCGCACTCCACGGAGCCGCCGCCTCCCAGCCAGCTCCGCCGCCCACCGCACTCCACGGAGCCGCCGCCTCCCAGCCAGCTCCGCCGCCCACCGCACTCCACGGAGCCGCCGCCTCCCAGCCAGCTCCGCCGCACACCACCGGCATCGTCTGTCACGCACCGCCGCCCACCGCACTCACTCACCGTAGATCATCTGCTTCTTGCAGCAGTCGCAGGTAGACACCTTGAACGTCTTGGTGAACTTGTGCGCGATCACGTGGCTCATGCTGCCGGGCAGCGTGGGCGTATGCGGAGAGCGGGGCACCTGCAGCGTGGTCGCTGCCGGGCGCGGACCGAACGTCACACACTGCGCCGAAGCACAGACAATCATGCAACAACCACACACATAGCCACTCGGAGCAAAAATATGCCATACAAATGATAATAGCGGCAGCTTTTTTGAAGAATGCCCGGACCTTTGCATGACAAAATAAGCGATCATGATGTTGATATCTCGAAGCACGATCAACATTATTGTACAATACAGGACGCTTTCAATAACCTTTTACTTCCCTTTTCAACGTCGCGTCCTTCGGTCATAATCAATGACACGCCGGAAGCTTGCGTACGGCGGTTAATGAGCTCCACCTGCAGCGGGCTTCTGTGAGGTGGCCGAGTCGGACGTTCACGCGTCACACGCTCGTCTGCCGGCCATCCGCCACCTATCCGGTATATGCCGGGATCGCCTGCGACTCACACTTGGTGGGCGTCTGGGCGGCCGTGGAGGGCGAGGGGCTGGCGGCGGCTCCCGGCGACCTCACGGCCGCCTCCTGGGCCTCCGACGGCTCAGAGTCGCCGCTGGCGCCGGAGACAGCGGCTCGGATCAATAACGCCAGCACAGCACGGCACACAGACAGCCACCATCTGAACTAAAGCACCCAATATTGTGATAGCATGGGTAACCTTGAGCAAACAATAGTATTGGCCGCACTAGAATGTGTTGGCACCAGGCCTGGTTACTGCTTCCTTATTATGTGTTTTGCGTGATGTTACCTTAACCTGACATTTTCATCATGGGGCCCTACGACGCACTCAGCTGCTGAGGCTACATGGCGTCACCTGCCTCTCCCCCTGGCAGGAAGGGCGGGCACCGCGGGGAATCGAACCCCGTACCTCTGGTTTCCCATGCGCGCAGGAGTCTAAGCAGACGTGTTAACCACTACACTATCGCCACCCTACCTCAACCAAACGAGCGGCTAGGCAGTCCACGGGTGACCTGGGGCTTCACCCGTGGTCACCATCAGGTCACCCACCGGTGACCTGAGCCTTCAGGCCGCGCAGCTTACCGTGGCTGGGCGGCGTCTCCAGCAGCCTGCAGCCGGCCCGTCAGCTGGCTCTCGTGAGAACGTGACTTGGTGAGCGTGGCCGGGTCGCCGGCCGCCTCGCGCAGCCCCGTGTGATGGCGGCGGCTGGCTGACGGCGTGGCGCCGTCTGCCGACGCGGCAGCGACAGCGTCCGGTCACGACACACACGGAGATACAGACAGCAGACACACACGCGCACGAGAAGACACACACGGTATGAACGTTCGACACACCGTGCCGACGCTCATGTAACCAGTACAGTAGTGACGCACAGACAAACGAGCACGGGGAGGGGGGGGGGGGGGGGGGGCGGAGCTGCAGGCCAGCAACGGACGCGGTCGGGGAGCTGCAGGCCAACAACGGGAGACGACACTTGTCTCTCGGCTCCCAAACAGTCATCCCGGCGCCATGGCGGGAGTGGCAGAGCTGGGGATGGACAACACTGCCATGTCCTCAGGGCATGTCAGAGCATCGCTGCCCACCTCCTGACATGGAAGCCGAACGCTGGCTGAGCCCACGACAGGAGGCCCCTCTCGGCTCCACCCTCTCCAGCACGACACAGGGGTCCCGAACACAACACGGCAGGAGGCCGTCTCGGCTCCACCCTCTCCAGCGCGACACCAGAAATTCGAACGCAACACGGTGGGAGGCCCGTCCCCGCTCTCCATCCTCTCCAGCGGGACACTGGAGACCCGAACACCGGATCGCGCCGCATGGTTTCGGTCCGCAACGGATCTCTGCTTTCAACTGCACGTCCGCCAAGACTCATCTCGTGGCTGGAGCCCTGCAACGGCACAGCGTAACCCTGGGCCGCGGTACACGCGTAGCAGACACCACACGCGTGTCGCCGACGGCAGGGCGTGCGCGCACGGCGCGCCGTACCTCGCGCAGTGCGGCCCAGCGGCGGCGTGCGCGGCGGACTCGTCTCGCCCACCGGCAGGCTCTGCGTCAGGTCGCTGAGCGTCGACTGCGTCTGAGAGTGGCACGATGACTCGGACGGCGTCGGTGCCGACGACTCTGACTGCTGCGTCTCGTCCGACGACGACACCGACGACCTGCGACGAGACGGCGAGTCAGGCGCGGCGCTCCGCGCGTCACACCATGGACATCCCGCTAAGGACATCCTCGTCGCCACCGGTACCGGCGTGGCCCATGATCATCACAACACACCAAGCGCTCATTATAAGGGCTCTGATGCTGAGAGGCTAAGGCCAGGCGCGCTGTACTATTCCCAGCGGAGGACGCCGGACTGGTGCCCGAGGGAGAAGACCCCGGCTGAGAGGATGAGAGGGGGGGGGGGGGAAGGGGAGGAGGGCAGCACAGATGCTCCAGCGCGTGCCGATCTGCAGTCTGTTGCCGACGTCAAGACCAGTCCGACGCGTTGATCTGTAGACGCAGTCACCTCCCGCAGCAGTCTCCGCACTGGGCGCCGCTCTGCTCTTGCACGCAACACGGCGCGTCAGAGCCCGCGGCGCTTTACAGAGCGGCCGCAGCGAGTGCGGCGGCTCAGTAGAGCGTGTCCGCACCTGGGTCTGCGCCGCAGACTGGGCGACGACGCCTCCCAAGAGTCCCAGTACAGCGGCAGGTCCGGACTGCTGTGCGCGTCACCCACCCCTTGGCTCTCTGAAAACCAACAACGTGGCGTCACCAGCTGCTCTGGTCATCACCGCGTCAGACAGCACTAGGCGTGCTTTCCAGGGGCGGAAGTTTTCCACCGCATATCTCACGGACATGCTTCGACCCGTCCGAACTGCCACCAGGTCAAAAAACAAAAAGCTGTGTCCTCATCATTTACATATGCTTCTTAGCTGTCACGAGTGATGTGATCAACAGCGCCCTTGTGTTTTAAAACGTGGTAACGAAAACACGTGTTATTTGGACCCGTTGTAAATTGACAATAACGTACACTAGCATCCGCATTATGGAGGCAATTAATGCAGATACTGGTGTATGTTACTCAGCAGTATCTGTATACCATGGCAAGACCTGGCCGTCAGCTCGGCAAACAAAAGCTAGTGTGACAAAAGCCACCTACAGGTGCACAACCAAACCTATCCTCTGCATCTGAATGGGGGCAGAACATGCAACATAATGCAAGATCAATATAGGCTGTTCAGGTACGACCCCCAAATCCCCGGCCCAAGTGACTATTTTGTTATGTGAGTGTTGAGGAATGTTACACCAGCATTTAAACCAAGTGTAGGGAAAACGCAACTCTAGAGGAAATATTTCTCAGGGAAACTGGCTGCACTAAACCTCAACAAACATCAAATGTGAGTTGCTGTTGAGCACAACAGCTGAAACCAGAATCAGACGTTTACTTACAGGGAACGAACCCCTGGCCGAATCGTGACCCGCGACTGACCCGTATACTTCCGCATGTTGTGCATGGCGCGGCCGAGACGGCGCACGTCGTCGTCGAAGCCGGCCGGCGGCAGCACGCCGCGCAGCTCGGCCTCGCCACTCTCCACCAGCGCCTCCATCGAGCTGTACTTGCAGCACACCATCTGCGGCACGGCGGCGCAGCGTCAGCGGGCCGGCGCCGAACGATGCCGCGAGCTCCGCTCCAAGGCGAAGAGCACGGCTGAGCGCACAGCACAGAATCATGGCAGACACACACCTGATGACAGGTGCACTGGACCATTACAGCACAGACATCACATACTGATGGGAGACACTCACCTGGTGACAGATGCACTGAACCATTGCAGTACAGACATCACAGACTGATGGGAGGCACTCACCTGGTGACAGGTGCACCGAACCATTAGAGTACAGACATCACAGACTGATGGGAGACACTCACCTGGTGACAGGTGCACCGAACCATTACAGCACAGACATCACAGACTGATAGGAGACACTCACTTGGTGACAGGTGCACTGAACCATTGCAGTACAGACATCCCAGACTGATGGGAGACACTCACCTGGTGACAGGTGCACTGAACCATTAGAGTACAGACATCACAGACTGATGGGAGACACTCACCTGGTGGCAGGTGCACTGAACCATTAGAGTACAGACATCACAGACTGATGGGAGACACTCACCTTGGTGACAGGTGCACTGAACCATTGCAGCACAGACATCACAGACTGATGGGAGACACTCACCTGGTGACAGGTGCACTGAACCATTAGAGTACAGACATCACAGACTGATGGGAGACACTCACCTGGTGGCAGGTGCACTGAACCATTAGAGTACAGACATCACAGACTGATGGGAGACACTCACCTGGTGACAGGTGCACTGAACCATTGCAGCACAGACATCACAGACTGATGGGAGACACTCACCTGGTGACAGGTGCACTGAACCATTAGAGTACAGACATCACAGACTGATGGGAGACACTCACCTGGTGACAGGTGCACTGAACCATTAGAGTACAGACATCACAGACTGATGGGAGACACTCACCTGGTGACAGGTGCACTGAACCATTAGAGTACAGACATCACAGACTGATGGGAGACACTCACCTGGTGACAGGTGCACTGAACCATTGCAGCACAGACATCACAGACTGATGGGAGACACTCACCTGGTGACAGGTGCACTGAACCATTAGAGTACAGACATCACAGACTGATGGGAGACACTCACCTGGTGACAGGTGCACTGAACCATTACAGTACAGACATCACAGACTGATGGGAGACACTCACCTAGTGACAGACACATTTAACTATCACAGCTCAGATGATACACAGCAATGTTAGTCACTCGCCTTGACACCACCATCACAGCACAGACAGCGCAAGCTGGGATGCAAGGCACTCACCTCGACTGCAGATGGGCTGAGACCCACAACCTTAAGCCAGAGCTGCATTGATGGGTAGCCATCACAGCCAGATGCCTCCAAGTCATCATTGGGGATGCGGGACTTGGCCAGAAGCTGACTGCTGAACAACTTCACCAGCTTACCCTGCCAAAGGTATGACATTCAGTCGCTGCACAACCCCGACATGTACAGATGTAATTAAAAAAACATGCTGGTATAGGGCCCAGACAATGGCCAACAAGTATAAGACAACTGCTGCCACCAGATTGAGCCAAGTCTTTCCAGAACCTTTCCTGACACATTCAAGAAATGTAACAAGATAACAAACAATGGTATGCAACAAGTGATACCAACCTACATTCTTCTGATTTATGTGACAAGCTAAGAAACACAGACATGTAACAACTGATACTAACCTCGATTCTTCTGATTTCCTGCTGTGTCAACACTGCACTTGTCAGGCACTGGGTTCTCAGCCCTTCCAAATGCTCAGCTGATATTTCAATCAAACTTTGCAAGTTTGTGCACCATTCTATTGCCTGAAGGGTGCTCTGCTCTACATCTTCTTCACTCATCTCTTCTTAGATCAAAACATCAAGGACACAGTGTACCCAATCTGATAGCATCAACAGCAACTGCTGAAAACCAGCATCAAATTACTGTGTCCTCAAGATCACAGAGATTAATCTCAAGAAAACCTGATTGAATAAATATTACATGTAAATCTTAAAGAATGCAGGTAGGCTTCATCTTTTCAAACATCTCTTCACAACCCTTTCTCTTCTGATGAGATCAACCTGACAGGGATAGTAGAGTATGTTTAAGGTTGTAGCTAATAAAAAATCATGCCAATAAAAAATCTGTATGATCATTCAAAATGCCTTTATTTTTTTTACAAAAAATGCCACTTTGGTTCTTAACTTTTGGGAAGTAAATGGAATGGGATAAAATGTAGCATGCTGGTCAGTAAATGGGATCAACATTAGCATGTAGAGACCACACAAATACATACACATGTGCATACATTCACACAAGCCAGCAGTACAGGCTTACCACACACCCTGGTGAACAGTTGGATACACCTTGCTCAGGTAGGGGGTCAATTTGACTTCCCACAAGATCTCAGGAATTAAGAGAGCTAAAGACACCAAATTCACATGGTGTGTTGGCCTGTACATAAACTCACTTAGGTCACAGTTTAAGGCTCTTTGGTTGTGAACTTCAGGTGAAATAAGGTCAAGCAAGGTCAACCTATGAGTTGGTCTAGAGGACTGAAAATCACTTTTTTCAACCAAAAATTTGTTGGTTCCCTTAAACCTAGATCCATGTTCTAAGCAAAAAATACATGCTCATTCAAGGTCAGTGACCCCTTTTCACCTTTTCAAGATCATGGTAGCCAAAATCATGCAATACTGATCTGAGTTTTGCATTGGTACATACATACATACATGGTCATATATGTGTGCACTGTGCACCATACATACATGGTACATACATTGATAGCAAATAACATGAACACATTCTTTTATAAAGTAGTCTTAATGAATTGGATAATGCTCATGACTATGATTTGGGCTTTGGGATGATGAATGCCTGCTAAACTTTATGCTATCAGGAAGGCCAAACACAATTTTTTTCAAGGGAAATACACACAAATTATGAGCATCTTTAGGCCCTGTCCCAAGTTTTGCTGGTAAACATCCATATCATCCATTTAAGGATATAAAGCAAGTGTTCCCTAGGTATACCTACTCATGAGTGATCATAGCTTTCAACTATAATTCACAGCATCAGATTGCAATAAATGTCAGATGGAGAGTTTGATACAAAGGTGGCAGACTTCATCAATCTATAACAGATTCTTTCTCATAAAATTCACCATAATGCCTAACAACAAGTATAGAATAAAAGAAAAAAACACAAGAAACTTGCATTTGCCATGCCTTATTAACCAAGCCTTATCACCATGAATCAAGTTTTTCAGGCAGTAAATCACATCCAAATTTGGAAACTGCTGCCACCATGAAAATGATACAAAACCAGCAGGCCTGTCTCTCTATGCAACTTTCCCCAGGGAATCAGTCCAACCAGATGCCAAAATGCAGTACTGAATAGGCAAGTTTAGATGATGATTTTGAGCAACAAAATGCATCTACTCGAATCGGCAGATATTTACAAGAAGAACAAGGCACTAGGTGACTAATAACCCACCTGCCTAAATGCACTTTTGCTAAAGTTGAGGACTGTGCTCAGACCTGACCACGAGCATGTCGATAGTGCAAGGTGGAGCACTATGGAGCGTATTCATGCGCCTTCTCATGTAGCAGTGCTGCCTGTGCACATTCCGAAAACCTTACCGAAACTCTTCAGGAAACCTATGCAGCCACGCACTTTGACTCCACAGGGACTGCTGGTATATCATTTCATATTTTAATATTCACACCTAACCCGTAGCAGCAGTCAGCTGTTGGTGGACGCGAAAAGATGGCTGTAGTCATTCGCATTTGTCGCATTTGTATTTTTGGTACATTTGTTCAAGCATTTCACGAATTCATATTCGAAGTCTCACTAAAGTTATGCCATTCTGGACGTTTTGTCCTTTGGCGAGCTACTATGACGGATGAACAAACAAGATCACACAAATATAGTTAAATGTTTAAACCACACCACAACTGCACATTTTCCTTGAATAACTTTATGAGCTGATAGCTACATAGTGGTTAACCTTTTGCAACATGCAATGAGCAGCCTCCACTAGGCATTGTGCATTGGACAATGTGTGCTCACGCAGCTCACCTTCAAAAAGAACACAGATGACCAGAAAGAGAAAAAAAACGAAAGTTTTTGTGATCTGTGAACATGCTTTGACACATGTAAGCACAAAACCGTGATACCCTTCATTGACCTTGAATTTGACTCTAGAGTTGCTCAGCGCTATAGCATCTTATAGTTATAAATTTTTGCGCAATTCTTTGAAGTTATCAACTGCACGAAATTTGATAATGAGGTTGCACGATAAAATGTTATATTTACTGAAGTGAAATTTCAGTTCATGCAGTTTCAGTTTAACGCAGGTTGGATTTGATGATGAACTCAATTACGAGGGTCCTTGGCTATGGTCTCAAGTCTGAAAATTCATGGTCCCTGGGCGTTTCATGCGAATTGGGGCCGGAGGTGCGGGCGGCGATTGGTAGACTATTGCTGGCCTGGCGGTTGCAATCTGGTGAAAGTGCTGTTTAATATATCGACGCGAAGACTCTTGTCGCCATTAACGCCTCTTACATTCTCCAGAATTTAAGTGGCGTCTGCCAGTCTGTGATGGTAAGATCCGACAATTTTACTGAATATACTTCAAGCCGCAAAAATGCATGCGTTGTCATACGTGCACGGCCGAGCATATTCAGGTTGAGAGTGGAATGTGTCCTCATCAGAATCTACCACTATTGGGATTTCTCGCCTGGCATGACAATGTAAATAAATATTGACTTACATTGGCATGTCAAAACACATGAAAAAACATTTTTAGAATTAAATGTTTTGAACATGATATCAATATCAGTGCACCAGTTTTAGTACATTTGTGCTTAAAGTCTCAGAAATCAGAGTTGGTACATAATTACCACCAATTTCAGGGCATATACAGCCAACATGTGAAAGACTTATTGTGTTGTAAAGAAAATCAGATGCAAAAATAGTCTGAAAATTTAGCACAGGTTGACCTCATAATAGTTTGGTGTATGCAAGTAGAAGATCCTGCTCCAAGACAATATGTAGGTGTTTGATACCAATGGATGATTTTCTTGTATACCTGAATATAGTTAAGTCATTCTCCCTGTGAGACTAAATGGGTGGCTGCGTTGCAGATAGAATGACAAGCCACTCCCCCTGTGAGACTAAATAGGTAATTGCATTGCAGATAGAATGACTGTTTTTGTAGCATTATTATCTTGTGTTTGTGCACTTAATGTTATGGTACATAGGGGTGTAGCTTCCTGGAAGGGAATGCATTTTCAGAAGTATTATATGGATGTGTTTAGCCATTTTCTGCTGCTCAGCTTCCAGCTGACCTGTTAAGTGAAACTGCCTACATATTTGGTATGGTGAGTGCAATAGAACGGCAGGGCAAAATATCTATACCATTGCATTGTTGTGATTCATTTTTGTTTACAATGCTGCAGCTGGATAACACATTCATTCATATTCCCTTGCAGGTAGTCTCTTAACAGGGACCAGCACAGTTTTTGTTGTAATGCAAGGGTTCATAAGCACTGGAAATGCCATCAAGTGCTATGTTGCCAGACTGCAAAAAAATGCAGGTTATGCTCTACATGTCTAGTATAGTAATGATGTTTAGGCAACAATTTCAGAGCATGTGCACCATAAATTTGAGTGCTAAAAGCTGAGTGCATGAGTGCCACCAAGATTAGAGTATAGGAACAAATTTTGTAGGGAATTATGAGCAATATGTATGAAGTGCATCAGGCTCAGCTCACAGACATTGAGCAGGTACCCAGAAAATTGGTTGGATTGTTTCAGACTAGTGGCAGAGAAGGCATGGTTCCATTCTGAGTCCCAGATATCTTATCAATATGCCTGTGACCTGTTGATAGGCAGCTGGCAACTGGCTGATATGGAAGTGAGCTCAAGCCATGCCTAAGGTATTTCCCAAGTACCTCAATATACAGGATATATTTTTGCACTTACCAGGGTAAAATTACTGCGTGGGAAGCACAGCATGGCAAATGGCTCCTTATATGGTTGTAGAGGAAGTGTGAGATGAATATCTACATTTGACTTGTCCTGAATGCACTGCACACACAAATTGTATTACATAGCAATTTTTCAGTGAAAGAGTAAGAAGTACCAAAGGGATCATATGGAGTTGCATATCTCCTATGACTTTTCACTAAAAGGTTGATAGGGTAATTTTATTTGCTGGCTCCATGACAGATGACATATTGCATGCTGTTGAATGAATATGTTTGTATTTGATATGTATATGCTGATATAATTGTCAATGTCATGCTCAGGAAACCTTCTTCTGGTCCCATTGTTGTAACAAACCCATTTTTTGTTCAACAGGATATGGATAACAGCATGAAGCAGGTGCTGGAAGGCCAGCTGTCCAAATACACCAATGTGATGAAAGGCTGGCAGTATAGATGGTTTGTCTTAAACCCTGAGAGTGGAACTCTGAGCTACTTTATGGTGAGCTTCAGCACATGCACATGGATACAGGGGGGTGCATTGCTGCTTAATAGAGGTGAATTTTCTGTACTGGTAACTTAGAAGAAGAATGAGCCTCAATTCTGCCATGCAAATTCAAAGCAACAGAGACCTTATTGTTACAGCATGTGACCTGTGGCCTTGGCTTTTCATGATAACATTGTTCAATGAACGAGAGATTTTATTTTAGTCCATTTGATTTAGTCCCTTAGCTATCAAGAGAGGACAATGCCAAGGTGGTGAGGGCTCTACCTGAATGTGTAGTGGTCTAATTTAGGGATACGTTTTGTCCATTCTTCTCCTTGCTATGATTTGCTAAGATGGCAGCTTTCACCTGTATTGTCCAGTGCTCCAGCAGCATCCCTGTCTCTGCCCCCACCTGTGATCTATCACCTGGCATGGTGACACTGCACTGCCGCCCCTGGTGACAGTGCTGGACACATGCCTCAGGTGGACGAGCAGCGATCGAGCCGGGCGCGTGGCTCGATCCACCTGGCCGGCGCCGTGGTTTGCCCCAGCGACGAGGACTCGCACACATTCTCGGTCAACTCGGCGGCCGGCGAGCTGTACCGCCTGCGCGCCTCCGACGCCCGCCAGCGCCAGCAGTGGGTCGACCGACTCCGGCTCGTCATCGAGATGTTCAACCGCGTTCAGGCCGAGGTAGGGGCGCCGACCGGCAGACACGGCGGCCAGATCTGCCGCTGCGCTTGCCCAGCGGCCACGCTGCATGAGTGCAGCACCTCCTGCCAACGCACGCTGGCAGGTGTTGTGTTCGGAGCCGTTTGGATCAGGGTAGTCAGCGTCGATCGCAAGTGTGTTGTAAAACTGAAGGCGGATCTCGCTGGTTTATGAAAAAGACCTTCATATGACAAAGACAGCCTATATAAAGGGCCTAGTGCAGGCCAAGGTACGGTGTTGCGTCCACGATGCAAGCCCGCCTGGCTACTGTGGTGGAGGCGGGTCGGCCGCCGCCGTGACGTCCGTCTTGTGACCGTGTGACCCGCGCGCCGGCAGAGCGGGTCGTCGCCGCCGCACGGCGAGCCACTCTCGCTGTCGGTGTCGCCGCGCCAGTACGAGGCGCCGTTGTCGGTGCTGAGCTCGCTGCACGACGCCAGCGCCGCCCTCCAGCAGATGGCCGCCCGACACGGACACCTGTGCACCGCCGTCCGACAGCTGCCCTCGCACGGTAACGTCCCGCCTTCCCTCGTGCGCAGCTGCCCGCTCACGCTCGCGTCCGATAGGCTCCGTTCGCGGCAACGTTCGGCTGCTGCTGCCGGCACACGGCGGACTTGGTCGATGCTGCGCGCTGTGCGGCCACTGCGCCACAGATGGTCGGCACATGCTTGCTTTGGCGGCGAGACTGGTCCACACCACATGGTCCTGCTTTTGCAGGCTCGCTACTGACCTACAGGCACTTTAACGTGATCTAGGTCGCATTTTTTTTGCGTGTTTCGGTGTTGGACGACGCCATTCAGAGGTTTTTATATTTCCTCGCAATGTTTTCGAGGCGCAACGTAGGGCGGCCGCCGGCATCTGACCGCACCTACGTCTGCGTGCCGACAGCCTCTGAGGACGTGACGGTGACCAGCACCGACTCGGACCTGCTGTTGCTGATGGCCACCTCGCAGGCGACGCTGCTCTGTCTGGAGCAGTGCTACTCAATCCTGCAGCAGCAGCGCTCGGCGGCGGCGCTGCCCATCGGCGCGCCGCTGCCGGCCGGCGACAGGAGCAGCCTCAGGCTCGGCGCCACCCGCGCCCGGCCCGAGAAGGACTTCCTCGCGGACGTGGCCGACTGGTTCGACACCAACTTCGGCACGGCCAAGACGTGAGTGGCAGCGGGTGGCGCCGCCCGCGTGCCGTGAGTCGACATCCCGGTCTGGACCGGACACCAGGCGCTGGCCAGCACCCGCTCACTGGTCCGCGCAAGGCAGCCGCACGGCACCGGCAGCCACACTTGCTCAAGCGTCTTCAAAACGGAGGCGGCGTCAGTTGAAACTGCCACGTATTTTTCAATGACGGCCATGACATGTCACCGTTGCTAACGGGGCGCATCCCATTTTCTCTCTAACTGCCGTTTGTTTTGGCTGCGTGATTGGCTTTTGACTAACGCATTTTGCTTCGGCGAGCCGACTGGACGCGTGTGCGTGCGCGTGAGCGCGACTAACGGCACGCCCGGTCCGCAGACAGCGGAAGGTTTCGCACGCCAGCCCGCCGCGGCCGGCCGCGGCTCCGGCTGCAGCTCAGGCGGCCCCACCGCCGGCGGCGCCCGGCCGCACGCCAGCCGCTATAGGTCGGTCGGCCGGGACAGCTGGCGCCCGTGGGGCTGCACGGATGGGTGGAGCTGGCGTAGCAGGCGGGCGCACGCAGTGTGGCTTGAAAATGGCTAGGCTTGTTGGCGTTAGCAGGGCTGCTGTCTGTTTGTACCAATTGTCTTCCCTGGGCGCCATTTGCCCTGAGTTCAGAATGGAATTGACTTGGTCTAGGTTAGGGTAGTTTAGGAGGTTCATGGGAAGTTGTAATTAAACATCTATTTTGTTGAAGGTGCGACACCATTGTCGTCTGCCCGGTTTGATTTATCTTTCGTCATTCCATTCATTCGTTCATTTAACCATATGCTTTTCCCGCTGTCTGTCATAACACGCCGGTGTTCGATCGCGTCCGCTCTCCCCGCACTCGCGTCCAGTGATGGGTTGCTGACCCCCCCCCCCCCTCCCCCCTCTCCCCGAGTCTGTGCGGCAGCCATCTGTGAGGCATGACCGATTCATGCGGGGCGTGCTCGGTTTGTGTGGTGGCGTGACCGGTCTGTGCGGGGCGTGACCGGTCTGTGCGGGGCGTGACCGGTCTGTGCAGGGCGTGACCGGTTTGTGCGGGGCGTGCTCGGTTTGTGTGGTGGCGTGACCGGTCTGTGCGGGGCGTGACCGGTTGGTGCGGGGCGTGATCGGTTTGTGTGGTGGCGTGACCGGTCTGTGCGGGGCGTGACCGGTCTGTGTGCGCCGGCAGCGCGGCCCGGCAGTGAGGCGGAGGAGGTGGAGGATCCGCCGCCGCCGCCGCCGGCTGCTGTGCCGCCAGAGGCCGGCTCGGCGCTGCGGCCGCTGCTGGCCACGCTGAAGCTGGGCGCCGACCTGACTCAGGTGCGCCTGCCGGCCGCCCTGCTCGACCCGCGCTCCCTGCTGGAGCTGTACTCTGAGCTCTGGTCCCGGCCCGACTCGTTCGTCCGGTGAGTCGGCCGTGCCCCGGCCATAGCGGCGCACGGCACGTGCGGTGCGCCGCTGGTATAGTCTTGTCCGTACATATTGCTCAGAACGTTTACAAGCGTGTGTAAGCGGAAACCTGCGCAGCGCGATTCGACCGCTGGCCGAGTCGGGGGCCGGGCACACATGTTCGGCGCAGGTGATAGCGTTGGTATTGGTATTGTGTGGACCCTATGCTGCTGGTGTTCCCTGGGCACCCCGGGCATCCCCAGAGCGGGGATGTGACCGCGTACCGGTGGCGAGAGCCCGCAGCGACTGCCTGGTGACCGGCGCGCACGCCTCCGTCTTGTCCGCGCAGGATCGCGCAGGCCGACTCAGCTGCCGAACGCATGTGCCGCGTGCTGGAGTGGTACGTGACGTCACTGTGCGCCGGCTGCCCGCGCGCCAGCAAGCCCTACAACCCGGTGCTGGGCGAGGTGTTCACCTGCTCGTGGCCGCTGGACGGCGGCCGGACGCGGCTTCGGTTCCTAGCCGAGCAGGTGTCGCACCACCCGCCAGGTGAGCCGCCGCACCGTCATCTGGCAGACACCACTCCGGGACTCCGTCGTCGCAGCCCTGCGGTGACACTGGAAAGTCCCTGCTGTAGCCACGGCTAAACAAAAAGGTCCCTGAAATTTCATTTGTCTGGGATAGGCAGAATCTCTGGTTACGTGCCTTCCAAAAATGTTCGTCTTCACTGGTGGGCCGTTGGGTTGCGGTGCGGACTGGCCGGCCCGCTGACGCGTGCCGTGCGCCGCCACCGCAGTGTCGGCCATCTGCGTGAGCTGCGCCGAGCCGGAGCTCAGCCTGCAGGCGACGGTCGGCTGCCGGGCCCAGTACGTCAACTCGGCCACGGTGACGCTGACCGGCGAGGCGGCGCTTCACCTGGTCCACCGCGCCGAGACCTACACCTTCAACTATCCAGCGGTCGCTCTTAGGTGAGGCACACACACCGCTACCTGCAACTGCCGGCCGGCCATCAATTACGTTGCCCATGAAGGGAAAGTGGGGACGATGATAGAGCGTGAGGGAAGCGTAACAAGGGGAGGAGATGTTTTCAACACCGTAACGTTACGCTCAGGTGTGATTGCATATCGCAATTCACCCCCAACCATTCTTCGGTCGCCTTCATGTCGGGCATGCAAACCAGACTGTCCCACAAGGCCCAGAGCCAACAATACGCCAACAGGACCCAAGGCACTCAGCCTGTCCTCCTTAAGTCAGGTAGACTACGGTAGCCTCCCTGTTAACAAGGCCCAAGGCGCTCGGCCTGTCCTCAGGTCAGGTAGACTACGATGGCATCCGTGTTAACGTATTCTAAGGTCGAGGTCGGCATGCTGGTCGTATGTAACGACCATGCCACGCTAACCTGGAACACTGCTCACGAAGAGATTTACCACTGACCGTTGACAGGAAGAGATTCCTGGCCACGTCTGTCTGTGAGGCGGAGTGGTGCGTGTTGGGGTGCCAGCTGTCCGACGCGTGTGCGGCAGGTCGCTGCTGAACGAGCGCTGGGTGGAGCTGGGGGGCCAGGTGAAGATCGCGTGCCAACAGACCGGCTACTCTGCCTCGGTGACATTCCACACCAAGGTACCGCCGCGCGCTGGTCTCGGCCGGGTGGTCCCAGTTACAGGTTGGCGTGACACCCCTCCATTTACAAGGCGTTTTGTCAGCAATATCAGGTCAGACATGTATAGAAAAGTCTGGTGTTTCCCGTTTAATTGCGCCGACTTTTTGTGGGTCATTTTACCCGTAACACCGTGTTTTCGGTCCTCTTCGAAGCCAACCGCACTAGAAGGTTGGAATTGCTATAGTGTATTGCCAGAATGAGTGTTACTTGGTGGTGCGCCCATGTGTCGGCTGCACTCAGCGACGACGCTCTTCTGTGGACGCCCGTCGTGACGTGTGTGGCGGTCGTGCGCCGTCAGCCGCTGTCTGACGAGGGCGAGCGGCACCGCGTGACGGCCGAGGTCCGGTCCCAGGACGGCAGGCTGGTCTCCAGACTCCAGGGCAACTGGCGGGGCCAGGTCCAGCTGACCGGGCCGCAGGTGAGCTGATGCCGCTTGTCGATACGTTTCGTGATTGACGGTGTACAACCACGACAGCTTAGCATTAGCAGTTACTCGCCGAGTGCCCAAGGTGCCAGTGTACTGACTGCGGCCGGGCCGGCAGGGCGAGAGCCGGACGGCGGACTGTGACGCGCCGGCCGGCCGCCGCTGGGTGCGGCCGCTCGGCCACCAGACGGCGCACGAGTCGCGGCGCGTCTGGTCGGGCGTCACCGCTGCCCTGCTGGCTGGTGACGCGGCACGCGCGGACCGCCAGAAGCAGCTGGTGGAGGAGGCGCAGCGCGACAGGGCCGGCCTGGGCCACGCTCCGCGGCATTTCTACCCGCACGAGCAGAGCTGGGTGTTCCGGCCGGCAGCAGCCTGAGCCGGCGGCGGCGGCGGCGGGCGAGTGCCGCGCTCGTGACTCGTGCGAGGCGCGTGGGGCGGGGCGGGACGGACGTCAGCGGGCGGAATTAACAATGGATTGGCGCAGAGGGCCCAGCATTATTATCAGCTCGCTGGGCTGGCAATTATACGGAGTGATGCCTGGTCGGCGGCCAGCGCGCGCGTGCTGCGAGTGGTGCGGGCTCCCAGCCGGGGCTGACCGGGAGGCCCAGAGGACGCCAGCTGGGGAGCGGGTGGGCAGGCGTGCGCTTACCGGTACTGGAGAGCTGCTGGCGGCGGCTGCGGCGGCTGAGTGTTGTCTCGGCGTGGCCGACAGCCCGGTGATTTGAAAGGGTAACTTCTGTTATTAGTGCGTATCACGTGACCTGCTGGATTCGAAGAAAACGTCTTAGAATTTTGTGACGAAAAATTGGCAGACGTTCATTGCATTGAGAACATATCAGACAACCATTTGAAGATATTTCTAACCCGAAGTTTGTGAAAGCTGACTTTCGCGGGCGAGTGCCGTCTGCGGCGATGCCGCTGCTGTTGACATATCTGGCGGTCTGTTTAGCGGAGATGCGGAACACGCGGCTGGTCGACCGCCCGCTCGGTCCTGCGCAGCTGCTTTTACCAGTTTGTTTATCCACGTGCACGCATGCGGCATTCCGCGCGCATTTATCGCAATACGAGCTTTATGGCGCGCGCTACGTGCGTCGGGTCCGGAGCTTGGGTTAGTGGACGCCCTGTTTGATACTGTGTACTCCTTCTCAGCTGTGCCTACGCCTGTCCTATTCGTGTTTGGCGACTGCGTACGGGACGTCGCGGTGGTGTGGGAGGGGAGGAGGCGACAGCTGGGCTGCTACGAAACAATCGGTGGCGGCGGGCAGCTGTCATTGCCACTGTGCGTCCGGCCGTCGGCAGCTACGGCTGATGCCTCCTGACAGCGTGTCAAACAATATATTACGCCTGCAATATGCCGTCGGGTCTCTTGGCGCTGCTGCCTGCGGCTGACGGGTGCGGGCCGCACAACTCGCGAGACAGCACGAGGGCGTCGGCACGACACGCAGGCACGGCCGCTCACACACACACACACACTCACACGCACGCACGCCGTCCAGGTGTACACCAATGCCCAGACGCCAGTAGGCCCCGCAGCGGCGAGAAGACCGCCACCCCTGGCGGAGGGCCGAGCTGAGCTGGAGCTAACCGCGCCTCAGACGGCGAGGCACCACACGCCGACAGCACACCTGCTGGTCACTGTATCACATGGAGGGGTAAGCGTACTGCAACCTGCGCGGGGTCACGGCTGACCGGCTGACCCGGGCCCCGCCCGTCAGGACGGTCGGTGGGCCAATGGTCGGGTTATCTCGCTTGGCTCGGGGCCCGGCGGGACACGGCGCCGTTTGAAGAGTGTCGGTCAGTCGCTTTCCCGCAACCACTGCTGTCGACCACACCACAGCCCGGCTAGTGGCCAGGTCGCAGCAGGTCTCAGGGTCCCGGTCAATGGCGGGACGGGAGGACGGCGAGGGCACGGGCGGCGGCGTCAGCGAACCACACCTTGAGAGCCATTCAATGTCCGTATGCGCCGTCGGGAGCGGGGTCGTCAGCCACGTGTCATCGCGCGCGTCTCATCGCGCCCCGTCGGAGTGTTGCGAACGACAACGTAGCACCCATGTCCGTCCCCAACTGTAGTGATGCCATTAGTGCCACAGCCGGCCTCTATTGGCGTGTGGCAAGCAGTAGCATCAAGGTGGAAGCGGACCGGTTTAATGGCGTGTCCACGTGTATGCATCGGTGGCGGCGGCCCGCGGCCGAGATCATGCCTCCCTTAAGCATGGCCCATGACTGCTGTGCAGGGTGTGGAGGTATGACCCCAAGGTGACCTCTCCGTACAGGCGTTGGCGGCATCGCGAAATGTTAATAATACTGCAGTGTAGTTCTGGACGCATCAGCAGCACGCCAACTGCTTGGAGAGCAGCAGCGCGCAGCGGCAAGCGTCGCCATGTTTGAGCCATCAGCTACCGCTGAGAATAGCACCAGTCGTGGCATGGCAATGGCAGACGCGCCACTGACAGCGCGCGATACGATATCACAAGAGCACAATATCGCTGGGAGAAGCACGGCAGAGGCGCACTGAGCGTGCTAGCGGTAGCTTGGCTGGCCGTGGCGCCGCGCGGGCGGGGTGACGTCAGAGCCGTCAGTGGCCGCCATGGTGTCAGCAGCGGCAGCGGCGCCGGTGCCGACAGAGCAGACAGGTGCCGGTCGTCATCAGGGACGTCCCGGCACCTCTGGTGCCGCAGACAATTCAGAGGACAACAGCTCACATACGGCTGGAAACGACAGGTCCGCTGGGAGTCAGGCGATGCACCCGAAGTGACGCGTAAACGACAGGTCCGCTGGGAGTCAGGCGACGCACCCGAAGTGACGCGTAAACGACAGGTCCGCTGGGAGTCAGGCGACGCACCCGAAGTGACGCGTAAACGACAGGCCCGCTGGGAGCCAGGCGACGCGTAAACGACAGGTCCGCTGGGAGTCAGGCGACGCACCCGAAGTGACGCGTAAACGACAGGTCCGCTGGGAGCCAAGCGACGCGTAGACAACAGGCCCGCTGGGAGTCAGGCGACGTGTAAACGAAAGGTCCGCTGGGAGTCAGGTCATACGCCCGAAGCGACGCGTCAGCCGTGTTACAGTGCATTCGGAGGGAGTGTAACGCCTCGATGAGGCCGGCCGGCCAACCCCTGAGAATACCGACGCGACGCCAGTGTCGCTCAGACATGAGTAATTCCACCACGACACAGCTTAATCACTTGGCGCCACGTCACTAACACAACGAGTGGATGGGACGGTATGATCGCTTCTGTCCATGATTTGTTTTGCAATAACCTAAGGGTGCTTGAGATAACTGGTACCCTACAGGTCTACCATTATGTGACGTCAGAAGACGCCCTCACTGCGTAGCGCGTTCAGGAATGACTAGAGCGCGCTCACTCGATGTGTGGGTTGGAGGATGCAGCAGAACCAAGGACCCCAGTCACGTGCCCTAGCTCGTTTGTTTCTCCGGACATTTTCATCTCTGTAAATCGTGGTAAGGGGTGAGGGGAAGTGAAAGCAGTCCCTCCATTGTACCAACCATGCCCTATCACGGCAACCTTCGCCTTAGTCAATAAACATGCTATGCCCCATGTCCATGGGTGTTACGACGGCAGGATGGTCATGCCAATCCTAATTTTCCCGCAGCACGATTTCGCACTGCCGCATCTTCCCTCGTCATGTACGTTTTTACCCTTGCACATTAAAACTACCCCTTTCAGGTCAGGATGCTCCCAGGATTCTAGTTCCTCCCTTCCCGGTCCTAGTTTAACCCCTCTCCCACTTCAGAGACGTGGTTACACCCGTACCCGTCGCATAGTCCAGTATAGGCGTGTGTGCTGAAACGTGAGGACGAGCGCCTGGATCGACAGAAGCAAAAACTTATGGGCGGCCGCTATCTGAACAGCGTGCATCAGCCCACGACTTCTCGTTTGCTAAAATGACTATGTCCAGCTCTAACACGTCAGCATGCCTGTGATCTGGGCGACATTGCGGAAAAGACTGTCGCGTTGGTTATCCGCTCGACACCAGCCAGTGCCTGACTTGACCTGACTCGTCCCAGCTACAGCCGCCTCTGGTGCCCTGCCAAGCTCTGTCATCCGTTGGCCGCCAGAGCGCGGCCGGCTCAGCGCCGGTGGCGCGGCGGGACCACGGGTCAAGCCGGGACGGCGCCCACCCTGAGGACGCCAGGCCGGGCGGCGCCGAACGCTCCCAGAAGGCGCTGCTGCCAGACCGCGCCAGCGCCACTGGGTGACATCGTCCAGTGGTGGTCAGGGCGTTGCCGGCAGGCCTCGCCGACCGGCCGGTAACCTGGCGGCGGCAGCAGTGACGGCACCAGCCATTGACCACCGGCCCCCGGCCCCCGACAGTGTCGTCTATCGTCGTAGCCGCGCATCAGTTCTTGCGCTTCTCGTTCAGCTTGGCGGCCGCCTTCTTCTTCATCAGCTGCATACGTCGCTCGGCTGAGACCATGGAGTTGGGCGGCGGCGCGGCGCCGCCGGCCGCCTTCCCCGCGCTCGGCGAGAACGGCGGCGGACGCGAGCCGGCTGGAACGGTCGGCCGGCGCGTCACCACCTCCGGGCTGCGGTGGATGGCACGGCGAGGGCACGGAGAGGCCGACACCCTGCGCAGCATCAGGCGCGTCTCGCAGCTAGGAGGGCGGCGAAGCGTCAGCCAACGCCGACCGGCTCCTACCACGCACATGTTACACGACAACTTCAGTGAGACGGGCACAAACCAGCTGTAACCAACACCTGCGATCCCCGGGATGCAGCACGTCAGATGCGGTCAGAGCGGTCTGATGGGAATGATGCATCTGACTGCTCATCACCCAGCCGGTACAGTGGCGGCAGGTGTTGGCCAGCCGGTGGACGGGGCGCAGTGCCGTATGCGGGGACAGAAAGGGTCACCGCTGACCTGTCGACTTGGACGTGAGCTGGGTCTTGGCCGTTGGCGGGCCGCCCTGGCCGGAGCTCTTCGACAGGTGGAGCGAGCCCAGCGACTTGGTGGACGCTTTCGACTTGAGCAGACTGGCACCGGGACCGGGCCGGCTGCTGCTGCCGCCGCTGCCGGCCGACTGCGCGGCTGAGCCCTGCGGCGTCAGAGGAACGTCAGGTGGTGACGGCGACAAACTGGCGTTGGCAACTGGCGCTGACTGCTGCTGCTGCTGCTGCTGCTGCACCGACAGCCGGGCTCGATGGCGCACTGATATGGACCAATCCTGGGATCGCAGGCAAGAGAGAGCGGTAAACTGTATGGTGCTTTGTGGAGCTGTGAAGCGACTGGTGACAAACCTAGTGGCGAAAGCGTTGCTTGTTTAAGCGAGAGCCGAGGCATAGCAAATGAGAAACTTGAGAATGAGAACCGAGACCAAATTGGTGATAATAGCACGATCAATGCTGGTATGGTGACAAAGACTAGTAAACATTCGAGCAGGAAATGAAGCACTCGAAAGATCTAACGTGATCGGCGCTGCAGCATTAGACCTGTTCCCGTACGAACACAACTGGTTGATGAGCTGTGACTAAAACCCCTTACTTTGTTATCTTTTTTAACTAGCAGGCTATCAGACTTATTCTTCTCAAGCTTGTTGGCTGCCGCGGCGGGCTTCAAGAGTGACGAGCCTGCCAACTGAAGGGTCAACACCGTTACTTACCCGGGACGCGGACCGGTCGCACGCCCGGTCGCCCGGCGAAATATGGCCACACGCTCCCAGCACATGCTGCCGTACCATGGAAAAGCGAATAGTGCAGCACATAACCTGACCACAGGCTATAACCAGCAATATCCTGTGACGCGCGACAGAAGCCCACAGCCACCTCGCGACAGCTTCACAGCAAACATAGCTCGCAATCATAACTGTGCAGCTTTCCCTATTTTTTTTTAGTGCAGCGCTGTCCTGCGACACCCCGATCAGCGGATAAAACTGATGTGTCCATGCTGGACCTACAGCTGTGTAGCAGCTAAGGCTAAAGCACAACCAAGGCCACACAGTCTTCCGCCGGCATGCTCAGCCACTTCTGAACACGCAGCGTGGGGCAACAGGCTGTGAAGTGTGAAGGGACAAACAGCAGCAGAAAGCTACGTCAATGAGCGGGACAGTGCCGAAACGTAAATCAATCAGGTAAGAGATAGAGAGGTAACAAACCAGGCCTCAAAGAAAACAAGCAAAAAGGGGCGAAAAATAACGAAGAGACAAGGACACCCCCGCGCGCAAAAAGGCGGGGCAATGCACACAGCGCGCCAAAATCGGGTGAGGCCGGAAGGGAGGCGGGGGGCACCGACCGCGGCCTGCTGTTCCTTGCAGTTGGCGCAGAGCCAAACGGCGCGCGTGTCGCCCCGCTCCTGTTCGGTGATGGCCGGCCGGTGGCACTCCTGGTGGTACAGGCTGCCGCACTCTTGACATTCGATCAGCTGATTGCCCGTGCTTACACCGATGTTCCTGGGGGCAAACGCACAACAGGGTGTAGCATAACTCACACGCACGCACGCACGCACGCACGCACGCACGCACGCACGCACCCACCCACCCACCCACCTATCGCCAGTCGCCTACTTTATGTCGGTGGTCCGTATGCGGGGCCTCACCTACAGACGACACACGCCAACTGAACCATAAAGTCCATCTCGAGCCCGGCCGTGTCGTTTAGGTCCGAGTCCTCCGACTTCTTGCTGGCGTCCGAGTCGCGGGACATGGTGGGCGACGGCGTGTGCGATTTGAAGCCCACCGGTGAGTCCACGCGCGCCCGCTTGATGTTCATGTCGCCGAGGTCATCCTTTATCTGTGCGCACAGACAGTGATGACGTGTGGACGGACGACACAATGCTGACACTTAGGAAGAGCTGGGGCTTGTGTACTCAGTGCAATGAGTTTTTTTTGTAATTTACGGGGCGAGACCATCGCGTAATCGAATAAAAAGTTGCACAGGGATTTGAAGAATGATTCTGAACAGACATCAGCAAATTTTAGTCGGAATCTTTGCATATGGGTAGCAATATCCGTACTGTTCCAAGCTTATCATCAGACTGCAAACGTACTCCATTTCTGAATTAGAATTATCCCCTGATGTGCCTCAATACGCCGAGCATTCGCTCATCCCTGACCACAAACCACAGCTCTGCCCTACGCTCACTCCATAGTAACGCCCGATGAGACCCGAACAGTGCCTGTGTCGAGCACACACCACCAACCCCACCAGGCGTTACGCCTGGGCCTAGCTACAACGCTAGATGGCCTAGCCAAGGCGCTGTGCAGCGCGTGCGGGCTGCGCCGCCAGGTATGGGCGCCGCCCAGCACTCACCTTATCGAGCCCGCGCTTGAGACCGGCGTCGGCGGCGCGGCCCAGGCCCGGCGTGGAGCGTGGACTCATGTTGGCCGGCGAGAGCTTGCCGCCCGTGCGGCCTGAGCGCAGCCGCACCTCGTCCAGCAACGCACGCAGCTGGTCGGCCGAGTCCCGGGAGCGTGAATGCAGCAGGCGCAGGCCGCGCAGGAATACCGGGTCCAGCTCCATGGCCGACTCGGCCACCCGACGTCAGCTGGGCCGCTGACGCCTCCTCACTGGTCGGCGGAAGCACCACTTTTAGTATTGGTGACTGGGAGGTGCCAACGAAAGTTATGGGCATGATATGCCAAAATAAAATCAAGAGAACAAAATGAAATACCTGCTACCTCATCGTGCCTTCATTCACGGTTCCTCTGCTTAAAACAGCTTTGGTATATCGCTTCGTTTGATCACAAACAAAAATTTGGCACTTCGCTCTGGTTTTCGGAGCAAAAATTCTGTCAGTGTGGGGACACAGGATGTTTAAGATGAACGTCAATGCTCGGGTTGCCAATAAAATAAGATTCAACCGCCGCTCACTAGATACAGCCAAGCTTGAATAACTTGTTAAAAATCATGCGAAAAAGTTGATGATCCAAGCACTTCTACTCCTTTTTCGAAAATGGTGCTTCTGCTTGGATGCAAAGGTAAGCACAAACACCACTACAGCCAGCACTAGCATGACAGGAGCACATATAACCAAGCCATTCTTGGATGACGTAGCAGAAGGCCCCACGATCCAGAGAAACTCTGTTCAGTAACAATCAGTGAGTCTCCAGAAACATACTCCTTGGTTTAACCTTGAGCCCGGCCAGTAAAGGGTCCCTCAACATCAGAGCCAGCAGATACAATTCAGTAGACAGCTGGTGAACTCACATCGCCATATTGTAACTTGTTTTCCTGTCACATGGCAGAACAACAACCCTTCATGTCAGCCTAACCATACTGCAGTGGAACATAATATTTTTAACTAAGACTGCATGCCCAGGGGGCGGGGAATTTGCGGCAATCAAACAGGCGATGAGAAGTGGGCGTATGCCATCTGCTTGCACTCAGCACCAGGAGAGGAATGGACTTATATGCAATCTCAGATCTGCACTGCAATCTGGGCAATGGCATTAAAAGGGTGTTTGAAATGTTCCCTCATATGAGCAACAGTTTCAACATGTCTTGTTCCCTACACATTTTGTCCATACACATTTAGTTATTTAGCTTCACTAATATTTAGTATTTTTAACAAATTATAGATGATACAAGCACTTTAAGATGAGCCTTCAGAAACTATTCATTGCTGGCAAAACTGCCAGACAATGGCATATCACAAACCATGAACATGGGCCAAGAACCACTGGCATTCAACAAAACATCATGACCATTTCATTACAAAAGCATTACTACCCACCATCCCCCTTCCCCCCCCCCCCCCCTGATGGCACGACACCTCACATCAACTACTTTTTGTATGGTCCCATTTGCACCGGAGGGTGCCTAATGGTACATGAAACAAAGTAAGCTCGCAGCTAGTAAATAATGCATTGTATTCCATTAAATGCATCATACTGGTTCGTCCCGGAATTCAGGCTAAATATACCTTTTCTACTATTTAATTCAAACCTCTTGAATGCATGGGTTCCTGAGATCAGGCCCCGCATTAAGTGTGCTTGTTGCGCGAGTACGGGCCCCCACCACCCGATCACAAAATCCAGATCAATGGTAGAATTTGGTAGCAAAGTTAAAACGTGCCGTCATGCTCGACATGGTCCGTCCTGCCCTCTGACGCCACCTGACCTTTAGCGCGGTTGCTGTCGCTGGCTGCAGACGATACCAGTCAAGGGCAGCTTGCTGGGCCATGGTAGGGTTAGGCATTACACAGCATTTCCCTATGGCAGCAATCCTACTGTGTTTACAGTTTCCAATGGACCTTAACACGTTGTGAGTTTGATACCAGCAGTCCTGTAGCGATACATGTGCTGGATTGTGGTGATGCATGGGATAAATTAATAGTATAAAGGGGATAGGTTCATCTAGTTTCTGTTACCAAGGGATGTCACCATGGGGGAGATTACATCACCAAGGGGTCACAGCCAGCTTTGGCTGCGGCTTCAAGCTTCAGGAAAAGACTCAGATAAAGATCAGTGTTCCGTTCATGCGTCCGGATTCGGCTCGGGCTTCGGGGGACGTCTCACGGCTGGCTTTCGCCTCAGCTTTGCGACATGCTAAATATAGCTTTGACTTCGTCTCCATCCCATCCTAAAATTCCGGCTTCAACTCTGAGATTTTTTTTCACTGCAGCTATGGGTTTAATTCACATAGACATCCCTGTCTGTCCGTCTGCCACAATCCCAGTCCGTCCCGTTACCCTAACATATCGCATAACTTTTCAAGGTTGCCAGGTATGCACGGCTCAAAGACAAAACTGGCCAGTCATTCCCAAGGACCAATTAACACTTGAAGACGACCATAGAAGTAATGCACGAAAAGTAAAACGCAAAACGTTGTATGCATACCAAAGCACAAGACGAGGACATAAGTCCGGAGAAGTTCCCTCGCTAAATGTTAACACCTTGCCTCAACCGCTACGCAAAACCCATATATTTCCTGACCACATTCAGCTCTAGCTGCCGTGAAAGGGGTTTTAGTACCGCAGAACAGCGCTGCACGCTAGATTCGGCTTAGGCTTCGGCTTCAGCCTCGTGATTTTGAAATAATAGCGTTGGCTTTAGCTTCAAGCTTCCGTAGCTTCGCGTTTAACACGCG
This sequence comes from Pollicipes pollicipes, assembly GCF_011947565.3. Lineage (NCBI taxonomy): Eukaryota > Metazoa > Arthropoda > Thecostraca > Pollicipedomorpha > Pollicipedidae > Pollicipes > Pollicipes pollicipes. The sequence continues at coordinate 400,247 of NW_023596304.1, read as the reverse complement.
CTCGGGCGGGGGTCAAATTGACCCCCCGAAGGTTTTTCCAGAATAATTTCCGAACGGCGCGGTAAAGCCGCACCAAATTTTTGCATAGCTGTGGACAATTGAATAGCAGATCGTTTGGCATCAATAATTTAGATGTACCGTGTAAGAACGCTGACCTATGGCAGGTCAAAGTCAGGCCATGGTGTCAGCGTAGTCACTTTGTAGGGAATCGTTCAGTCTGATGCAACAACGGAGCATTACACAAAGCCATACATCTCTGAAATGCTTTCTTAGGCAATTCAACAAAGGAATGAGCAAATTGTATTGACCTAGTGTCAGGTATGAAGGTCAGACCAGGGTCAAAACCAACCTATTTCATTACTCTAGGGCTTGCTGTATGGGATAGTTTCTGGAGTTCATTTCATTTCATTCATTTCATTTCAGTTTATTGATAGCAGGAGCTGCATTCTATATCTTCCATGAACTTCTTAGAGGTCAAAATAGGTCATTGACCTAAAATGACCCTGGTCAACATTTGGTTTTCAGGAGCATGCTGTCTGGCATAAACTTTGCTGCTTATTCAAATGCAAAACTCAGAGCAGTCTTGCTTCAGATTCAACTTCAGAGTCAGGCGGATGGATTCATCCCCATGCCTGCCACACCACATCAGAAGTTTTAGTTTTAAATTATTTGGAATCAAATCTTTATTTTAACCTTCATTAGCACATGCTCTTCAGTCATGTCAGGCCAGTGAGTTGCTATGTAACCTCTTAAGGTTCACAGAACAGTCATTAATAAAACTCAGTGTTCTGATTTTTCATGGCAAAACATGCATTCGTAAACTAAGCTGAACCTGGTGCACACAAACATTCCTCAAGGAACCAGTTGATCCTGAAGAGGTCAATGACTTGTCTAGGGTCAGATGAATATACAGCCTATGGCCCTTTTGAACTTTAGATCAGATCTTGGGGACCATTTGGCATTTGGTATGACTAAGGATACAATGATGTGCATGTCTGTAATTATCACAACTTTTGAGCTTGTTCCAAACCATTACCATTTGACCTAGAAGTTTTTTCATGGATGCAATAAATGTTTGAACTATTGTCCTTAATACCTGTAATTGGTGGTGACATGGCTGTATGATGGTGAGTATTCTGGTTAGCTCATTTGGTGGCCATCATCAGGTGTTATTGAGTCATGGAAATTGCTAGAAGAGTTTGGCTTTCAGCCATACACATGTTACAGTATAACTCTCCATAATCTGAATTTCATCATTGCAGCTGTCATTGGGTGTTAATTTGGCGAGGTTTGTTTTATGACATTCTAAAAAAAATAGCATAAAACTATTATGTCTATCATTATGTTATATTGCCAACACAATTCTAGAATAAACTATATGGTATGGTGAGCTTAACAAACAAATAAAACAGCACTATGTCACAAACATGGCTGCTTTGATAATTCCATGCCATAATGCAAGTTTGCATGTCAAGCATATTTTCTTTGACCAATTTTTAATAACATCATGCCTGCATGTGGTAGAAGCTTTCATAGTGAGTATGGAAAGGGCTAGAAGGGTTTGGCTTTCAGCCATACACATGTCACACTCTAACTCTCTATAATCTGAATTTCATCATTTTGGCTGTCATTGGCTGCCAATTTGGGGAGGTTTGTTGTATGACATTCTGAATAAATGACATAAAACTATTCTGTTTATCATTGCTGTCATATCACTAACACAATTCTAGAATGAACCATACAGCATGGTGAGCTGAACAAATAAATAAAACAAATTGGGCTGGTGCTGGGGGTGGGTGGGGTGACAGGGGGGACTGAAGTGCATTATGAGCATATCATCCTAATTGCTGGATCACCCTTTTCTGGGTTCCATGCAACCCAGAGTGCAAAAAATAACAAAAACATGATATACTGAACATGTGAGGCATAGCAGCAATCCCCATTTAACAGTTTCAGCAATTAGAAGCAGGAAATCTGAGACCTCTGAGTCAGGTCCATGGATGTCACTTATTTCAGCCCATAAATAACCATTGTTTCTAGGAATGTGATGTTTTAAGTACATATGCGCATGAATGGTTTCAGACAAATTTGTTGAAAATTTGGCACAATTTGATCCGGACCAAGTCTGGCTGTTCATGCTCCAAGTTACATGCTCAAAACATCATGTAAATCAACAGGACAACAGATCATTGTTTGCACACTGGCATAAAACTGAAGGCACAACTTTAATGCTGAGACACTTCTACTTGTAATGCAGGACTGAACCATACCACAGCCAATTGTTTGGCTTCGAGGGAAGAAAAGCAGCTTTTCAAAATAATATTTTTGCATCATTCTACAAAAAGAATACAGAAACACTAGCTGGGTCCTTTTCCGTGAAAAGACTTCAAACTTACCAATAATTCCAGCACCTCACGGGCAGTCTCTGGCTTCACCCGCAGGCACGTTGACTTGCTAGCGCCGAGTGCAAGGCTTGGTCTCTCGATTTTACCTCACCCTCTTTTCACGGATTCGTATGAACAGAGGCGAGGCCCGTTCAATCATATCATAGGCCCAATCATACCAGTAACGCCCCTGCCAACCAACGCACACAAGAGTCAAGATACCACAACAGGTACACAACGTACGAATGGCGTTTATATACCCATCACGTCCACACACCAAGTACACAAATTCACGACACAAAGGAGCAACCCGCCGTCTTTACTGAGCACCGAATGTTGCGCAGGCCAGACATTTACTAACATAGTAGGGGCTAGGATTTGGAATAAGCGGTTAAGTTAGAATCCTCTCTGCTTTATAGTTAACTATTGCCAATTCTATGTGATACAGTAGGTTAACATGTTAAATTTTTAGAGTTTAATTGTAGAACCCTATAATTCAAGATCGGTGTAAGAATTTACACCGGTCTCTCTGAAACGATCTACAGCATACTGAATACCTTAGAAGCAAACCCATATCACGTGAAGTATCAGCTGATTTGTTTTGAAATGCTTCTAAATCTGTTCTTGCGTTCGGGCTGTAGCGGTGGTCAGGTGGGGGCTTGGGGCCTATTTGTGGGTTTTCAGCAACTTTCACTGCATTCTTTTCTGAAATAAGATTGCTTATCACTATAGGTGCATTGGAAGGTGAGTGTTCGCAGTCTAGGTTGCTCAATCCGCCTGACCAGAGGGACACACTGCCACCTTTTCGTGTATTGATCAACAGAAAACAGTTTTTAATCTCAAGACTAGGAGATAGCTGTTCCTGTTCCGAGTTCATGGCATGTGTGGCAGGTGGCCAAAATAATGATATAGTTGCTGCCTCGGCTAGGGTTATGTATTGTTTGATACCACACTGCCGTATTAAAGCTAGCCTCCCACTGATTTTTAAAGTCTATATTTGCCAGTCCTTGAATAATCCATCCACTGTTCCAGATGCGTATAGGACATCAGTGCACTTAACTTTGCCATTGTGTGTATCAAACATGGGCTGGGTCAAATTACACAGAATTTCTAAGCTATCTTTCTGTGATAAAATTTTGCAAGTGTTTGTTGGAAGCTACTGTTTGGAACATCATAAGTCCATGAAATGTTGCCTTTTTGTTCTGAAACTAGTTGTGGCTATGTGCTAGTATGTAAGCACTTGGATTTAAAATGTGCCTTGCTAAAAGTTTTGTAATTTGACTGCTGTGTGAGACATTTTGGATCAACATGTATTCATTACATTCTGACATTTTGGTGCAAAATGTCATATCTATGCAAATGTATAGTTTTTCTCTGTATGGCTTGTAATAAGAATAACAAAATTATTTAATAAGTAAATACAATTGAATTATTCAAAATGTCTCCATCATATCAAACTCACTCTTTATAACAGTAGCAAATACAGATGCCTTCTGTTTAGAAGATCACTATATGGCAAAGACAAAAAGGTTTAACACATGCCTGGATGACTGGTTGAATGTTCTCCTTTTGGTTTGGGGACAGTTTAACCCCCCAAGATATCACAAACTAAGAGAGCCAGACATACCACATCTAAAGGGTGTGTTGGTCTACATATGAACTTACTTGGTTCAAATTTTGAGGTTTGTAGACTATGACCATTAGGCCAAGTTAGGTCAAACAAGATCAACTCTTGTGTTGTGTCCTAAGTGCCCCAGACCTTTTCACACAATCACTGTGAACCTAGATGCTTGTTGTAAGCAAAGGATCACTGGTGCTCATTCAGGCTCAGTGACTCTATTTGACCTTTTAAGGTCATGGGAACCAAAATCATACAAGACTGCCTTGATTTTTGCATTTAAGAATGCATCAAGGATGAGGCTAGCCAGTATGTTCCTAAAAAAAATTGATCTAGATCATTTTAGGTCAGTGGCCTATTCTGACCTTAAGTCTATGGAAGATATCCAATATGGGTTCTTGCTATCAAGAAATTCAAAATTAGCACCAGAAACTACCTTGTACAGTATGCTCAGGAGTAAGAATAGGTTTATTTTTACCTTGGTTTAATCTTTGTGCCTAACTCCAGGTGAATGGAATTTGTCAGTTCAGGTGCTTTATTGTCAAATAAGCTATATCAGTGATGTACGACTTCATCTAACACTGTTGTTGCTTTAGAGTTAATGGTTTGCTAGAAAATGTGTTTGCTGAATCCATTGCCTGACTTTGATATGCGGTAGGTTGGTGACTTTGTAAAGTGCTTCTAAATTTTTGTACTAAATGATCCATTATTCCATTGTCTATGTTATGAAAAATGAAGTGGGGCCATGCCACACCGTTTGGAAATATTTATGGGAAAACATTTGGGGGCAGTCAAATTAAACCCCCCAACCCAGCGGGTGTTAAGCTTGACTCAACATCTTGAAAGTCTTGCCTTGTGCATTATTAGCTCATAGCAGTGTGCTTGTGTGCATTATTAGCCCATAGCAGCAGCCATGCTGATATGTGTCCAGATGTAACAGTGCATGTTAGGTATACTTCCTTGGCTTCAGCTTAAGAAAGCAAAACATGCAGTATCATTTCTGTCAGCATTCATTAGTTGCCTCCTACCTTTGTTCCAGCTTTGCAAGCCCGCCATGGAGTACTGGCTGATATCAGCCCCTGGTGAAAAGACCTGCCAGCAGACCTGGGACTCACTTCAGAATGTCACTGCCAAGCAGGGTGACCTGTCAGCAAACTGGAAGTTTCATATTCCAGATTTGAAGGTAAATGATTTACAGAGCTATTCCTGTGTGCTAATATGAGATGAGGGATACAAGACTGACTGACTGAGACCTGGGCCACAACCCTGTCACATTTTACAGAGACCCTGTACTGGCGCTTGCTGGTGGAGGAGTGCAGACTGTCTTAATGCTGGGTGTAGGTTCACTATTGGCTCAAATTTAGCAGTTTTTGAACATGAACACCCCACTTGTTGTGCAAAAATTAATTCACTATGGAAAATTGTCAGTCACTTGTTGCCCTATTTTCAATGTACCAGCATTACAAGGAAAATTGTGAAGATGGCATATTATGTTTGGGTCCCATGAAAATTGGATGACTTTGGTTCAGATCTACTGGCTCCCTGTGTGTAATAAGATATTAGGAGCCTAAGCCAACACTGGAGGGAGATGAGCGTAGGGGTAGGGAGGGAAGCAGAGTACAGAGAGGGGGAAGAGAGCTCTGATAGCCTGGGACAAAAAGTGGATGGCTTCAGCTGTCAGGTACTCACAGGTAATGATCATCAGCAAACAGTTAACTGTTATCAGTTTTGTGGAATCAGGCCAGCCGACTGTTGGCAAGAGCGGTGTTGAGTTTGACTGTTCTCCTGGGTAGAGTATGCTGTCACGTGACTTGTGTGCTGTGTAGTGACTGGGTCAGTGTGTGACGCCCGGCAGGACCGTTTTGGTCGACCGTTTTTTCCTGGCTTTACACTCGAGTGTGTTCCAGGTTGGCACGCTGGACCTGTTGGTCGGTCTCTCTGAGGACCTGGGCAAGCTGGACACATATGTGGAACAGGTCATGAAGAAGGTGTCCAACTACCTGGGCGACGTTCTGGAGGACCAGCGAGACAAGCTGTCTGAGAACCTGCTTGCCAATGGAGGTTAGACGCTGTCCCCTCTGCACAGCAGCCGGAGCTGACCGGTAGCTAGGGTAGCATTGGCTCTGAACGCTTGTCTTTGGTGCGGACATTTAGGATGACCTTGGAAAGTTACAGCATGTCAGCATTCCATGACAGCATACATGCCATGGGCGTAACTGCCGTAGTGAGCCCATACTGTGGCGCACGGTGTGTTCAGGAGTCTGATCATTTCAAACTGGTCATTGACAAGCCGTAGGTTAACCATCTCTCTGCTGTACACTGTGTACAACAATTGTTCGACCGAGCCTGACACACCGATGGCTGTTTCGTGTGCTTCCACCAGTGGACCTGGCCACTTACATCACGCGTTTCCAATGGGATATGGCCAAGTATCCCACCAAGCAGTCGCTCAAGAACATCTCTGACATCATCAGCAAACAGGTGTCTCAGATTGAGGGCGATCTCAAGGTTAGGCCAACCATTACAACAACCTGAAGAGCAATCTGCAGAACATCGAGCGAAAGCAGACGTAAGCAGTGCTCCGTAAGCAAAACAATAATTGCAACTGAAAGGGTCAATGGAATTTAAAGGTTCTCACAGCTACGTTATGTAATGTTGGGGGCGTCCTTCACACAGGCGTTCACCAATTTTGCGCGGGCTCGGTCCAGTTGCTACTGCCATGAATAATACAGTGTCGCGCCCCATTGTTTATCATCGCACCAACTAATGAGCTGGCGGCGGGAGGCGTGTCCGCCGCGCTGACGCAGCCGTGATTTTCAGTGGCTCGCTGCTGACGAGGAACGTCGGCGATCTGGTCAAGAAGGAGCAGTTTGTGCACAGCTCGGAGTACCCTCACCACGCTGCTGGTGGTCGTGCCCAAGTACGTTGCCGCTCACCGGTCCGGCTGATGGCCGACGTCCTGTCCGCCCCGACGCGTGCCTCTCAGAGCTGCCGCCAGGGGCGCTGCTCGGTCGGTGTCGTGCTGTGCCGCTCTCCGCCTGCGGGCGGCTCGCGTCAGACCGGCGGGGCGTCTGTGCAGGCGGCGCGGCGCCCCGCTCTGTGAGCAGCGCTTTGAACGGTCGGTCCCTGCCGGCAGGATGTACTACCAGGACTGGCATAACAAGTACGAGCGGCTGACGGACATGATCGTGCCGCGCTCCACCCAGATGGTGTTCGAAGACAACGATCACGGCCTCTTTACCGTCTGCCTCTTCAAGAAGGTGGTGGACGAGTTCAAGCAGAAGGCCCGGGAGAACAGGTCGGCTGGGCTGCCCGGTCGCGATCGCGACTTTGTTTCCCACAAGACCATCCTTCAGGCTTTGCGTGGTGTGGGGGGACTGGCTGTCCCAGGCGGACTCTTTGTGGGCACGCTTTTGTCTCCAGTGTTTCTACTATTGCCATTTTTGCTTCGTGCCTGCTGCTCTCATAACACCTGTCTTCCCCGAAACTTAGCAGATCGAGTGTAACGTTCGTGTTGTCATGGAAAATAACCGAGTCACAAAACATCTTTACATGTTAAGTGATCCAGGAAATGGACAATGACAGACTTGACCTGTCATGTACAATCGTAACGACGGACGGTGTAATTGTGTCCATTTCTCGCATTTTTGGTGGTCTTATAGATAACTGATCGTCCGAATTAACAATCATTTTCACGTCCCAAATCGTGCACTCAAAAAGTGTCGCTCAGTGGAGAACGAAGTGACGATTCAATTTAAAATGAAAACTACCCAATTATCGAGTGAATACATGCCATTTCTTAGAGTAAGTTTCTGGAGGAAGGATGCAAAACCTGCATTTTTGTGCTGCTTAGTGTGCAAAAGTATAGACTTTCACGTTGAATTTATTTTGCCGCAACCGTGCTTTTTCAATTTGGTTTCAAAATTGGTTCACGTGGAAAGATCGCAGAATCCCCATAACAACATGAAAAGTGAAGAACTAGCCATCTCCCCGAAGAGGAATGCCTTGTCCGTATTAGCTACTGAGCTATTATCCTGGACTTTGCCAGGTTTGTGGTGCGGGACTTCACCTACAACGAGGAGGAGCTGGCGGCCGGCAACAATGAGTACTACAAACTGGCCTCCGAGAAGAAGAAGCAGCTGGGACCGCTGGTACGCTGGCTCAAGGTCAACTTCAGGCGAATGCTTCACCGCCTGGATTCACGTCAAGGCGCTGCGTGTGTTCGTCGAGTCGGTGCTCAGGTGAGCGGCCGGGGCCAGTCCCACGCGAGGCGACACACGGCACTCGGCGACGGCGGTTTGCTGAGTTTGGGCAGCACAGCACGCACGTGGGCCGACGACGTGTCCTCTGCTTTCTAAGGCTTTTCTCTGGCGTCTGATATTGTTTGATGATCTCAGCAAAGAATCGTCTTGCAGTCGGTTCTAGTATTGTTTTGCGGTATGCTCGTGCCAAAGCTTTAAGCGTGCTCTCTTACTTGATTTACTGATAATGCCTTGACGTGTAAATGTTTATCCATATTTCGTGCGATCTTTTTACAATAAAACCCATCACTTGCGATCCCACGTATGCGTGTTGCCCAAAACCGGTATGCCAGCATATCAGTATATCATTCCAGTGAAGCTTATCGTACAATTTCAGTACCGAGAGAATTTCCACAAAAGGGACGGAGGGCGTTCGCTCTTGCATATGACTGTCGAAGTGTTGTCTCGACGGGCCGGGACTTTGTGACAATTCGGTCATGTTGGCGTCATCCGTGTCGAAGCGTTGTCTCGACGGCCGGGACTTTGTGACAATTCGGTCATGTTGGGCGCCATCCGGCGGTATTGACGGATGTCGTGCCCTCCGTGTCTGGGGGCGGGCGGGCAGTGTGGTGAAAGTGTTCGCCGGCGGCGCCGGTGGGTGCGGCCGTGTCTGTGCCTGTCACGCGGTTCTGGCGGGTCCCCAGGTACGGCCTGCCGGTCAACTTCCAGGCGATGCTGCTGCACCCGCAGAAGAAGACGCAGAAGCGACTGCGGGAGGTGCTGAATCAGCAGTACGCCCACCTGGACTCCACTGCCTCCAGTGGCGACAAGCACGAGGTACAAGTTCCACACCAAGCGCTCCGTATCGTAACTCATGCGTCACTAGTGATTGGCACACAACCGTGTGGTAATAGTTACGGGTCATCTCATATCATAGGCGCAATATTGGACCAGCAACAGATAGGTGACTGTCACTGGTTTAGCGTTCAGTGTGCCATTCTGTGATCGATTCAGGGTACTGGAGAATGAAAATGTCTCTGCGTTCCTAATGCTGTGCATACGTTTTAGGTGATGGACATTCCTGGACTCGGCTTTGGCACCGGCGAGTACTTCCCTTACGTGTACTTCAAGATCAATATTGACATGGTGGAAAAAACAAATTAGGCTTCGGCACATCGGAGCTTAGCAGGTGTATGATACGGTGTGATGTGATGTATATACGTGCGAGAGCGCGGTAATCGGAGACACAAATGTAATCGGCGTGTGGAAGTGATTCCTGGCAATGGTGTAAGACGTGGCCATCGGCATGCCATAAGCGACAGTAACTATCGTGAATATCTCCAGAATTGTCTAGCATCTGACGCGGCAGGTATTTAGCCGCATTTCTCGGTTCTATAGCTACATTCCAGATTGGTGCTCCCTGTGAAGCCAACTCGGGCTGCTGCCGACGAGGCCGACGCGCGTGCGACAGCCGCGGCGGGGGTCGGCGCGCCGCCGCCCGCCAGCGGCTGCCTCGCAGGTGGCGCCGTGATCGTCGCGCTGATGCTGGGGGAGGGCGCGGCGCGGGAGCGGGGCTGCCGCAGCCGTTGTGAGATGCCGCTGTTGTGTAGTGGCGCGGATGTGGGTCGCAGACTACCGGTAGTGCGTCGTCGGTGATTGTGTGTATCCAACTACGCGAAATAAAATGTGCAATGTATGTTCCGACGCGTATTTCGGAATGCCATGAGGACAAGGGGCCGAAAATGTTACCGACGCAGAACCGGATTCGCGTCTGGTTCTGCTTCAGCGGATTTGACTCCGACTCTGGCTCACATGGCATGACGCCTATTTGGACGACTATTGTATGATGCTTATACTTATTTATTCGACGCTTATTGGACGCTTATATCACGGGGGAGCTCAGCGCAACATGGTGCGACTCCAACTGTGGTTGGGCGATGCAACGCTCAATTCTGAATTGGATTCCACTGGACTCTGCTGGTGGCAACAGCTTAGGGGAAAAAACCTTCTCCGCGGGCTTCGTGAAAGCCTACATGACATCGAGGCATACGTCCAGCTACATTGTGATGTAATTTGGATGGTACACGTATGGAGAAGCCTGCAGATATGTCCCTGCTGCATTTTATTTGAGTCTTCACTGATACTCCTTTGCGTCGACTCCTGTTCCAACAGCAAAGCAGCAAACATGCAAGAATTTGGTCTGTTTCCGATCCGAACAAGTGGCTAATTGAATTGATGTTTTTCATTCTTCAATAACATCGTTGGCAATCCAATATCCGTTCTGCTCAGTATGAGAGACCGCCGATGCTTGGTGAGGCTGCGCCCCGGAACAGTGGATGTGATCTGGTCTTCATCCCGTGCTGATGCACGATGGCTAACCGGAGCTAAAAAACTGCTGTGTCCGAGCGATCTATAAAGCGATGATGTCCGCCTCGGTCACATTCAGGGACCGGCGTTGTCAGGCGCCGCGGCCGGCAGTGGTGTAGATCCGCGAGGAAATCGCGAGAGCTCGTATGACGTCCCCGAGCCGGGGCTGAGGCGTGCCTGCGGGCGGCTGGCTGAACCTCTGACAACTTACCGGCTCGCCGCTCGATGTAATGAACGCCGTGGGTTCAGCAGACCACCGCTGTGGACTCATCAGGCTACCGTTATGGGTTCGTCAGGCCGCCGCCGTGGGTTCGTCAGGCCATCGCTGTGGGTTTATCAGGCAGTGGGTTCAGCAGGCCACTGTGACCGGTGGTCAGGTGAGGAGGAGTCTGCAGCGGCTGTCGGTTGCACCAGCTCGGGCAGCGCTGCACCTCTTCACGGCACCGTGAACGGATCTGTCGATCAGATTTGGGTCATCTTCAATAAGTCTGACCCGGCCCGACAAACGGCGCCAGGTCAGGTCACGCGTTGGTCCGACATACCTGTTACAGGGATGCTCAACTGTCGCATTGCCCAGCGTCACGTCGCGTCACTCAGCGTCAGCGTCAACGTCACTCAGCGTCGCAAGCATTGCCCAGCGTCACGGACGAACCCATCGAGTCGACACTGAGCTGTCGCGTAATGCACGGGCACGGGCGTGCAGCCACAGCTCTGGCAGGAGTAGGGGGACACAGGGTAGACAAAGGATCCCTGCTAGTGAAAGGCCCCAAAAAGAAATCGCCGGATATGCCCAACTTTTGGTGAGGGCATACGTTTTTTAACATTGTCTTCAATTTGCCTTCCATAACTGAAATAGAAGTATGAAGTTACCGCGAGACAAATTCTGTCTGAATTTTATGGTTAATAAAGCGAAGGAATCATACGTTAAGCAATTGCATGAAATAAATCGCCGGCGCTCTACGTTTCAAATAATCTAGTGGACCCTTTCTAAACAGATAGAACTCAGAAGCTTTGTCTAAATTTGTATCTGATTACTATAGAGATATTAGGGACCCCCGAATGTAGGTTGTAGGCATGTCGAAATTGATGAACAATTTGCATTAACATGGATAAACTATATTTTGTTCTGGAAATGATCAAAATTCAGTCAGAATAGATTATTGATGCCTTATGTAACGCAGTTTTGAACATGCGCGCTTGCAAATCTCACTAACAAAACCTCGACTCCAAGCGTCGCGGTCTCCATTGGGCGCGCGCCGTCGGCCCTCCGGCTTACACTGAGCCGTGGCCAACGGGCGCACAAAATTATGACGCATCTTAAAGGAGTATCTTTGAAAACTCTGGGATATCAAATGGTACGTTTAAAAAGTAGCCCGGGCGTATATTTCACTGACGCGATTTTTACGCAAGCTGTTCAGCGCACTTGCAAGAAGCATTATTCACGTAGATAGATAATACAGTAGCAATAGCCTTATCCCTCGGAAAAAAAAACAGGAGAATCGAGATATAGATGGGTTGATATTTCGGCAACATGCTTTTATCGAAACAATGACAAAAGAAGGAGTTCAGAACCGTTCAGGAGCCGACTGTTCGGTGTTTCTGGTCTCTGGCCCAAATAAAGCAACGCTCTGTCTCTATGGTCCCGCGTCAGGAAGTGGACCAACGTGATGTGGTGTATCCCTCCCTTCCCGCCAGGGCGAGGAGCTGGCGACCCCATATAGCCCCAGTAGCTGAGTGCATCATAAAGCCCCGATGACACGGCCATAATCTAGGGGGGCAAAGATAGCGGTGGCTTTGGTTGCAGTTTTCGTGAAATCGAACGGCGTTGGCCACTGCAAGTAACGCCAGGGGGGCGAGCGCCGAGCGCGCAACGATGACCATCGTAAAGTGATGTCTCTAAATATATGTCAAGATCAATTCGCACGGTTCAAAAATTACACTATACATATGGGATACTATATGGAAGATTTCTTTTAGAACTTTGAGGTTGCGTTCTGGACACATAACCAGTTACAGCAGCATGAGAAAAATAGATTTTATCCTTGCTCTTTCAGTTCCACCAGATTTCAGTACCCCTTCGCCGTGCTGTGAAGATCAGTGCGTTATTGTCATCGATCTAAAAACCACACAGGTGAAAGGCACATCCGGAATGTTTCTAAATGTACGATGTGGTTTCTTGGAGTGTTCAGAGGTACCTCGTTCAGATGCGTCGCCATTTTCGTCCACCTGCTGAGCGCGGCCTAATATTAGCCTCGGGCGGACACTAGACGCCAGGCCTGTGGGGACTGCAACGCCTGACATGGAGTTTTTTGTTGCTAAGATATGCGAGTTCGCATGCTCAAAACTATGTTACATAATTTGCACCATTACTGGATTCTGACTGAATCCTGAATATATCCAGACGAACATGGTCAGGCCATGTTAATACAAATGGTCGACCCATTTCGAATTCAAACGACATTCGCGGAATCCTTTTTATCCCTGTACAGCCCAGATACAATTTTTACAAGGTTTCTAAGTTTTATCGGTATAAAAAGAGTCCATATATATATATATATATATATATATAATATATATATATATATATATTAAAGCTAAGGAAAACATGTCCTCAATCATTAATGGGCCATATCCAGCGATTTTTTGGGCGGCTTTTTAATATCAGAGGTCCTTTGTCAACCCCGTGCCCCCCCCCCCCTCCCTTGCCAAGGCTCTGGCTGCGCCCCTGAGTTCTGCTCAAGGGATGACTCAATATGTATGCAATGAAGTGTTACAGTATAGAAAAACCCATAGTTCCATGACAGTCAACCAGTTCAGAGAAAGATGTACGACCTGAAAGTTCGATCGTTTCGGGAGCAGAGCTCCACCCGAGCCCCTGCGGGGCATGACCCCGAGACTGCCGAGTGCAGTTGGATTCCTATTAGAGCCGGGGATTCGGCGTATTTGGTATTCAAATCCCAGGGGATATGAAGTCGGGTACATGCTTCTCGGATAAGTGTAATCGTATAGATGTGACTGCATCGAAATATTGACCACACACGCTATGCCACAAGGACAAAGGACGACGGGGGGGGGGGGGGGAGGAGGCATGGTATGCGTGGCGAATTGGTAAAACATGCACATCTTAATCAAGCTCGAAAAGGAAATATCCTCTTTGAAAATGAGTGAGCACATGCGCGAGCTCATCAAATAAATGATAGGCACGCTGACAATAACAATTCGTCAATCAGACGGCATACACAGAAAACATCCATTTTTAAAGTGAACGTACCCAAAACATACACCCGAGTCGGCATGGCGCCGCTTCCAATCCGGAGGTTGGTGCTCTCCTTTCTCCTCCTCCCTCCCCTCCTCGTCCTCCGCAGGGTGCCCATTCGTTTGGCCGGGACGGCCGCTGCTCCTCGCTCTTCCTCTCTCCCCTCCTCATCCTGCGTCGGTTCACGCGCGCGTCCGGGGCCGGCGGCGCCGCGTGACGCACCGCCTGCTGCGCGCCTCGACCCGGCCGCGGCCGTGTCCGTGTGAGCCGGCCGAGCCCAGGAGGCGGCGGCGGGACCCGGTGCCGCGCCCCTGGGGCGCTCAGTACCCGCCCGGGCGCCGACCAGCAACGTACGCGCTGCGTGAGTGGGGTTTCCGGAGCCTGCGCGGCTCGTGAGTGGCGGCGGCGGTGACGCGCCGGGCTAGGGTCGGCGGCGGCTGAACCGGTCGCTGAAGCCCGTGGTGCAGCCGGACCAGCCACCGAGCTAGCGGCGCAGTCGGACCAGCGGACTGGCTGGGCTGAGCCGCTGTGCTGCCTGCGGAGGGAATCGCTGTGCGGACGCTAGTGAGGCTTCGACGCCATCCGTCCCGCGGGTCAAGGCCAGGCGCTGCGTGTGTCTGCCTGCCGGGGGTGGAGTGTTCGGAGCTCGGCCGAACGGACGGCACTGAAGACAAACGAAACCGAGCTCCGGCCTGTGTGCGGTTGGACCGCCAGTTACCGGACACGTAACGGCGTCAAGTGCTGTTTGTTTGCTCGACTTTGGAAAACATGACAGGTGAGGTGTGAACTAGCACAGCTGGAGTGTAACTTCCGCTGTATATGACACCAGTAGCACCATTGCACGTTGTGCCCTTGATTGCTTCGGAAGGATAACATGCGTACACGCAAGCATCTCACGCAAATTATTTCATTGTGTTAAAAACAAAACAATCGTTCGCTGCACGCCCGGGTGCGCGCCCTGGTGCGTGTATAGCAGACGGTCAGACCACGCTTCACGGCTGCAAGTCCACGCAATGATGGCTCGCCCACAGTCCGAACGGTCCGACAAATTCAAGCTGGCAGTACCAGCCGACATATCCGCACGGAGGTCTGCAATGCACTCGTCTATGTTGGGAGTTAAAGAACACTTTTCTAGGAATTGCGAACGCCATTCGGTACCGTTCAGGTGCATAAAAAAACTCCCGTCAGAAATCCTGATCTGCCTCACCCTGGCGTGCGTTTAGGAGTCCTAACGTAACGCACCATGGACGTGCGGCCCATGTACATCCGTTCTCCCCAGTCTGTCTTCGGGAGCCGACACCGCTTACCTCTCAGACAGGCCCTGTGTCCCCAGTCATTTCAGAACCCAGTATAGCCGGTCAATGCATGCCGTTGGGCGGCGCGCCAGCGTCGGTCGGCCCGTGCCGGCGCGCCGAGGCCCGTTGTGGTCGCCGGCGGCCAGCCGGCCTCGCCAGCCGGAACCCCGTTATCCCGTGACGCCGTCCGACGGAAGGCCGCGCCGCCGGCCGGGATGTGGCGGGGATGGGGTGGGCTTGTGGCGGGCCGATTGACCTGATCTGACTCGACGACAGCCAGCCTGACAGGGCTAGCCTGACGCAGCCAGCCTGACACAGCTAGCCTGACCCGCCGCCGGTGGGCCTGACCCAACGGCAGTCAGCCTGATCCACCGCCGGCCAGCCTGACCCAACGACAGTCAGCCTGACACAGCCAGCCTGACCAATGACAGCCAGCCTGACCAACGATAGCCAGCCTGACCCAACGACAGCCTGATCCACAGGCGGTCAGCCTGGCCCAATGACAGTCAGCCTGATCCAACGCCGGCCAACCTGACCCAATGACAGTCAGCCTGACCCAATGATAGTCAGCCTGATCCACCGCTGATCAGCCTGGCCCAACGGCAGCCAATAGGAACGCATTCATCAGCAAATGTTTTTTTTCAGGTCACACACACACACATTAGTATCGGGAGACAGACGTGGCAGCTTAGAAGCCTCGCAAGCCGCGATGACAGCGCAAAGGGAGCTGCAAGGTTGAATCCGTGGAACTGCAACGGTTGCAACTGCTTTTCTCCAATTCGGTTACACTACACTAACACGCAGTTAGAACGCACGCCAACGGAGGCATGCCGCGATGCGCGCCAGCACACGTAAACCTGGCGCTAACAGCGTATCACACTCGTGCCCCGATCTCAGGCGAGACTGTTTTAATGCCGTCGTGAGTCGCCCCCCGGGACCTGAAACAATGTTTTGGGGATGCAAAATTGACTTCGTGTCTGCTTGGACTAACGCCTGCCACAGCTGTCCACAAGTGGGTGTCACATACATGTGCTTATGTGGCGGGACACACAGGGGCACAGTTAGAGCTCTTGATTGGTCTTTTTTCAGGAGCCCGTCCACTCCAGTCCACCAACCCCAAGCCCAACCGCCCACCAATCCTTTTTTCTAAATCACTGATCTTACTCGACCCAACCAGTCACCGCAAATATATTATACATCGTTGGTATTACCCATCCATCCAATTTCAATCACACCTCAAAATGGGCAAATTTGGTGCTATTCCTTTGAGAGAAAAACTAAAATAGATTCCCTTGCTGCACCCTATATGCTGAAAAAGGATAAAAGGTGGAGAAAAAAGGCATTCAGTTCCGAGTGTTCTTACGTCTACAGTTGTACCAGGTTCTCCAGCCAGGAGTCCTGGCACGCATGCAGCCTGGGTAACCAGACCCGGTGCGAATGACCCGTTGCCTCAATGATGTGGAAGTTGCTGAACTCGGTCATGTTTTCGCTGCCCGCCCAAACGGAGCGGTGTGGGAGTTCTCCGGCCGCGAGCGTCACGCTCTCAGTGTGTCATGCACGTTCAGCGGTGCGCTAGCGCTGACGTGCCGAGACTGGCCGCCGCCAGTCGATACCGGCCGGCGTCGGCGGCATGCAACTGCGGCTCAAGCTGCACGTGATGGACGCCATCCAGTCCTGTCAGCCCCACATTTTTCATTTGCCCGCGTCACGTGCGTATGTCCCGCCGAGATCCCGGAGGGGAAGTGCCCGAGGCTACTTTCCGTGCGCCCTGTGCAGCCCTCTAAACCAATGCTGGTGCCTTTCATTCCGGAGGTCATCCATGTTGCTGATCTCGTGATTTTCTGAACCGCGCTAGTCGGCTGTCTAGTACCGTGTCATATATTACAATTTGCTTCAACCATCTATTTCTATTACGCATAAAACATTTCGCATAGCTGTTTTCGCTACCGTTGTTTGACGTGGGTGGAATTACACACTTTCAGCATAGATTTGAACGTTAGCGGCGGGCTGAATACACTTCAAAGAGCCTAAAAATCATTAAGAACTGTGAAGTATACAACTAGAGCAACCACGTATATAATCCCACTGTAGTGCTCTTACATGTGTCTGACGTAGTTGCCTTCCGCCGAACGTAACGTAAAATTTGTCCGAAAAACCGTTTCAGGGCATTTTATATTCAAAATATTTGTTTTGTTCACGCGGTGGAATATCATACTTTGTCCGAGGCCCATTCACACCAATTCATCACATATTTTACGAGGCCGCAAGAACTAAAGTTTGGTTCCGTCCGAAGGTCATCGGTGTGGTGCTCCATTCCTATACTAGAGTGACCTCCAGCTCTGACGGTTTCGCCGCTCCATACGCAGGTGGGCAGTCGCTCAGCATGTGGCAGCATGCCACAAACTCCTGCGCGTCCACCGGCGAGTCGGACCGCCGCCCGGTGACGGAAGCAGGAGCGGGAGCGGGAGCGGGAGCGGGAGCGGGGACCGGCCGACCGCGCCAGCGCCGGCCACGCCGCGCCTGGACCTGCTGTCTGGCATTCCTCGCCCCCACCGGCGGCGGCGGCGGCTTTCTCCGGCGCTGACCGGCCCAGGGGCGCCGGTAGCTGCGTGTGGCCGGGCGGGCGGCGGCCGCTGACCGGCCTGGACCGGCGGACCTCCCACCCGCACGGGGTCTAGTCCGTCCTCCGCAGGCCGCTGCCCGGCCTGGACCGGCGGACCTCCCACCCACCCGCACTGGGGTCTAATCCGTCT
>NW_023596304.1:156168-381333 GCF_011947565.3 Pollicipes pollicipes | reverse complement strand
AGACGGATTAGACCCCAGTGCGGGTGGGTGGGAGGTCCGCCGGTCCAGGCCGGGCAGCGGCCTGCGGAGGACGGACTAGACCCCGTGCGGGTGGGAGGTCCGCCGGTCCAGGCCGGTCAGCGGCCGCCGCCCGCCCGGCCACACGCAGCTACCGGCGCCCCTGGGCCGGTCAGCGCCGGAGAAAGCCGCCGCCGCCGCCGGTGGGGGCGAGGAATGCCAGACAGCAGGTCCAGGCGCGGCGTGGCCGGCGCTGGCGCGGTCGGCCGGTCCCCGCTCCCGCTCCCGCTCCCGCTCCCGCTCCTGCTTCCGTCACCGGGCGGCGGTCCGACTCGCCGGTGGACGCGCAGGAGTTTGTGGCATGCTGCCACATGCTGAGCGACTGCCCACCTGCGTATGGAGCGGCGAAACCGTCAGAGCTGGAGGTCACTCTAGTATAGGAATGGAGCACCACACCGATGACCTTCGGACGGAACCAAACTTTAGTTCTTGCGGCCTCGTAAAATATGTGATGAATTGGTGTGAATGGGCCTCGGACAAAGTATGATATTCCACCGCGTGAACAAAACAAATATTTTGAATATAAAATGCCCTGAAACGGTTTTTCGGACAAATTTTACGTTACGTTCGGCGGAAGGCAACTACGTCAGACACATGTAAGAGCACTACAGTGGGATTATATACGTGGTTGCTCTAGTTGTATACTTCACAGTTCTTAATGATTTTTAGGCTCTTTGAAGTGTATTCAGCCCGCCGCTAACGTTCAAATCTATGCTGAAAGTGTGTAATTCCACCCACGTCAAACAACGGTAGCGAAAACAGCTATGCGAAATGTTTTATGCGTAATAGAAATAGATGGTTGAAGCAAATTGTAATATATGACACGGTACTAGACAGCCGACTAGCGCGGTTCAGAAAATCACGAGATCAGCAACATGGATGACCTCCGGAATGAAAGGCACCAGCATTGGTTTAGAGGGCTGCACAGGGCGCACGGAAAGTAGCCTCGGGCACTTCCCCTCCGGGATCTCGGCGGGACATACGCACGTGACGCGGGCAAATGAAAAATGTGGGGCTGACAGGACTGGATGGCGTCCATCACGTGCAGCTTGAGCCGCAGTTGCATGCCGCCGACGCCGGCCGGTATCGACTGGCGGCGGCCAGTCTCGGCACGTCAGCGCTAGCGCACCGCTGAACGTGCATGACACACTGAGAGCGTGACGCTCGCGGCCGGAGAACTCCCACACCGCTCCGTTTGGGCGGGCAGCGAAAACATGACCGAGTTCAGCAACTTCCACATCATTGAGGCAACGGGTCATTCGCACCGGGTCTGGTTACCCAGGCTGCATGCGTGCCAGGACTCCTGGCTGGAGAACCTGGTACAACTGTAGACGTAAGAACACTCGGAACTGAATGCCTTTTTTCTCCACCTTTTATCCTTTTTCAGCATATAGGGTGCAGCAAGGGAATCTATTTTAGTTTTTCTCTCAAAGGAATAGCACCAAATTTGCCCATTTTGAGGTGTGATTGAAATTGGATGGATGGGTAATACCAACGATGTATAATATATTTGCGGTGACTGGTTGGGTCGAGTAAGATCAGTGATTTAGAAAAAAGGATTGGTGGGCGGTTGGGCTTGGGGTTGGTGGACTGGAGTGGACGGGCTCCTGAAAAAAGACCAATCAAGAGCTCTAACTGTGCCCCTGTGTGTCCCGCCACATAAGCACATGTATGTGACACCCACTTGTGGACAGCTGTGGCAGGCGTTAGTCCAAGCAGACACGAAGTCAATTTTGCATCCCCAAAACATTGTTTCAGGTCCCGGGGGGCGACTCACGACGGCATTAAAACAGTCTCGCCTGAGATCGGGGCACGAGTGTGATACGCTGTTAGCGCCAGGTTTACGTGTGCTGGCGCGCATCGCGGCATGCCTCCGTTGGCGTGCGTTCTAACTGCGTGTTAGTGTAGTGTAACCGAATTGGAGAAAAGCAGTTGCAACCGTTGCAGTTCCACGGATTCAACCTTGCAGCTCCCTTTGCGCTGTCATCGCGGCTTGCGAGGCTTCTAAGCTGCCACGTCTGTCTCCCGATACTAATGTGTGTGTGTGTGACCTGAAAAAAAACATTTGCTGATGAATGCGTTCCTATTGGCTGCCGTTGGGCCAGGCTGATCAGCGGTGGATCAGGCTGACTATCATTGGGTCAGGCTGACTGTCATTGGGTCAGGTTGGCCGGCGTTGGATCAGGCTGACTGTCATTGGGCCAGGCTGACCGCCTGTGGATCAGGCTGTCGTTGGGTCAGGCTGGCTATCGTTGGTCAGGCTGGCTGTCATTGGTCAGGCTGGCTGTGTCAGGCTGACTGTCGTTGGGTCAGGCTGGCCGGCGGTGGATCAGGCTGACTGCCGTTGGGTCAGGCCCACCGGCGGCGGGTCAGGCTAGCTGTGTCAGGCTGGCTGCGTCAGGCTAGCCCTGTCAGGCTGGCTGTCGTCGAGTCAGATCAGGTCAATCGGCCCGCCACAAGCCCACCCCATCCCCGCCACATCCCGGCCGGCGGCGCGGCCTTCCGTCGGACGGCGTCACGGGATAACGGGGTTCCGGCTGGCGAGGCCGGCTGGCCGCCGGCGACCACAACGGGCCTCGGCGCGCCGGCACGGGCCGACCGACGCTGGCGCGCCGCCCAACGGCATGCATTGACCGGCTATACTGGGTTCTGAAATGACTGGGGACACAGGGCCTGTCTGAGAGGTAAGCGGTGTCGGCTCCCGAAGACAGACTGGGGAGAACGGATGTACATGGGCCGCACGTCCATGGTGCGTTACGTTAGGACTCCTAAACGCACGCCAGGGTGAGGCAGATCAGGATTTCTGACGGGAGTTTTTTTATGCACCTGAACGGTACCGAATGGCGTTCGCAATTCCTAGAAAAGTGTTCTTTAACTCCCAACATAGACGAGTGCATTGCAGACCTCCGTGCGGATATGTCGGCTGGTACTGCCAGCTTGAATTTGTCGGACCGTTCGGACTGTGGGCGAGCCATCATTGCGTGGACTTGCAGCCGTGAAGCGTGGTCTGACCGTCTGCTATACACGCACCAGGGCGCGCACCCGGGCGTGCAGCGAACGATTGTTTTGTTTTTAACACAATGAAATAATTTGCGTGAGATGCTTGCGTGTACGCATGTTATCCTTCCGAAGCAATCAAGGGCACAACGTGCAATGGTGCTACTGGTGTCATATACAGCGGAAGTTACACTCCAGCTGTGCTAGTTCACACCTCACCTGTCATGTTTTCCAAAGTCGAGCAAACAAACAGCACTTGACGCCGTTACGTGTCCGGTAACTGGCGGTCCAACCGCACACAGGCCGGAGCTCGGTTTCGTTTGTCTTCAGTGCCGTCCGTTCGGCCGAGCTCCGAACACTCCACCCCCGGCAGGCAGACACACGCAGCGCCTGGCCTTGACCCGCGGGACGGATGGCGTCGAAGCCTCACTAGCGTCCGCACAGCGATTCCCTCCGCAGGCAGCACAGCGGCTCAGCCCAGCCAGTCCGCTGGTCCGACTGCGCCGCTAGCTCGGTGGCTGGTCCGGCTGCACCACGGGCTTCAGCGACCGGTTCAGCCGCCGCCGACCCTAGCCCGGCGCGTCACCGCCGCCGCCACTCACGAGCCGCGCAGGCTCCGGAAACCCCACTCACGCAGCGCGTACGTTGCTGGTCGGCGCCCGGGCGGGTACTGAGCGCCCCAGGGGCGCGGCACCGGGTCCCGCCGCCGCCTCCTGGGCTCGGCCGGCTCACACGGACACGGCCGCGGCCGGGTCGAGGCGCGCAGCAGGCGGTGCGTCACGCGGCGCCGCCGGCCCCGGACGCGCGCGTGAACCGACGCAGGATGAGGAGGGGAGAGAGGAAGAGCGAGGAGCAGCGGCCGTCCCGGCCAAACGAATGGGCACCCTGCGGAGGACGAGGAGGGGAGGGAGGAGGAGAAAGGAGAGCACCAACCTCCGGATTGGAAGCGGCGCCATGCCGACTCGGGTGTATGTTTTGGGTACGTTCACTTTAAAAATGGATGTTTTCTGTGTATGCCGTCTGATTGACGAATTGTTATTGTCAGCGTGCCTATCATTTATTTGATGAGCTCGCGCATGTGCTCACTCATTTTCAAAGAGGATATTTCCTTTTCGAGCTTGATTAAGATGTGCATGTTTTACCAATTCGCCACGCATACCATGCCTCCTCCCC
This sequence comes from Pollicipes pollicipes, assembly GCF_011947565.3. Classification (NCBI taxonomy): domain Eukaryota; kingdom Metazoa; phylum Arthropoda; class Thecostraca; order Pollicipedomorpha; family Pollicipedidae; genus Pollicipes; species Pollicipes pollicipes. The sequence goes on along the minus strand of NW_023596304.1, from coordinate 377,106 downwards.
CCCCCCCCCCCGTCGTCCTTTGTCCTTGTGGCATAGCGTGTGTGGTCAATATTTCGATGCAGTCACATCTATACGATTACACTTATCCGAGAAGCATGTACCCGACTTCATATCCCCTGGGATTTGAATACCAAATACGCCGAATCCCCGGCTCTAATAGGAATCCAACTGCACTCGGCAGTCTCGGGGTCATGCCCCGCAGGGGCTCGGGTGGAGCTCTGCTCCCGAAACGATCGAACTTTCAGGTCGTACATCTTTCTCTGAACTGGTTGACTGTCATGGAACTATGGGTTTTTCTATACTGTAACACTTCATTGCATACATATTGAGTCATCCCTTGAGCAGAACTCAGGGGCGCAGCCAGAGCCTTGGCAAGGGAGGGGGGGGGGGGCACGGGGTTGACAAAGGACCTCTGATATTAAAAAGCCGCCCAAAAAATCGCTGGATATGGCCCATTAATGATTGAGGACATGTTTTCCTTAGCTTTAATATATATATATATATATATTATATATATATATATATATATATATATGGACTCTTTTTATACCGATAAAACTTAGAAACCTTGTAAAAATTGTATCTGGGCTGTACAGGGATAAAAAGGATTCCGCGAATGTCGTTTGAATTCGAAATGGGTCGACCATTTGTATTAACATGGCCTGACCATGTTCGTCTGGATATATTCAGGATTCAGTCAGAATCCAGTAATGGTGCAAATTATGTAACATAGTTTTGAGCATGCGAACTCGCATATCTTAGCAACAAAAAACTCCATGTCAGGCGTTGCAGTCCCCACAGGCCTGGCGTCTAGTGTCCGCCCGAGGCTAATATTAGGCCGCGCTCAGCAGGTGGACGAAAATGGCGACGCATCTGAACGAGGTACCTCTGAACACTCCAAGAAACCACATCGTACATTTAGAAACATTCCGGATGTGCCTTTCACCTGTGTGGTTTTTAGATCGATGACAATAACGCACTGATCTTCACAGCACGGCGAAGGGGTACTGAAATCTGGTGGAACTGAAAGAGCAAGGATAAAATCTATTTTTCTCATGCTGCTGTAACTGGTTATGTGTCCAGAACGCAACCTCAAAGTTCTAAAAGAAATCTTCCATATAGTATCCCATATGTATAGTGTAATTTTTGAACCGTGCGAATTGATCTTGACATATATTTAGAGACATCACTTTACGATGGTCATCGTTGCGCGCTCGGCGCTCGCCCCCCTGGCGTTACTTGCAGTGGCCAACGCCGTTCGATTTCACGAAAACTGCAACCAAAGCCACCGCTATCTTTGCCCCCCTAGATTATGGCCGTGTCATCGGGGCTTTATGATGCACTCAGCTACTGGGGCTATATGGGGTCGCCAGCTCCTCGCCCTGGCGGGAAGGGAGGGATACACCACATCACGTTGGTCCACTTCCTGACGCGGGACCATAGAGACAGAGCGTTGCTTTATTTGGGCCAGAGACCAGAAACACCGAACAGTCGGCTCCTGAACGGTTCTGAACTCCTTCTTTTGTCATTGTTTCGATAAAAGCATGTTGCCGAAATATCAACCCATCTATATCTCGATTCTCCTGTTTTTTTTTCCGAGGGATAAGGCTATTGCTACTGTATTATCTATCTACGTGAATAATGCTTCTTGCAAGTGCGCTGAACAGCTTGCGTAAAAATCGCGTCAGTGAAATATACGCCCGGGCTACTTTTTAAACGTACCATTTGATATCCCAGAGTTTTCAAAGATACTCCTTTAAGATGCGTCATAATTTTGTGCGCCCGTTGGCCACGGCTCAGTGTAAGCCGGAGGGCCGACGGCGCGCGCCCAATGGAGACCGCGACGCTTGGAGTCGAGGTTTTGTTAGTGAGATTTGCAAGCGCGCATGTTCAAAACTGCGTTACATAAGGCATCAATAATCTATTCTGACTGAATTTTGATCATTTCCAGAACAAAATATAGTTTATCCATGTTAATGCAAATTGTTCATCAATTTCGACATGCCTACAACCTACATTCGGGGGTCCCTAATATCTCTATAGTAATCAGATACAAATTTAGACAAAGCTTCTGAGTTCTATCTGTTTAGAAAGGGTCCACTAGATTATTTGAAACGTAGAGCGCCGGCGATTTATTTCATGCAATTGCTTAACGTATGATTCCTTCGCTTTATTAACCATAAAATTCAGACAGAATTTGTCTCGCGGTAACTTCATACTTCTATTTCAGTTATGGAAGGCAAATTAAAGACAATGTTAAAAAACGTATGCCCTCACCAAAAGTTGGGCATATCCGGCGATTTCTTTTTGGGGCCTTTCACTAGCAGGGATCCTTTGTCTACCCTGTGTCCCCCTACTCCTGCCAGAGCTGTGGCTGCACGCCCGTGCCCGTGCATTACGCGACAGCTCAGTGTCGACTCGATGGGTTCGTCCGTGACGCTGGGCAATGCTTGCGACGCTGAGTGACGTTGACGCTGACGCTGAGTGACGCGACGTGACGCTGGGCAATGCGACAGTTGAGCATCCCTGTAACAGGTATGTCGGACCAACGCGTGACCTGACCTGGCGCCGTTTGTCGGGCCGGGTCAGACTTATTGAAGATGACCCAAATCTGATCGACAGATCCGTTCACGGTGCCGTGAAGAGGTGCAGCGCTGCCCGAGCTGGTGCAACCGACAGCCGCTGCAGACTCCTCCTCACCTGACCACCGGTCACAGTGGCCTGCTGAACCCACTGCCTGATAAACCCACAGCGATGGCCTGACGAACCCACGGCGGCGGCCTGACGAACCCATAACGGTAGCCTGATGAGTCCACAGCGGTGGTCTGCTGAACCCACGGCGTTCATTACATCGAGCGGCGAGCCGGTAAGTTGTCAGAGGTTCAGCCAGCCGCCCGCAGGCACGCCTCAGCCCCGGCTCGGGGACGTCATACGAGCTCTCGCGAGTTTCCCTCGCGGATCACACACTGCCGGCCGCGGCGCCTGACAACGCCGGTCCCTGAATGTGAAACCGAGGCGGACATCATCGCTTTATAGCTCGCCTTCGGATACAGCAGTTTTTTAGCTCCGGTTAGCCCTCGTGCATCAGCACGGATGAAGACCAGATCACATCCACTGTCCGAGGCGCAGCCTCACAAGCATCGGCGGTCTTCATACCTGAGGCAGAACGGATATTGGATTGCCAACGATGTTATTGAAGAATGAAAAACATCAATTCAATTAGCCCTTGTTCGGATCGGAACAGACCAAAGTCTTGCAATGTTTTGCTGCTTTGCTGTTGGAACAGGAGTCGACGCAACGGAGTATCAGTGAGACTCAAATAAAAATGACAGCGGACATATCTGCAGGCTTCTCCATACGTGTACCATCCAAATTACATCAAAATGTAGCTGGACGTATGCCTCGATGTCATGTAGGGCTTTCACGAAGCCCGCGGGAGAAGGTTTTTTCCCCTAAGCTGTTGCCACCAGCAGAGTCCAGTGGAATCCAATTCAGAAGTGAGCGTGCATCGCCCACCCACGTTGGAGTCGCACCATGTTGCGCTGAGCTCCTCCGTGATATAAGCGTCCAATAAGCGTCGAATAAATAAGTATAAGCATCATACAATAGTCGTCCAAATAGGCGTCATGCCATGTGAGCCAGAGTCGGAGTCAATCCGCTGAAGCAGAACCAGACGCGAATCCGGTTTCTGCGTCGGTAACATTTTCGGCCCCTTGTCCTCATGGCATTCCCGAATACGCGTCGGAACATACATTGCACATTTTATTTCGCGTAGTTGGATACACACAATCACCGACGACGCACTACCGGTAGTCTGCGACCCACATCCGCGCCACTACACAACAGCGGCAATCCTCACAACGGCTGCGGCAGCCCCGCTCCCGCGCCCGCCGCCCTCCCCCAGCATCAGCGCGACGATCACGGCGCCACCTGCGAGGCAGCCGCTGGCGGGCGGCGGCGCGCCGACCCCCGCCGCGGCTGTCGCACGCGCGTCGGCCCTCGTCGGGCAAGCAGCCCGAGTTGGCTTCACAGGGAGCACCAATCTGGAATGTAGCTATAGAACCGAGAAATGCGGCTAAATACCTGCCGCGTCAGATGCTAGACAATTCTGGAGATATTCACGATAGTTACTGTCGCTTATGGCATGCCGATGGCCACGTCTTACACCCATTGCCAGGAATCATTCCACACGCCGATTACATTTGTGTCTCCGATTACCGCGCTCTCGCACGTATATACATCACATCACACCGTATCATACACCTGCTAAGCTCCGATGTGCCGAAGCCTAATTTGTTTTTCCACCATGTCAATATTGATCTTGAAGTACACGTAAGGGAAGTACTCGCCGGTACCAAGCCGAGTCCAGGAATGTCCATCACTAAAAACGTATGCACAGCATTAGGAACGCAGAGACATTTTCATTCTCCAGTACCTGAATCGATCACAGAATGGCACACTGAACACTAAACCAGTGACAGTCACCTATCTGTTGCTGGTCCAATATTGCGCCTATGATACTGAGATGACCCGTAACTTTACCACACACGGTGTGTGCCAATCACTAGTGACGCATGAGTTACGATACGGAGCGCTTGTGTGGAAATGGTACCTCGTGCTTGTCGCCACTGGAGGCAGTGGAGTCCAGGTGGGCGTACTGCTGATTCAGCACCTCCCGCAGTCGCTTCTGCGGTCTTCTTCTGCGGGTGCAGCAGCATCGCCTGGAAGTTGACCGGCAGGCCGTACCTGGGGACCCGCCAGAACCGCGTGACAGGCACAGCCACGGCCGCACCCACCGGCCGCCGACGGCGAACACTTTCACCACACTGCCCGCCGCCCCAGACACGGAGGGCACGACATCCGTCAATACCGTCGGATGGCGCCAACATGACCGAATTGTCACAAAGTCCCGGCCGTCGAGACAACGCTTCGACACGGATGACGCCAACATGACCGAATTGTCACAAAGTCCCGGCCGTCGAGACAACACTTCGACAGTCATATGCAAGAGCGAACGCCCTCCGTCCCTTTTGTGGAAATTCTCTCGGTACTGAAATTGTACGATAAGCTTCACTGGAATGATATACTGATATGCTGGCATACCGGTTTTGGGCAACACGCATACGTGGGATCGCAAGTGATGGGTTTATTGTAAAAAGATCGCACGAAATATGGATAAACATTTACAACGTCAAGGCATTATCAGTAAATCAAGTAAGAGAGCACGCTTAAAGCTTTGGCACGAGCATACCGCAAAACAATACTAGAACCGACTGCAAGACGATTCTTTGCTGAGATCATCAAACAATATCAGACGCCGAGAAAAGCCTTAGAAAGCAGAGACACGTCGTCGGCCCACGTGCGTGCTGTGCTGCCCAAACTCAGCAACCGCCGTCGCCGAGTACCGTGTGTCGCCTCGCGTGGGCTGGCCCGGCCGCTCACCTGAGCACCGACTCGACGAACACACGCAGCGCCTTGACGTGAATCCAGGCGGTGAAGCATTCGCTGAAGTTGACCTTGAGCCAGCGTACCAGCGGTCCCAGCTGCTTCTTCTTCTCGGAGGCCAGTTTGTAGTACTCATTGTTGCCGGCCGCCAGCTCCTCCTCGTTGTAGGTGAAGTCCCGCACCACAAACCTGGCAAAGTCCAGGATAATAGCTCAGTAGATAATACGGACAAGGCATTCCTCTTCGGGGAGATGGCTAGTTCTTCACTTTTCATGTTGTTATGGGGATTCTGCGATCTTTCCACGTGAACCAATTTTGAAACCAAATTGAAAAAGCACGGTTGCGGCAAAATAAATTCAACGTGAAGTCTATACTTTTGCACACTAAGCAGCACAAAAATGCAGGTTTTGCATCCTTCCTCCAGAAACTTACTCTTAAGAAATGGCATGTATTCACTCGATAATTGGGTAGTTTTCATTTTAAATTGAATCGTCACTTCGTTCTCCACTGAGCGACACTTTTGAGTGCACGATTTGGGACGTGAAAATGATTGGTAATTCGGGACGATCAGTTATCTATAAGACCACCAAAAATGCGAGAAATGGACACAATTACACCGTCCGTCGTTACGATTGTACATGACAGGTCAAGTCTGTCATTGTCCATTTCCTGGATCACTTAACATGTAAAGATGTTTTGTGACTCGGTATTTTCCATGACAACACGAACGTTACACTCGATCTGCTAAGTTTCGGGGAAGACAGGTGTTATGAGAGCAGCAGGCACGAAGCAAAAATGGCAATAGTAGAAACACTGGAGACAAAAGCGTGCCCACAAAGAGTCCGCCTGGGACAGCCAGTCCCCCACACCACGCAAAGCCTGAAGGATGGTCTTGTGGGAAACAAAGTCGCGATCGCGACCGGGCAGCCCAGCCGACCTGTTCTCCCGGGCCTTCTGCTTGAACTCGTCCACCACCTTCTTGAAGAGGCAGACGGTAAAGAGGCCGTGATCGTTGTCTTCGAACACCATCTGGGTGGAGCGCGGCACGATCATGTCCGTCAGCCGCTCGTACTTGTTATGCCAGTCCTGGTAGTACATCCTGCCGGCAGGGACCGACCGTTCAAAGCGCTGCTCACAGAGCGGGGCGCCGCGCCGCCTGCACAGACGCCCCGCCGGTCTGACGCGAGCCGCCCGCAGGCGGAGAGCGGCACAGCACGACACCGACCGAGCAGCGCCCCTGGCGGCAGCTCTGAGAGGCACGCGTCGGGGCGGACAGGACGTCGGCCATCAGCCGGACCGGTGAGCGGCAACGTACTTGGGCACGACCACCAGCAGCGTGGTGAGGTACTCCGAGCTGTGCACAAACTGCTCCTTCTTGACCAGATCGCCGACGTTCCTCGTCAGCAGCGAGCCACTGAAAATCACGGCTGCGTCAGCGCGGCGGACACGCCTCCCGCCGCCAGCTCATTAGTTGGTGCGATGATAAACAATGGGGCGCGACACTGTATTATTCATGGCAGTAGCAACTGGACCGAGCCCGCGCAAAATTGGTGAACGCCTGTGTGAAGGACGCCCCAACATTACATAACGTAGCTGTGAGAGCCTTTAAATTCCATTGACCCTTTCAGTGCAATTATTGTTTTGCTTACGGAGCACTGCTTACGTCTGCTTTCGCTCGATGTTCTGCAGATTGCTCTTCAGGTTGTTGTAATGGTTGGCCTTAACCTTGAGATCGCCCTCAATCTGAGACACCTGTTTGCTGATGATGTCAGAGATGTTCTTGAGCGACTGCTTGGTGGGATACTTGGCCATATCCCATTGGAAACGCGTGATGTAAGTGGCCAGGTCCACTGGTGGAAGCACACGAACAGCCATCGGTGTGTCAGGCTCGGTCGAACAATTGTTGTACACAGTGTACAGCAGAGAGATGGTAATCTACGGCTTGTCAATGACCAGTTTGAAATGATCAGACTCCTGAACACACCGTGCGCCACAGTATGGGCTCACTACGGCAGTTACGCCCATGGCATGTATGCTGTCATGGAATGCTGTAACTTTCCAAGGCCATCCTAAATGTCCGCACCAAAGACAAGCGTTCAGAGCCAATGCTACCCTAGCTACCGGTCAGCTCCGGCTGCTGTGCAGAGGGGACAGCGTCTAACCTCCATTGGCAAGCAGGTTCTCAGACAGCTTGTCTCGCTGGTCCTCCAGAACATCGCCCAGGTAGTTGGACACCTTCTTCATGACCTGTTCCACATATGTGTCCAGCTTGCCCAGGTCCTCAGAGAGACCGACCAACAGGTCCAGCGTGCCAACCTGGAACACACTCGAGTGTAAAGCCAGGAAAAAACGGTCGACCAAAACGGTCCTGCCAGGGCGTCACACACTGACCAGTCACTACACAGCACACAAGTCACGTGACAGCATACTCTACCCAGGAGAACAGTCAAACTCAACACCGCTCTTGCCAACAGTCGGCTGGCCTGATTCCACAAACACTGATAACAGTTAACTGTTTGCTGACGATCATTACATGTGAGTACCTGACAGGCTGAAGCCATCCACTTTTTGTCCCAGGCTATCAGAGCTCTCTTCCCCCTCTCTGTACTCTGCTTCCCTCCCTACCCCTACGCTCATCTCTCTCCAGTGTTGGCTTAGGCTCCTAATATCTTATTACACACAGGGAGCCAGTAGATCTGAACCAAGTCATCCAATTTTCATGGGACCCAAACATAATATGCCATCTTCACAATTTCCTTGTAATGCGGTACATTGAAAATAGGGCAAACAAGTGACTGACAATTTTCCATAGTGAATTAATTTTTGCACAACAAGTGGGGTGTTCATGTTCAAAAACTGCTAAATTTGAGCCAATAGTGAACCTACACCCAGCATTAAGACAGTCTGCACTCCTCCACCAGCAAGCGCCAGTACAGGGTCTCTGTAAAATGTGACAGGGTTGTGGCCCAGGTCTCAGTCAGTCAGTCTTGTATCCCTCATCTCATATTAGCACACAGGAATAGCTCTGTAAATCATTTACCTTCAAATCTGGAATATGAAACTTCCAGTTTGCTGACAGGTCACCCTGCTTGGCAGTGACATTCTGAAGTGAGTCCCAGGTCTGCTGGCAGGTCTTTTTCACCAGGGGCTGATATCAGCCAGTACTCCATGGCGGGCTTGCAAAGCTGGAACAAAGGTACGAGGCAACTAATGAATGCTGACAGAAATGATACTGCATGTTTTGCTTTCTTAAGCTGAAGCCAAGGAAGTATACCTAACATGCACTGTTACATCTGGACACATATCAGCATGGCTGCTGCTATGGGCTAATAATGCACACAAGCACACTGCTATGAGCTAATAATGCACAAGGCAAGACTTTCAAGATGTTGAGTCAAGCTTAACACCCACTGGGTTGGGGGTTTAATTTGACTGCCCCCAAATGTTTTCCCATAAATATTTCCAAATGGTGTGGCATGGCCCCACTTCATTTTCATAACAAAGACAATGGAATAATGGATCATTTAGTACAAAATTTAGAAGCACTTTACAAAGTCACCAACCTACAGCATATCAAAGTCAGGCAATGGATTCAGCAAACACATTTTCTAGCAAACCATTAACTCTAAAGCAACAACAGTGTTAGATGAAGTCGCACATCACTGATATAGCTTATTTGACAATAAAGCACCTGAATTGACAAATTCCATTCACCTGGAGTTAGGCACAAAGATTAAACCAAGGTAAAAATAAACCTATTCTTACTCCTGAGCATACTGTACAAGGTAGTTTCTGGTGCTAATTTTGAATTTCTTGATAGCAAGAACCATATTGGATATCTTCCATAGACTTAAGGTCAGAATAGGCCACTGACCTAAAATGATCTAGATCAATTTTTTTAGGAACATACTGGCTAGCCTCATCCTTGATGCATTCTTAAATGTAAAAATCAAGGCAGTCTTGTATGATTTTGGTTCCCATGACCTTAAAAAGGTCAAATAGAGTCACTGAGCCTGAATGAGCACCAGTGATCCTTTGCTTACAACAAGCATCTAGGTTCACAGTGATTGTGTGAAAAGGTCTGGGGCACTTAGGACACAACACAAGAGTTTGATCTTGTTTGACCTAACTTGGCCTAATGGTCATAGTCTACAAACCTCAAAATTTGAACCAAGTAAGTTCATATGTAGACCAACACACCCTTTAGATGTGGTATGTCTGGCTCTCTTAGTTTGTGATATCTTGGGGGGTTAAACTGTCCCCAAACCAAAAGGAGAACATTCAACCAGTCATCCAGGCATGTGTTAAACCTTTTTGTCTTTGCCATATAGTGATCTTCTAAACAGAAGGCATCTGTATTTGCTACTGTTATAAAGAGTGAGTTAGATATGATGGAGACATTTTGAATAATTCAATTGTATTTACTTATTAAATAATTTTGTTATTCTTATTACAAGCCATACAGAGAAAACTATACATTTGCATAGATATGACATTTTGCACCAAAATGTCAGAATGTAATGAATACATGTTGATCCAAAATGTCTCGCACAGCAGTCAAATTACAAAACTTTTAGCAAGGCACATTTTAAATCCAAGTGCTTACATACTAGCACATAGCCACAACTAGTTTCAGAACAAAAAGGCAACATTTCATGGACTTATGATGTTCCAAACAGTAGCTTCCAACAAACACTTGCAAAATTTTATCACAGAAAGATAGCTTAGAAATTCTGTGTAATTTGACCCAGCCCATGTTTGATACACACAATGGCAAAGTTAAGTGCACTGATGTCCTATACGCATCTGGAACAGTGGATGGATTATTCAAGGACTGGCAAATATAGACTTTAAAAATCAGTGGGAGGCTAGCTTTAATACGGCAGTGTGGTATCAAACAATACATAACCCTAGCCGAGGCAGCAACTATATCATTATTTTGGCCACCTGCCACACATGCCATGAACTCGGAACAGGAACAGCTATCTCCTAGTCTTGAGATTAAAAACTGTTTTCTGTTGATCAATACACGAAAAGGTGGCAGTGTGTCCCTCTGGTCAGGCGGATTGAGCAACCTAGACTGCGAACACTCACCTTCCAATGCACCTGTAGTGATAAGCAATCTTATTTCAGAAAAGAATGCAGTGAAAGTTGCTGAAAACCCACAAATAGGCCCCAAGCCCCCACCTGACCACCGCTACAGCCCGAACGCAAGAACAGATTTAGAAGCATTTCAAAACAAATCAGCTGATACTTCACGTGATATGGGTTTGCTTCTAAGGTATTCAGTATGCTGTAGATCGTTTCAGAGAGACCGGTGTAAAATTCTTACACCGATCTTGAATTATAGGGTTCTACAATTAAACTCTAAAAATTTAGCATGTTAACCTACTGTATCACATAGAATTGGCAATAGTTAACTATAAAGCAGAGAGGATTCTAACTTAACCGCTTATTCCAAATCCTAGCCCCTACTATGTTAGTAAATGTCTGGCCTGCGCAACATTCGGTGCTCAGTAAAGACGGCGGGTTGCTCCTTTGTGTTGTGAATTTGTGTACTTGGTGTGTGGACGTGATGGGTATATAAACGCCATTCGTACGTTGTGTACCTGTTGTGGTATCTTGACTCTTGTGTGTGTTGGTTGGCAGGGGCGTTACTGGTATGATTGGGCCTATGATATGATTGAACGGGCCTCGCCTCTGTTCATACGAATCCGTGAAAAGAGGGTGAGGTAAAATCGAGAGACCAAGCCTTGCACTCGGCGCTAGCAAGTCGACGTGCCTGCGGGTGAAGCCAGAGACTGCCCGTGAGGTGCTGGAATTATTGGTAAGTTTGAAGTCTTTTCACGGAAAAGGACCCAGCTAGTGTTTCTGTATTCTTTTTGTAGAATGATGCAAAAATATTATTTTGAAAAGCTGCTTTTCTTCCCTCAAAGCCAAACAATTGGCTGTGGTATGGTTCAGTCCTGCATTACAAGTAGAAGTGTCTCAGCGTTAAAGTTGTGCCTTCAGTTTTATGCCAGTGTGCAAACAATGATCTGTTGTCCTGTTGATTTACATGATGTTTTGAGCATGTAACTTGGAGCATGAACAGCCAGACTTGGTCCAGATCAAATTGTGCCAAATTTTCAACAAATTTGTCTGAAACCATTCATGCGCATATGTACTTAAAACATCACATTCCTAGAAACAATGGTTATTTATGGGCTGAAATAAGTGACATCCATGGACCTGACTCAGAGGTCTCAGATTTCCTGCTTCTAATTGCTGAAACTGTTAAATGGGGATTGCTGCTATGCCTCACATTTTCAGTATATCATGTTTTTGTTATTTTTTGCACTCTGGGTTGCATGGAACCCAGAAAAGGGTGATCCAGCAATTAGGATGATATGCTCATAATGCACTTCAGTCCCCCCTGTCACCCCACCCACCCCCAGCACCAGCCCAATTTGTTTTATTTATTTGTTCAGCTCACCATGCTGTATGGTTCATTCTAGAATTGTGTTAGTGATATGACAGCAATGATAAACAGAATAGTTTTATGTCATTTATTCAGAATGTCATACAACAAACCTCCCCAAATTGGCAGCCAATGACAGCCAAAATGATGAAATTCAGATTATAGAGAGTTAGAGTGTGACATGTGTATGGCTGAAAGCCAAACCCTTCTAGCCCTTTCCATACTCACTATGAAAGCTTCTACCACATGCAGGCATGATGTTATTAAAAATTGGTCAAAGAAAATATGCTTGACATGCAAACTTGCATTATGGCATGGAATTATCAAAGCAGCCATGTTTGTGACATAGTGCTGTTTTATTTGTTTGTTAAGCTCACCATACCATATAGTTTATTCTAGAATTGTGTTGGCAATATAACATAATGATAGACATAATAGTTTTATGCTATTTTTTTTAGAATGTCATAAAACAAACCTCGCCAAATTAACACCCAATGACAGCTGCAATGATGAAATTCAGATTATGGAGAGTTATACTGTAACATGTGTATGGCTGAAAGCCAAACTCTTCTAGCGATTTCCATGACTCAATAACACCTGATGATGGCCACCAAATGAGCTAACCAAAATACTCACCATCATACAGCCATGTCACCACCAATTACAGGTATTAAGGACAATAGTTCAAACATTTATTGCATCCTTGAAAAAACTTCTAGGTCAAATGGTAATGGTTTGGAACAAGCTCAAAAGTTGTGATAATTACAGACATGCACATCATTGTATCCTTAGTCATACCAAATGCCAAATGGTCCCCAAGATCTGATCTTAAGTTCAAAAGGGCCATAGGCTGTATATTCATCTGACCCTAGACAAGTCATTGACCTCTTCAGGATCAACTGGTTCCTTGAGGAATGTTTGTGTGCACCAGGTTCAGCTTAGTTTACGAATGCATGTTTTGCCATGAAAAATCAGAACACTGAGTTTTATTAATGACTGTTCTGTGAACCTTAAGAGGTTACATAGCAACTCACTGGCCTGACATGACTGAAGAGCATGTGCTAATGAAGGTTAAAATAAAGATTTGATTCCAAATAATTTAAAACTAAAACTTCTGATGTGGTGTAGCAGGCATGGGGATGAATCCATCCGCCTGACTCTGAAGTTGAATCTGAAGCAAGACTGCTCTGAGTTTTGCATTTGAATAAGCAGCAAAGTTTATGCCAGACAGCATGCTCCTGAAAACCAAATGTTGACCAGGGTCATTTTAGGTCAATGACCTATTTTGACCTCTAAGAAGTTCATGGAAGATATAGAATGCAGCTCCTGCTATCAATAAACTGAAATGAAATGAATGAAATGAAATGAACTCCAGAAACTATCCCATACAGCAAGCCCTAGAGTAATGAAATAGGTTGGTTTTGACCCTGGTCTGACCTTCATACCTGACACTAGGTCAATACAATTTGCTCATTCCTTTGTTGAATTGCCTAAGAAAGCATTTCAGAGATGTATGGCTTTGTGTAATGCTCCGTTGTTGCATCAGACTGAACGATTCCCTACAAAGTGACTACGCTGACACCATGGCCTGACTTTGACCTGCCATAGGTCAGCGTTCTTACACGGTACATCTAAATTATTGATGCCAAACGATCTGCTATTCAATTGTCCACAGCTATGCAAAAATTTGGTGCGGCTTTACCGCGCCGTTCGGAAATTATTCTGGAAAAACCTTCGGGGGGTCAATTTGACCCCCGCCCGAGCGCGTGTTAAACGCGAAGCTACGGAAGCTTGAAGCTAAAGCCAACGCTATTATTTCAAAATCAAGAGGCTGAAGCCGAAGCCTAAGCCGAATCTAGCGTGCAGCGCTGTTCTGCGGTACTAAAACCCCTTTCACGGCAGCTAGAGCTGAATGTGGTCAGGAAATATATGGGTTTTGCGTAGCGGTTGAGGCAAGGTGTTAACATTTAGCGAGGGAACTTCTCCGGACTTATGTCCTCGTCTTGTGCTTTGGTATGCATACAACGTTTTGCGTTTTACTTTTCGTGCATTACTTCTATGGTCGTCTTCAAGTGTTAATTGGTCTTGGGAATGACTGGCCAGTTTTGTCTTTGAGCCGTGCATACCTGGCAACCTTGAAAAGTTATGCGATATGTTAGGGTAACGGGACGGACTGGGATTGTGGCAGACGGACAGACAGGGATGTCTATGTGAATTAAACCCATAGCTGCAGTGAAAAAAAATCTCAGAGTTGAAGCCGGAATTTTAGGATGGGATGGAGACGAAGTCAAAGCTATATTTAGCATGTCGCAAAGCTGAGGCGAAAGCCAGCCGTGAGACGTCCCCCGAAGCCCGAGCCGAATCCGGACGCATGAACGGAACACTGATCTTTATCTGAGTCTTTTCCTGAAGCTTGAAGCCGCAGCCAAAGCTGGCTGTGACCCCTTGGTGATGTAATCTCCCCCATGGTGACATCCCTTGGTAACAGAAACTAGATGAACCTATCCCCTTTATACTATTAATTTATCCCATGCATCACCACAATCCAGCACATGTATCGCTACAGGACTGCTGGTATCAAACTCACAACGTGTTAAGGTCCATTGAAAACTGTAAACACAGTAGGATTGCTGCCATAGGGAAATGCTGTGTAATGCCTAACCCTACCATGGCCCAGCAAGCTGCCCTTGACTGGTATCGTCTGCAGCCAGCGACAGCAACCGCGCTAAAGGTCAGGTGGCGTCAGAGGGCAGGACGGACCATGTCGAGCATGACGGCACGTTTTAACTTTGCTACCGAATTCTACCATTGATCTGGATTTTGTGATCGGGTGGTGGGGGCCCGTACTCGCGCAACAAGCACACTTAATGCGGGGCCTGCTCTCAGGAACCCATGCATTCAAGAGGTTTGAATTAAATAGTAGAAAAGGTCTATTTAGCCTGAATTCCGGGACGAACCAGTATGATGCATTTAATGGAATACAATGCATTATTTACTAGCTGCGAGCTTACTTTGTTTCATGTACCTTAGGCACCCTCCGGTGCAAATGGGACCATACAAAAAGTAGTTGATGTGAGGTGTCGTGCCATCAGGGGGGGGGGGAAGGGGGATGGTGGGTAGTAATGCTTTTGTAATGAAATGGTCATGATGTTTTGTTGAATGCCGTGGTTCTTGGCCCATGTTCATGGTTTGTGACATGCCATTGTCTGGCAGTTTTGCCAGCAATGAATAGTTTCTGAAGGCTCATCTTAAAGTGCTTGTATCATCTATAATTTGTTAAAAATACTAAATATTAGTGAAGCTAAATAACTAAATGTGTATGGACAAAATGTGTAGGGAACAAGACATGTTGAAACTGTTGCTCATATGAGGGAACATTTCAAACACCCTTTTAATGCCATTGCCCAGATTGCATGCAGATCTGAGATTGCATATAAGTCCATTCCTCTCCTGGTGCTGAGTGCAAGCAGATGGCATACGCCCACTTCTCATCGCCTGTTTGATTGCCGCAAATTCCCCGCCCCCTGGGCATGCAGTCTTAGTTAAAAATATTATGTTCCACTGCAGTATGGTTAGGCTGACATGAAGGGTTGTTGTTCTGCCATGTGACAGGAAAACAAGTTACAATATGGCGATGTGAGTTCACCAGCTGTCTACTGAATTGTATCTGCTGGCTCTGATGTTGAGGGACCCTTTACTGGCCGGGCTCAAGGTTAAACCAAGGAGTATGTTTCTGGAGACTCACTGATTGTTACTGAACAGAGTTTCTCTGGATCGTGGGGCCTTCTGCTACGTCATCCAAGAATGGCTTGGTTATATGTGCTCCTGTCATGCTAGTGCTGGCTGTAGTGGTGTTTGTGCTTACCTTTGCATCCAAGCAGAAGCACCATTTTCGAAAAAGGAGTAGAATTGCTTGGATCATTAACTTTTTCGCATGATTTTTAACAAGTTATTCAAGCTTGGCTGTATCTAGTGAGCGGCGGTTGAATCTTATTTTATTGGCAACCCGAGCATTGACGTTCATCTTAAACATCCTGTGTCCCCACACTGACAGAATTTTTGCTCCGAAAACCAGAGCGAAGTGCCAAATTTTTGTTTGTGATCAAACGAAGCGATATACCAAAGCTGTTTTAAGCAGAGGAACCGTGAATGAAGGCACGATGAGGTAGCAGGTATTTCATTTTGTTCTCTTGATTTTATTTTGGCATATCATGCCCATAACTTTCGTTGGCACCTCCCAGTCACCAATACTAAAAGTGGTGCTTCCGCCGACCAGTGAGGAGGCGTCAGCGGCCCAGCTGACGTCGGGTGGCCGAGTCGGCCATGGAGCTGGACCCGGTATTCCTGCGCGGCCTGCGCCTGCTGCATTCACGCTCCCGGGACTCGGCCGACCAGCTGCGCGCGTTGCTGGACGAGGTGCGGCTGCGCTCAGGCCGCACGGGCGGCAAGCTCTCGCCGGCCAACATGAGTCCACGCTCCACGCCGGGCCTGGGCCGCGCCGCCGACGCCGGTCTCAAGCGCGGGCTCGATAAGGTGAGTGCTGGGCGGCGCCCATACCTGGCGGCGCAGCCCGCACGCGCTGCACAGCGCCTTGGCTAGGCCATCTAGCGTTGTAGCTAGGCCCAGGCGTAACGCCTGGCGGGGTTGGTGGTGTGTGCTCGACACAGGCACTGTTCGGGTCTCATCGGGCGTTACTATGGAGTGAGCGTAGGGCAGAGCTGTGGTTTGTGGTCAGGGATGAGCGAATGCTCGGCGTATTGAGGCACATCAGGGGATAATTCTAATTCAGAAATGGAGTACGTTTGCAGTCTGATGATAAGCTTGGAACAGTACGGATATTGCTACCCATATGCAAAGATTCCGACTAAAATTTGCTGATGTCTGTTCAGAATCATTCTTCAAATCCCTGTGCAACTTTTTATTCGATTACGCGATGGTCTCGCCCCGTAAATTACAAAAAAAACTCATTGCACTGAGTACACAAGCCCCAGCTCTTCCTAAGTGTCAGCATTGTGTCGTCCGTCCACACGTCATCACTGTCTGTGCGCACAGATAAAGGATGACCTCGGCGACATGAACATCAAGCGGGCGCGCGTGGACTCACCGGTGGGCTTCAAATCGCACACGCCGTCGCCCACCATGTCCCGCGACTCGGACGCCAGCAAGAAGTCGGAGGACTCGGACCTAAACGACACGGCCGGGCTCGAGATGGACTTTATGGTTCAGTTGGCGTGTGTCGTCTGTAGGTGAGGCCCCGCATACGGACCACCGACATAAAGAAGGCGACTGGCGATAGGTGGGTGGGTGGGTGGGTGCGTGCGTGCGTGCGTGCGTGCGTGCGTGCGTGCGTGCGTGCGTGCGTGCGTGCGTGCGTGCGTGCGTGCGTGTGAGTTATGCTACACCCTGTTGTGCGTTTGCCCCCAGGAACATCGGTGTAAGCACGGGCAATCAGCTGATCGAATGTCAAGAGTGCGGCAGCCTGTACCACCAGGAGTGCCACCGGCCGGCCATCACCGAACAGGAGCGGGGCGACACGCGCGCCGTTTGGCTCTGCGCCAACTGCAAGGAACAGCAGGCCGCGGTCGGTGCCCCCCGCCTCCCTTCCGGCCTCACCCGATTTTGGCGCGCTGTGTGCATTGCCCCGCCTTTTTGCGCGCGGGGGTGTCCTTGTCTCTTCGTTATTTTTCGCCCCTTTTTGCTTGTTTTCTTTGAGGCCTGGTTTGTTACCTCTCTATCTCTTACCTGATTGATTTACGTTTCGGCACTGTCCCGCTCATTGACGTAGCTTTCTGCTGCTGTTTGTCCCTTCACACTTCACAGCCTGTTGCCCCGCGCTGCGTGTTCAGAAGTGGCTGAGCATGCCGGCGGAAGACTGTGTGGCCTTGGTTGTGCTTTAGCCTTAGCTGCTACACAGCTGTAGGTCCAGCATGGACACATCAGTTTTATCCGCTGATCGGGGTGTCGCAGGACAGCGCTGCACTAAAAAAATAGGGAAAGCTGCACAGTTATGATTGCGAGCTATGTTTGCTGTGAAGCTGTCGCGAGGTGGCTGTGGGCTTCTGTCGCGCGTCACAGGATATTGCTGGTTATAGCCTGTGGTCAGGTTATGTGCTGCACTATTCGCTTTTCCATGGTACGGCAGCATGTGCTGGGAGCGTGTGGCCATATTTCGCCGGGCGACCGGGCGTGCGACCGGTCCGCGTCCCGGGTAAGTAACGGTGTTGACCCTTCAGTTGGCAGGCTCGTCACTCTTGAAGCCCGCCGCGGCAGCCAACAAGCTTGAGAAGAATAAGTCTGATAGCCTGCTAGTTAAAAAAGATAACAAAGTAAGGGGTTTTAGTCACAGCTCATCAACCAGTTGTGTTCGTACGGGAACAGGTCTAATGCTGCAGCGCCGATCACGTTAGATCTTTCGAGTGCTTCATTTCCTGCTCGAATGTTTACTAGTCTTTGTCACCATACCAGCATTGATCGTGCTATTATCACCAATTTGGTCTCGGTTCTCATTCTCAAGTTTCTCATTTGCTATGCCTCGGCTCTCGCTTAAACAAGCAACGCTTTCGCCACTAGGTTTGTCACCAGTCGCTTCACAGCTCCACAAAGCACCATACAGTTTACCGCTCTCTCTTGCCTGCGATCCCAGGATTGGTCCATATCAGTGCGCCATCGAGCCCGGCTGTCGGTGCAGCAGCAGCAGCAGCAGCAGCAGCAGTCAGCGCCAGTTGCCAACGCCAGTTTGTCGCCGTCACCACCTGACGTTCCTCTGACGCCGCAGGGCTCAGCCGCGCAGTCGGCCGGCAGCGGCGGCAGCAGCAGCCGGCCCGGTCCCGGTGCCAGTCTGCTCAAGTCGAAAGCGTCCACCAAGTCGCTGGGCTCGCTCCACCTGTCGAAGAGCTCCGGCCAGGGCGGCCCGCCAACGGCCAAGACCCAGCTCACGTCCAAGTCGACAGGTCAGCGGTGACCCTTTCTGTCCCCGCATACGGCACTGCGCCCCGTCCACCGGCTGGCCAACACCTGCCGCCACTGTACCGGCTGGGTGATGAGCAGTCAGATGCATCATTCCCATCAGACCGCTCTGACCGCATCTGACGTGCTGCATCCCGGGGATCGCAGGCGTTGGTTACAGCTGGTTTGTGCCCGTCTCACTGAAGTTGTCGTGTAACATGTGCGTGGTAGGAGCCGGTCGGCGTTGGCTGACGCTTCGCCGCCCTCCTAGCTGCGAGACGCGCCTGATGCTGCGCAGGGTGTCGGCCTCTCCGTGCCCTCGCCGTGCCATTTATCGCAGCCCGGAGGTGGTGACGCGCCGGCCGACCGTTTCAGCCGGCTCGCGTCCGCCGCCGTTCTCGCCGAGCGCGGGGAAGGCAGCCGGCGGCGCCGCGCCGCCGCCCAACTCCATGGTCTCAGCCGAGCGACGTATGCAGCTGATGAAGAAGAAGGCGGCCGCCAAGCTGAACGAGAAGCGCAAGAACTGATGCGCGGCTACGACGATAGACGACACTGCCGGGGGCCGGGGGCCGGTGGTCAATGGCTGGTGCCGTCACTGCTGCCGCCGCCAGGTTACCGGCCGGTCGGCGAGGCCTGCCGGCAACGCCCTGACCACCACTGGACGATGTCACCCAGTGGCGCTGGCGCGGTCTGGCAGCAGCGCCTTCTGGGAGCGTTCGGCGCCGCCCGGCCTGGCGTCCTCAGGGTGGGCGCCGTCCCGGCTTGACCCGTGGTCCCGCCGCGCCACCGGCGCTGAGCCGGCCGCGCTCTGGCGGCCAACGGATGACAGAGCTTGGCAGGGCACCAGAGGCGGCTGTAGCTGGGACGAGTCAGGTCAAGTCAGGCACTGGCTGGGGTCGAGCGGATAACCAACGCGACAGTCTTTTCCGCAATGTCGCCCAGATCACAGGCATGCTGACGTGTTAGAGCTGGACATAGTCATTTTAGCAAACGAGAAGTCGTGGGCTGATGCACGCTGTTCAGATAGCGGTCGCCCGTAAGTTTTTGCTTCTGTCGATCCAGGCGCTCGTCCTCACGTTTCAGCACACACGCCTATACTGGACTATGCGACGGGTACGGGTGTAACCACGTCTCTGAAGTGGGAGAGGGGTTAAACTAGGACCGGGAAGGGAGGAACTAGAATCCTGGGAGCATCCTGACCTGAAAGGGGTAGTTTTAATATGCGAGGATAAAAACGTACATGACGAGGGAAGATTCGGCAGTGCGAAATCGTGCTGCGGGAAAGTTAGGATTGGCATGACCATCCTGCCGTCGTAACACCCATGGACATGGGGCATAGCATGTTTATTGACTAAGGCGAAGGTTGCCGTGATAGGGCATGGTTGGTACAATGGAAGGACTGCTTTCACTTCCCCTCACCCCTTACCGCGACTTACAGAGATGAAAATGTCCGGAGAAACAAACGAGCTAGGGCACGTGACTGGGGTCCTTGGTTCTGCTGCATCCTCCAACCCACACATCGAGTGAGCGCGCTCTAGTCATTCCTGAACGCGCTACGCAGTGAGGGCGTCTTCTGACGTCACATAATGGTAGACCTGTAGGGTACCAGTTATCTCAAGCACCCTTAGGTTATTGCAAAACAAATCATGGACAGAAGCGATCATACCGTCCCATCCACTCGTTGTGTTAGTGGCGTGGCACCAAGTGATTAAGCTGTGTCGTGGTGGAATTACTCATGTCTGAGCGACACTGGCGTCGCGTCGGTATTCTCAGGGGTTGGCCGGCCGGCCTCATCGAGGCGTTACACTCCCTCCGAATGCACTGTAACACGGCTGACGCGTCGCTTCGGGCGTATGACCTGACTCCCAGCGGACCTTTCGTTTACACGTCGCCTGACTCCCAGCGGGCCTGTTGTCTACGCGTCGCTCGGCTCCCAGCGGACCTGTCGTTTACGCGTCACTTCGGGTGCGTCGCCTGACTCCCAGCGGACCTGTCGTTTACGCGTCGCCTGGCTCCCAGCGGGCCTGTCGTTTACGCGTCACTTCGGGTGCGTCGCCTGACTCCCAGCGGACCTGTCGTTTACGCGTCACTTCGGGTGCGTCGCCTGACTCCCAGCGGACCTGTCGTTTCCAGCCGTATGTGAGCTGTTGTCCTCTGAATTGTCTGCGGCACCAGAGGTGCCGGGACGTCCCTGATGACGACCGGCACCTGTCTGCTCTGTCGGCACCGACGCCGCTGCCGCTGCTGACACCATGGCGGCCACTGACGGCTCTGACGTCACCCCGCCCGCGCGGCGCCACGGCCAGCCAAGCTACCGCTAGCACGCTCAGTGCGCCTCTGCCGTGCTTCTCCCAGCGATATTGTGCTCTTGTGATATCGTATCGCGCGCTGTCAGTGGCGCGTCTGCCATTGCCATGCCACGACTGGTGCTATTCTCAGCGGTAGCTGATGGCTCAAACATGGCGACGCTTGCCGCTGCGCGCTGCTGCTCTCCAAGCAGTTGGCGTGCTGCTGATGCGTCCAGAACTACACTGCAGTATTATTAACATTTCGCGATGCCGCCAACGCCTGTACGGAGAGGTCACCTTGGGGTCATACCTCCACACCCTGCACAGCAGTCATGGGCCCACGCTTAAGGGAGGCATGATTTCGGCCGCGGGCCGCCGCCACCGATGCATACACGTGGACACGCCATTAAACCGGTCCGCTTCCACCTTGATGCTACTGCTTGCCACACGCCAATAGAGGCCGGCTGTGGCACTAATGGCATCACTACAGTTGGGGACGGACATGGGTGCTACGTTGTCGTTCGCAACACTCCGACGGGGCGCGATGAGACGCGCGCGATGACACGTGGCTGACGACCCCGCTCCCGACGGAGCATACGGACATTGAATGGCTCTCAAGGTGTGGTTCGCTGACGCCGCCGCCCGTGCCCTCGCCGTCCTCCCGTCCCGCCATTGACCGGGACCCTGAGACCTGCTGCGACCTGGCCACTAGCCGGGCTGTGGTGCGGTCGACAGCAGTGGTTGCGGGAAAGCGACTGACCGACACTCCTCAAACGGCGCCGTGTCCCGCCGGGCCCCGAGCCAAGCGAGATAACCCGACCATTGGCCCACCGACCGTCCTGACGGGCGGGGCCCGGGTCAGCCGGTCAGCCGTGACCTCGCGCAGGTTGCAGTACGCTTACCCCTCCATGTGATACAGTGACCAGCAGGTGAGCTGTCGGCGTGTGGTGCCTCGCCGTCTGAGGCGCGGTTAGCTCCAGCTCAGCTCGGCCCTCCGCCAGGGGTGGCGGTCTTCTCGCCGCTGCGGGGCCTACTGGCGTCTGGCCATTGGTGTACACCTGGACGGCGTGCGTGCGTGTGAGTGTGTGTGTGTGTGTGTGTGAGCGGCCGTGCCTGCGTGTCGTGCCGACGCCCTCGTGCTGTCTCGCGAGTTGTGCGGCCCGCACCCGTCAGCCGCAGGCAGCAGCGCCAAGAGACCCGACGGCATATTGCAGGCGTAATATATTGTTTGACACGCTGTCAGGAGGCATCAGCTGTAGCTGCCGACGGCCGGACGCACAGTGGCAATGACAGCTGCCCGCCGCCACCGATTGTTTCGTAGCAGCCCAGCCGTCGCCTCCTCCCCCTCCCACACCACCGCGACGTCCCGTACGCGGTCGCCAAACACGAATAGGACAGGCGTAGGCACAGCTGAGAAGGAGTACACAGTATCAAACAGGGCGTCCACTAACCCAAGCTCCGGACCCGACGCACGTAGCGCGCGCCATAAAGCTCGTATTGCGATAAATGCGCGCGGAATGCCGCATGCGTGCACGTGGATAAACAAACTGGTAAAAGCAGCTACGCAGGACCGAGCGGGCGGTCGACCAGCCGCGTGTTCCGCATCTCCGCTAAACAGACCGCCAGATATGTCAACAGCAGCGGCATCGCCGCAGACGGCACTCGCCCGCGAAAGTCAGCTTTCACAAACTTCGGGTTACAAATATCTTCAAATGGTTGTCTGATATGTTCTCAATGCAATGAACGCTTGCCAATTTTTCGTCACAAAATTCTAAGACGTTTTCTTCGAATCCAGCAGGTCACGTGATACGCACTAATAACAGAAGTTACCCTTTCAAATCACCGGGCTGTCGGCCACGCCGAGACAACACTCAGCCGCCGCAGCCGCCGCCAGCAGCTCTCCAGTACCGGTAAGCGCACGCCTGCCCACCCGCTCCCCAGCTGGCGTCCTCTGGGCCTCCCGGTCAGCCCCGGCTGGGAGCCCGCACCACTCGCAGCACGCGCGCGCTGGCCGCCGACCAGGCATCACTCCGTATAATTGCCAGCCCAGCGAGCTGATAATAATGCTGGGCCCTCTGCGCCAATCCATTGTCAATCCCGCCCGCTGACGTCCGTCCCGCCCCGCCCCACGCGCCTCGCACGAGTCACGAGCGCGGCACTCGCCCGCCGCCGCCGCCGGCTCAGGTGGCTGCCGGCCGGAACACCCAGCTCTGCTCGTGCGGGTAGAAATGCCGCGGAGCGTGGCCCAGGCCGGCCCTGTCGCGCTGCGCCTCCTCCACCAGCTGCTTCTGGCGGTCCGCGCGTGCCGCGTCACCAGCCAGCAGGGCGGCGGTGACGCCCGACCAGACGCGCCGCGACTCGTGCGCCGTCTGGTGGCCGAGCGGCCGCACCCAGCGGCGGCCGGCCGGCGCGTCACAGTCCGCCGTCCGGCTCTCGCCCTGCCGGCCCGGCCGCAGTCAGTACACTGGCACCTTGGGCACTCGGCGAGTAACTGCTAATGCTAAGCTGTCGTGGTTGTACACCGTCAATCACGAAACGTATCGACAAGCGGCATCAGCTCACCTGCGGCCCGGTCAGCTGGACCTGGCCCCGCCAGTTGCCCTGGAGTCTGGAGACCAGCCTGCCGTCCTGGGACCGGACCTCGGCCGTCACGCGGTGCCGCTCGCCCTCGTCAGACAGCGGCTGACGGCGCACGACCGCCACACACGTCACGACGGGCGTCCACAGAAGAGCGTCGTCGCTGAGTGCAGCCGACACATGGGCGCACCACCAAGTAACACTCATTTTGGCAATACACTATAGCAATTCCAACCTTCTAGTGCGGTTGGCTTCGAAGAGGACCGAAAACACGGTGTTACGGGTAAAATGACCCACAAAAAGTCGGCGCAATTAAACGGGAAACACCAGACTTTTCTAGACATGTCTGACCTGATATTGCTGACAAAACGCCTTGTAAATGGAGGGGTGTCAAGCCAACCTGTAACTGGGACCACCCGGCCAAGACCAGCGCGCGGCGGTACCTTGGTGTGGAATGTCACCGAGGCAGAGTAGCCGGTCTGTTGGCACGCGATCTTCACCTGGCCCCCCAGCTCCACCCAGCGCTCGTTCAGCAGCGACCTGCCGCACACCCGTCGGACAGCTGGCACCCCAACACGCACCACTCCGCCTCACAGACAGACGTGGCCAGGAATCTCTTCCTGTCAACGGTCAGTGGTAAATCTCTTCGTGAGCAGTGTTCCAGGTTAGCGTGGCATGGTCGTTACATACGACCGGCATGCCGGCCTCGACCTTAGAATACGTTAACAGGGATGCCATCGTAGTCTACCTGACCTGAGGACAGGCCGAGCGCCTTGGGCCTTGTTAACAGGGAGGCTACCGTAGTCTACCTGACTTAAGGAGGACAGGCTGAGTGCCTTGGGTCCTGTTGGCGTGTTGTTGGCTCTGGGCCTTGTGGGACAGTCTGGTTTGCATGCCCGACATGAAGGCGACCGAAGAATGGTTGGGGGTGAATTGCGATATGCAATCACACCTGAGCGTAACGTTACGGTGTTGAAAACATCTCCTCCCCTTGTTACGCTTCCCTCACGCTCTATCATCGTCCCCACTTTCCCTTCATGGGCAACGTAATTGATGGCCGGCCGGCAGTTGCAGGTAGCGGTGTGTGTGCCTCACCTAAGAGCGACCGCTGGATAGTTGAAGGTGTAGGTCTCGGCGCGGTGGACCAGGTGAAGCGCCGCCTCGCCGGTCAGCGTCACCGTGGCCGAGTTGACGTACTGGGCCCGGCAGCCGACCGTCGCCTGCAGGCTGAGCTCCGGCTCGGCGCAGCTCACGCAGATGGCCGACACTGCGGTGGCGGCGCACGGCACGCGTCAGCGGGCCGGCCAGTCCGCACCGCAACCCAACGGCCCACCAGTGAAGACGGACATTTTTGGAAGGCACGTAACCAGAGATTCTGCCTATCCCAGACAAATGAAATTTCAGGGACCTTTTTGTTTAGCCGTGGCTACAGCAGGGACTTTCCAGTGTCACCGCAGGGTTGCGACGACGGAGTCCCGGAGTGGTGTCTGCCAGATGACGGTGCGGCGGCTCACCTGGCGGGTGATGCGACACCTGCTCGGCTAGGAACCGAAGCCGCGTCCGGCCGCCGTCCAGCGGCCACGAGCAGGTGAACACCTCGCCCAGCACCGGGTTGTAGGGCTTGCTGGCGCGCGGGCAGCCGGCGCACAGTGACGTCACGTACCACTCCAGCACGCGGCACATGCGTTCGGCAGCTGAGTCGGCCTGCGCGATCCTGCGCGGACAAGACGGAGGCGTGCGCGCCGGTCACCAGGCAGTCGCTGCGGGCTCTCGCCACCGGTACGCGGTCACATCCCCGCTCTGGGGATGCCCGGGGTGCCCAGGGAACACCAGCAGTATAGGGTCCACACAATACCAATACCAACGCTATCACCTGCGCCGAACATGTGTGCCCCCGGCCCCCGACTCGGCCAGCGGTCGAATCGCGCTGCGCAGGCTTCCGCTTACACACGCCTGTAAACGTTCTGAGCAATATGTACGGACAAGACTATACCAGCGGCGCACCGCACGTGCCGTGCGCCGCTATGGCCGGGGCACGGCCGACTCACCGGACGAACGAGTCGGGCCGGGACCAGAGCTCAGAGTACAGCTCCAGCAGGGAGCGCGGGTCGAGCAGGGCGGCCGGCAGGCGCACCTGAGTCAGGTCGGCGCCCAGCTTCAGCGTGGCCAGCAGCGGCCGCAGCGCCGAGCCGGCCTCTGGCGGCACAGCAGCCGGCGGCGGCGGCGGCGGATCCTCCACCTCCTCCGCCTCACTGCCGGGCCGCGCTGCCGGCGCACACAGACCGGTCACGCCACCACACAAACCGAGCACGCCCCGCACAAACCGGTCACGCCCTGCACAGACCGGTCACGCCCCGCACAGACCGGTCACGCCACCACACAAACCGAGCACGCCTCGCATGAATCGGTCATGCCTCACAGACGGCTGCCGCACAGACTCGGGGAGAGGGGGGAGGGGGGGGGGTCAGCAACCCATCACTGGACGCGAGTGCGGGGAGAGCGGACGCGATCGAACACCGGCGTGTTATGACAGACAGCGGGAAAAGCATATGGTTAAATGAACGAATGAATGGAATGACGAAAGATAAATCAAACCGGGCAGACGACAATGGTGTCGCACCTTCAACAAAATAGATGTTTAATTACAACTTCCCATGAACCTCCTAAACTACCCTAACCTAGACCAAGTCAATTCCATTCTGAACTCAGGGCAAATGGCGCCCAGGGAAGACAATCGGTACAAACAGACAGCAGCCCTGCTAGCGCCAACAAGCCTAGTCATTTTCAAGCCACACTGCGTGCGCCCGCCTGCTACGCCAGCTCCACCCATCCGTGCAGCCCCACGGGCGCCAGCTGTCCCGGCCGACCGACCTATAGCGGCTGGCGTGCGGCCGGGCGCCGCCGGCGGTGGGGCCGCCTGAGCTGCAGCCGGAGCCGCGGCCGGCCGCGGCGGGCTGGCGTGCGAAACCTTCCGCTGTCTGCGGACCGGGCGTGCCGTTAGTCGCGCTCACGCGCACGCACACGCGTCCAGTCGGCTCGCCGAAGCAAAATGCGTTAGTCAAAAGCCAATCACGCAGCCAAAACAAACGGCAGTTAGAGAGAAAATGGGATGCGCCCCGTTAGCAACGGTGACATGTCATGGCCGTCACTGAAAAATACGTGGCAGTTTCAACTGACGCCGCCTCCGTTTTGAAGACGCTTGAGCAAGTGTGGCTGCCGGTGCCGTGCGGCTGCCTTGCGCGGGCCAGTGAGCGGGTGCTGGCCAGCGCCCGGTGTCCGGTCCAGACCGGGATGTCGACTCACGGCACGCGGGCGGCGCCACCCGCTGCCACTCACGTCTTGGCCGTGCCGAAGTTGGTGTCGAACCAGTCGGCCACGTCCGCGAGGAAGTCCTTCTCGGGCCGGGCGCGGGTGGCGCCGAGCCTGAGGCTGCTCCTGTCGCCGGCCGGCAGCGGCGCGCCGATGGGCAGCGCCGCCGCCGAGCGCTGCTGCTGCAGGATTGAGTAGCACTGCTCCAGACAGAGCAGCGTCGCCTGCGAGGTGGCCATCAGCAACAGCAGGTCCGAGTCGGTGCTGGTCACCGTCACGTCCTCAGAGGCTGTCGGCACGCAGACGTAGGTGCGGTCAGATGCCGGCGGCCGCCCTACGTTGCGCCTCGAAAACATCGCGAGGAAATATAAAAACCTCTGAATGGCGTCGTCCAACACCGAAACACGCAAAAAAAAAATGCGACCTAGATCACGTAAAAGTGCCTGTAGGTCAGTAGCGAGCCTGCAAAAGCAGGACCATGTGGTGTGGACCAGTCTCGCCGCCAAAGCAAGCATGTGCCGACCATCTGTGGCGCAGTGGCCGCACAGCGCGCAGCATCGACCAAGTCCGCCGTGTGCCGGCAGCAGCAGCCGAACGTTGCCGCGAACGGAGCCTATCGGACGCGAGCGTGAGCGGGCAGCTGCGCACCAGGGAAGGCGGGACGTTACCGTGCGAGGGCAGCTGTCGGACGGCGGTGCACAGGTGTCCGTGTCGGGCGGCCATCTGCTGGAGGGCGGCGCTGGCGTCGTGCAGCGAGCTCAGCACCGACAGCGGCGCCTCGTACTGGCGCGGCGACACCGACAGCGAGAGTGGCTCGCCGTGCGGCGGCGACGACCCGCTCTGCCGGCGCGCGGGTCACACGGTCACAAGACGGACGTCACGGCGGCGGCCGACCCGCCTCCACCACAGTAGCCAGGCGGGCTTGCATCGTGGACGCAACACCGTACCTTGGCCTGCACTAGGCCCTTTATATAGGCTGTTTTTGTCATATGAAGGTCTTTTTCATAAACCAGCGAGATCCGCCTTCAGTTTTACAACACACTTGCGATCGACGCTGACTACCCTGATCCAAACGGCTCCGAACACAACACCTGCCAGCGTGCGTTGGCAGGAGGTGCTGCACTCATGCAGCGTGGCCGCTGGGCAAGCGCAGCGGCAGATCTGGCCGCCGTGTCTGCCGGTCGGCGCCCCTACCTCGGCCTGAACGCGGTTGAACATCTCGATGACGAGCCGGAGTCGGTCGACCCACTGCTGGCGCTGGCGGGCGTCGGAGGCGCGCAGGCGGTACAGCTCGCCGGCCGCCGAGTTGACCGAGAATGTGTGCGAGTCCTCGTCGCTGGGGCAAACCACGGCGCCGGCCAGGTGGATCGAGCCACGCGCCCGGCTCGATCGCTGCTCGTCCACCTGAGGCATGTGTCCAGCACTGTCACCAGGGGCGGCAGTGCAGTGTCACCATGCCAGGTGATAGATCACAGGTGGGGGCAGAGACAGGGATGCTGCTGGAGCACTGGACAATACAGGTGAAAGCTGCCATCTTAGCAAATCATAGCAAGGAGAAGAATGGACAAAACATATCCCTAAATTAGACCACTACACATTCAGGTAGAGCCCTCACCACCTTGGCATTGTCCTCTCTTGATAGCTAAGGGACTAAATCAAATGGACTCTGGACTAAAATCAAATCTCTTGTTCACTGAACAATGTTATCATGAAAAGCGAAGGCCACAGGTCACATGCTGTAACAATAAGGTTTCTGTTGCTTTGAATTTGCATGGCAGAATTGAGGCTCATTCTTCTTCTAAGTTACCAGTGCAGAAAATTTACCTCTATTAAGCAGCAATGCACCCCCCTGTATCCATGTGCATGTGCTGAAGCTCACCATAAAGTAGCTCAGAGTTCCACTCTCAGGGTTTAAGACAAACCATCTATACTGCCAGCCTTTCATCACATTGGTGTATTTGGACAGCTGGCCTTCCAGCACCTGCTTCATGCTGTTATCCATATCCTGTCAAACAAAAAATGGGTTTGTTACAACAATGGGACTGGAAGAAGGTTTCCTGAGCATGACATTGACAATTATATCAGCATATACATATCAAATACAAACATATTCATTCAACAGCATGCAATATGTCATCTGTCATGGAGCCAGCAAATAAAATTACCCTATCAACCTTTTAGTGAAAAGTCATAGGAGATATGCAACTCCATATGATCCCTTTGGTACTTCTTACTCTTTCACTGAAAAATTGCTATGTAATACAATTTGTGTGTGCAGTGCATTCAGGACAAGTCAAATGTAGATATTCATCTCACACTTCCTCTACAACCATATAAGGAGCCATTTGCCGTGCTGTGCTTCCCACGCAGTAATTTTACCCTGGTAAGTGCAAAAATATATCCTGTATATTGAGGTACTTGGGGAATACCTTAGGCATGGCTTGAGCTCACTTCCATATCAGCCAGTTGCCAGCTGCCTATCAACAGGTCACAGGCATATTGATAAGATATCTGGGACTCAGAATGGAACCATGCCTTCTCTGCCACTAGTCTGAAACAATCCAACCAATTTTCTGGGTACCTGCTCAATGTCTGTGAGCTGAGCCTGATGCACTTCATACATATTGCTCATAATTCCCTACAAAATTTGTTCCTATGCTCCAATCTTGGTGGCACTCATGCACTCAGCTTTTAGCACTCAAATTTATGGTGCACATGCTCTGAAATTGTTGCCTAAACATCATTACTATACTAGACATGTAGAGCATAACCTGCATTTTTTTGCAGTCTGGCAACATAGCACTTGATGGCATTTCCAGTGCTTATGAACCCTTGCATTACAACAAAAACTGTGCTGGTCCCTGTTAAGAGACTACCTGCAAGGGAATATGAATGAATGTGTTATCCAGCTGCAGCATTGTAAACAAAAATGAATCACAACAATGCCATGGTATAGATATTTTGCCCTGCCATTCTATTGCACTCACCATACCAAATATGTAGGCAGTTTCACTTAACAGGTCAGCTGGAAGCTGAGCAGCAGAAAATGGCTAAACACATCCATATAATACTTCTGAAAATGCATTCCCTTCCAGGAAGCTACACCCCTATGTACCATAACATTAAGTGCACAAACACAAGATAATAATGCTAAAAAAACAGTCATTCTATCTGCAATGCAATTACCTATTTAGTCTCACGGGGGGAGTGGCTTGTCATTCTATCTGCAACGCAGCCACCCATTTAGTCTCACAGGGAGAATGACTTAACTATATTCAGGTATACAAGAAAATCATCCATTGGTATCAAACACCTACATATTGTCTCAGAGCAGAATCTTCTACTTGCATACACCAAACTATTATGAGGTCAACCTGTGCTAAATTTTCAGACTATTTTTGCATCTGATTTTCTTTACAACACAATAAGTCTTTCACATGTTGGCTGTATATGCCCTGAAATTGGTGGTTATTATGTACCAACTCTGATTTCTGAGACTTTAAGCACAAATGTACTAAAACTGGTGCACTGATATTGATATCATGTTCAAAACATTTAATTCTAAAAATGTTTTTTCACGTGTTTTGACATGCCAATGTAAGTCAATATTTATTTACATCGTCATGCCAGGCGAGAAATCCCAATAGTGGTAGATTCTGATGAGGACACATTCCACTCTCAACCTGAATATGCTCGGCCGTGCACGTATGACAACGCATGCATTTTTGCAGCTTGAAGTATATTCAGTAAAATTGTCGGATCTTACCATCACAGACTGGCAGACGCCACTTAAATTCTGGAGAATGTAAGAGGCGTTAATGGCGACAAGAGTCTTCGCGTCGATATATTAAACAGCACTTTCACCAGATTGCAAACGCCAGGCCAGCAATAGGCTACCAATCGCCGCCCGCACCTCCGGCCCCAATTCGCATGAAACGCCCAGGGACCATGAATTTTCAGACTTGAGACCATAGCCAAGGACCCTCGTAATTGAGTTCATCATCAAATCCAACCTGCGTTAAACTGAAACTGCATGAACTGAAATTTCACTTCAGTTAATATAACATTTTATCGTGCAACCTCATTATCAAATTTCGTGCAGTTGATAACTTCAAAGAATTGCGCAAAAATTTATGACTATAAGATGCTATAGCGCTGAGCAACTCTAGAGTCAAATTCAAGGTCAATGAAGGGTATCACGGTTTTGTGCTTACATGTGTCAAAGCATGTTCACAGATCACAATACTTTCGTCTTTTTTCTCTTTCTGGTCATCTGTGTTCTTTTCGAAGGTGAGCTGCGTGAGCACACATTGTCCAATGCACAACGCCTAGTGGAGGCTGCTCATTGCATGTTGCAAAAGGTTAACCACTATGTAGCTATCAGCTCATAAAGTTATTCAAGGAAAATTTGCAGTTGTGGTGTGGTTTAAACATTTAACTATATTTGTGTGATCTTGTTTGTTCATCCGTCATAGTAGCCCGCCAAAGGACAAAACGTCCAGAATGGCATAACTTTAGTGAGACTTCGAATATGAATTCGTGAAATGCTTGAACAAATGTACCAAAAATACAAATGCGACAAATGCGAATGACTACAGCCATCTTTTCGCGTCCACCAACAGCTGACTGCTGCTACGGGTTAGGTGTGAATATTAAAATATGAAATGATATACCAGCAGTCCCTGTGGAGTCAAAGTGCGTGGCTGCATAGGTTTCCTGAAGAGTTTCGGTAAGGTTTTCGGAATGTGCACAGGCAGCACTGCTACATGAGAAGGCGCACGAATACGCTCCATAGTGCTCCACCTTGCACTATCGACATGCTCGTGGTCAGGTCTGAGCACAGTCCTCAACTTTAGCAAAAGTGCATTAGGCAGGTGGGTTATTAGTCACCTAGTGCCTTGTTCTTCTTGTAAATATCTGCCGATTCGAGTAGATGCATTTTGTTGCTCAAAATCATCATCTAAACTTGCCTATTCAGTACTGCATTTTGGCATCTGGTTGGACTGATTCCCTGGGGAAAGTTGCATAGAGAGACAGGCCTGCTGGTTTTGTATCATTTTCATGGTGGCAGCAGTTTCCAAATTTGGATGTGATTTACTGCCTGAAAAACTTGATTCATGGTGATAAGGCTTGGTTAATAAGGCATGGCAAATGCAAGTTTCTTGTGTTTTTTTCTTTTATTCTATACTTGTTGTTAGGCATTATGGTGAATTTTATGAGAATGAATCCTGTTATAGATTGATGAAGTCTGCCACCTTTGTATCAAACTCTCTGTCTGACATTTATTGCAGTCTGATGCTGTGAATTATAGTTGAGAGCTATGATCACTCATGAGTAGGTATACCTAGGGAACACTTGCTTTATATCCTTAAATGGATGATATGGATGTTTACCAGCAAAATTTGGGACAGGGCCTAAAGATGCTCATAATTTGTGTGTATTTCCCTTGAAAAAAATTGTGTTTGGCCTTCCTGATAGCATAAAGTTTAGCAGGCATTCATCATCCCAAAGCCCAAATCATAGTCATGAGCATTATCCAATTCATTAAGACTACTTTATAAAAGAATGTGTTCATGTTATTTGCTATCAATGTATGTACCATGTATGTATGGTGCACAGTGCACACATATATGACCATGTATGTATGTATGTACCAATGCAAAACTCAGATCAGTATTGCATGATTTTGGCTACCATGATCTTGAAAAGGTGAAAAGGGGTCACTGACCTTGAATGAGCATGTATCTTTTGCTTAGAACATGGATCTAGGTTTAAGGGAACCAGCAAATTTTTGGTTGAAAAAAGTGATTTTCAGTCCTCTAGACCAACTCATAGGTTGACCTTGCTTGACCTCATTTCACCTGAAGTTCACAACCAAAGAGCCTTAAACTGTGACCTAAGTGAGTTTATGTACAGGCCAACACACCATGTGAATTTGGTGTCTTTAGCTCTCTTAATTCCTGAGATCTTGTGGGAAGTCAAATTGACCCCCTACCTGAGCAAGGTGTATCCAACTGTTCACCAGGGTGTGTGGTAAGCCTGTACTGCTGGCTTGTGTGAATGTATGCACATGTGTATGTATTTGTGTGGTCTCTACATGCTAATGTTGATCCCATTTACTGACCAGCATGCTACATTTTATCCCATTCCATTTACTTCCCAAAAGTTAAGAACCAAAGTGGCATTTTTTGTAAAAAAAAATAAAGGCATTTTGAATGATCATACAGATTTTTTATTGGCATGATTTTTTATTAGCTACAACCTTAAACATACTCTACTATCCCTGTCAGGTTGATCTCATCAGAAGAGAAAGGGTTGTGAAGAGATGTTTGAAAAGATGAAGCCTACCTGCATTCTTTAAGATTTACATGTAATATTTATTCAATCAGGTTTTCTTGAGATTAATCTCTGTGATCTTGAGGACACAGTAATTTGATGCTGGTTTTCAGCAGTTGCTGTTGATGCTATCAGATTGGGTACACTGTGTCCTTGATGTTTTGATCTAAGAAGAGATGAGTGAAGAAGATGTAGAGCAGAGCACCCTTCAGGCAATAGAATGGTGCACAAACTTGCAAAGTTTGATTGAAATATCAGCTGAGCATTTGGAAGGGCTGAGAACCCAGTGCCTGACAAGTGCAGTGTTGACACAGCAGGAAATCAGAAGAATCGAGGTTAGTATCAGTTGTTACATGTCCATGTTTCTTAGCTTGTCACATAAATCAGAAGAATGTAGGTTGGTATCACTTGTTGCATACCATTGTTTGTTATCTTGTTACATTTCTTGAATGTGTCAGGAAAGGTTCTGGAAAGACTTGGCTCAATCTGGTGGCAGCAGTTGTCTTATACTTGTTGGCCATTGTCGGGGCCCTATACCAGCATGTTTTTTTAATTACATCTGTACATGTCGGGGTTGTGCAGCGACTGAATGTCATACCTTTGGCAGGGTAAGCTGGTGAAGTTGTTCAGCAGTCAGCTTTTGGCCAAGTCCCGCATCCCCAATGATGACTTGGAGGCATCTGGCTGTGATGGCTACCCATCAATGCAGCTCTGGCTTAAGGTTGTGGGTCTCAGCCCATCTGCAGTCGAGGTGAGTGCCTTGCATCCCAGCTTGCACTGTCTGTGCTGTGATGGTGGTGTCAAGGCAAGTGACTAACATTGCTGTGTATCATCTGAGCTGTGATAGTTAAATGTGTCTGTCACTAGGTGAGTGTCTCCCATCAGTCTGTGATGTCTGTACTGTAATGGTTCAGTGCACCTGCCACCAGGTGAGTGTCTCCCATCAGTCTGTGATGTCTGTACTCTAATGGTTCAGTGCACCTGTCGCCAGGTGAGTGTCTCCCATCAGTATGTGATGTCTGTACTCTAATGGTTCAATGCACCTGCCACCAGGTGAGTGTCTCCCATCAGTCTGTGATGTCTGTACTCTAATGGTTCAGTGCACCTGTCACCAGGTGAGTGTCTCCCATCAGTCTGTGATGTCTGTGCTGCAATGGTTCAGTGCACCTGTCACCAAGTGAGTGTCTCCCATCAGTCTGTGATGTCTGTACTCTAATGGTCCGGTGCACCTGCCACCAGGTGAGTGTCTCCCATCAGTCTGTGATGTCTGTACTCTAATGGTTCAGTGCACCTGTCACCAGGTGAGTGTCTCCCATCAGTCTGGGATGTCTGTACTGCAATGGTTCAGTGCACCTGTCACCAAGTGAGTGTCTCCCATCAGTCTGTGATGTCTGTACTCTAATGGTCCAGTGCACCTGCCACCAGGTGAGTGTCTCCCATCAGTCTGTGATGTCTGTGCTGTAATGGTTCAGTGCACCTGTCACCAGGTGAGTGTCTCCCATCAGTCTGGGATGTCTGTACTGCAGTGGTTCAGTGCACCTGCCACCAGGTGAGTGTCTCCCATCAGTCTGTGATGTCTGTACTCTAATGGTTCAGTGCACCTGTCACCAGGTGAGTGTCTCCCATCAGTCTGTGATGTCTGTACTCTAATGGTTCAGTGCACCTGTCACCAGGTGAGTGTCTCCCATCAGTCTGGGATGTCTGTACTGCAATGGTTCAGTGCACCTGTCACCAAGTGAGTGTCTCCCATCAGTCTGTGATGTCTGTGCTGTAATGGTTCGGTGCACCTGTCACCAGGTGAGTGTCTCCCATCAGTCTGTGATGTCTGTACTGCAATGGTTCAGTGCACCTGTCACCAAGTGAGTGTCTCCCATCGGTATGTGATGTCTGTGCTGTAATGGTCCAGTGCACCTGTCATCAGGTGTGTGTCTGCCATGATTCTGTGCTGTGCGCTCAGCCGTGCTCTTCGCCTTGGAGCGGAGCTCGCGGCATCGTTCGGCGCCGGCCCGCTGACGCTGCGCCGCCGTGCCGCAGATGGTGTGCTGCAAGTACAGCTCGATGGAGGCGCTGGTGGAGAGTGGCGAGGCCGAGCTGCGCGGCGTGCTGCCGCCGGCCGGCTTCGACGACGACGTGCGCCGTCTCGGCCGCGCCATGCACAACATGCGGAAGTATACGGGTCAGTCGCGGGTCACGATTCGGCCAGGGGTTCGTTCCCTGTAAGTAAACGTCTGATTCTGGTTTCAGCTGTTGTGCTCAACAGCAACTCACATTTGATGTTTGTTGAGGTTTAGTGCAGCCAGTTTCCCTGAGAAATATTTCCTCTAGAGTTGCGTTTTCCCTACACTTGGTTTAAATGCTGGTGTAACATTCCTCAACACTCACATAACAAAATAGTCACTTGGGCCGGGGATTTGGGGGTCGTACCTGAACAGCCTATATTGATCTTGCATTATGTTGCATGTTCTGCCCCCATTCAGATGCAGAGGATAGGTTTGGTTGTGCACCTGTAGGTGGCTTTTGTCACACTAGCTCTTGTTTGCCGAGCTGACGGCCAGGTCTTGCCATGGTATACAGATACTGCTGAGTAACATACACCAGTATCTGCATTAATTGCCTCCATAATGCGGATGCTAGTGTACGTTATTGTCAATTTACAACGGGTCCAAATAACACGTGTTTTCGTTACCACGTTTTAAAACACAAGGGCGCTGTTGATCACATCACTCGTGACAGCTAAGAAGCATATGTAAATGATGAGGACACAGCTTTTTGTTTTTTGACCTGGTGGCAGTTCGGACGGGTCGAAGCATGTCCGTGAGATATGCGGTGGAAAACTTCCGCCCCTGGAAAGCACGCCTAGTGCTGTCTGACGCGGTGATGACCAGAGCAGCTGGTGACGCCACGTTGTTGGTTTTCAGAGAGCCAAGGGGTGGGTGACGCGCACAGCAGTCCGGACCTGCCGCTGTACTGGGACTCTTGGGAGGCGTCGTCGCCCAGTCTGCGGCGCAGACCCAGGTGCGGACACGCTCTACTGAGCCGCCGCACTCGCTGCGGCCGCTCTGTAAAGCGCCGCGGGCTCTGACGCGCCGTGTTGCGTGCAAGAGCAGAGCGGCGCCCAGTGCGGAGACTGCTGCGGGAGGTGACTGTGTCTACAGATCAACGCGTCGGACTGGTCTTGACGTCGGCAACAGACTGCAGATCGGCACGCGCTGGAGCATCTGTGCTGCCCTCCTCCCCTGCCCCCCCCCCCCTCTCATCCTCTCAGCCGGGGTCTTCTCCCTCGGGCACCAGTCCGGCGTCCCCCGCTGGGAATAGTACAGCGCGCCTGGCCTTAGCCTCTCAGCATCAGAGCCCTTATAATGAGCGCTTGGTGTGTTGTGATGATCATGGGCCACGCCGGTGCCGGTGGCGACGAGGATGTCCTTAGCGGGATGTCCATGGTGTGACGCGCGGAGCGCCGCGCCTGACTCGCCGTCTCGTCGCAGGTCGTCGGTGTCGTCGTCGGACGAGACGCAGCAGTCAGAGTCGTCGGCACCGACGCCGTCCGAGTCATCGTGCCACTCTCAGACGCAGTCGACGCTCAGCGACCTGACGCAGAGCCTGCCGGTGGGCGAGACGAGTCCGCCGCGCACGCCGCCGCTGGGCCGCACTGCGCGAGGTACGGCGCGCCGTGCGCGCACGCCCTGCCGTCGGCGACACGCGTGTGGTGTCTGCTACGCGTGTACCGCGGCCCAGGGTTACGCTGTGCCGTTGCAGGGCTCCAGCCACGAGATGAGTCTTGGCGGACGTGCAGTTGAAAGCAGAGATCCGTTGCGGACCGAAACCATGCGGCGCGATCCGGTGTTCGGGTCTCCAGTGTCCCGCTGGAGAGGATGGAGAGCGGGGACGGGCCTCCCACCGTGTTGCGTTCGTATTTCTGGTGTCGCGCTGGAGAGGGTGGAGCCGAGACAGCCTCCTGCCGTGTTGTGTTCGGGACCCCTGTGTCGTGCTGGAGAGGGTGGAGCCGAGAGGGGCCTCCTGTCGTGGGCTCAGCCAGCGTTCGGCTTCCATGTCAGGAGGTGGGCAGCGATGCTCTGACATGCCCTGAGGACATGGCAGTGTTGTCCATCCCCAGCTCTGCCACTCCCGCCATGGCGCCTGGATGACTGTTTGGGAGCCGAGAGACAAGTGTCGTCTCCCGTTGTTGGCCTGCAGCTCCCCGACCGCGTCCGTTGCTGGCCTGCAGCTCCGCCCCCCCCCCCCCCCCCTCCCCGTGCTCGTTTGTCTGTGCGTCACTACTGTACTGGTTACATGAGCGTCGGCACGGTGTGTCGAACGTTCATACCGTGTGTGTCTTCTCGTGCGCGTGTGTGTCTGCTGTCTGTATCTCCGTGTGTGTCGTGACCGGACGCTGTCGCTGCCGCGTCGGCAGACGGCGCCACGCCGTCAGCCAGCCGCCGCCATCACACGGGGCTGCGCGAGGCGGCCGGCGACCCGGCCACGCTCACCAAGTCACGTTCTCACGAGAGCCAGCTGACGGGCCGGCTGCAGGCTGCTGGAGACGCCGCCCAGCCACGGTAAGCTGCGCGGCCTGAAGGCTCAGGTCACCGGTGGGTGACCTGATGGTGACCACGGGTGAAGCCCCAGGTCACCCGTGGACTGCCTAGCCGCTCGTTTGGTTGAGGTAGGGTGGCGATAGTGTAGTGGTGAACACGTCTGCTCAGACTCCTGCGCGCATGGGAAACCAGAGGTACGGGGTTCGATTCCCCGCGGTGCCCGCCCTTCCTGCCAGGGGGAGAGGCAGGTGACGCCATGTAGCCTCAGCAGCTGAGTGCGTCGTAGGGCCCCATGATGAAAATGTCAGGTTAAGGTAACATCACGCAAAACACATAATAAGGAAGCAGTAGCCAGGCCTGGTGCCAACACATTCTAGTGCGGCCAATACTATTGTTTGCTCAAGGTTACCCATGCTATCACAATATTGGGTGCTTTAGTTCAGATGGTGGCTGTCTGTGTGCCGTGCTGTGCTGGCGTTATTGATCCGAGCCGCTGTCTCCGGCGTCAGCGGCGACTCTGAGCCGTCGGAGGCCCAGGAGGCGGCCGTGAGATCGCCGGGAGCCGCCGCCAGCCCCTCGCCCTCCACGGCCGCCCAGACGCCCACCAAGTGTGAGTCGCAGGCGATCCCGGCATATACCGGATAGGTGGCGGATGGCCGGCAGACGAGCGTGTGACGCGTGAACGTCCGACTCGGCCACCTCACAGAAGCCCGCTGCAGGTGGAGCTCATTAACCGCCGTACGCAAGCTTCCGGCGTGTCATTGATTATGACCGAAGGACGCGACGTTGAAAAGGGAAGTAAAAGGTTATTGAAAGCGTCCTGTATTATACAATAATGTTAATCGTGCTTCGAGATATCAACATCATGATCGCTTATTTTGTCATGCAAAGGTCCGGGCATTCTTCAAAAAAGCTGCCGTTATTATCATTTGTATGGCATATTTTTGCTCCGAGTGGCTATGTGTGTGGTTGTTGCATGATTGTCTGTGTTTCGGCGCAGCGTGTGACGTTCGGTCCGCGCCCGGCAGCGACCACGCTGCAGGTGCCCCGCTCTCCGCATACGCCCACGCTGCCCGGCAGCATGAGCCACGTGATCGCGCACAAGTTCACCAAGACGTTCAAGGTGTCTACCTGCGACTGCTGCAAGAAGCAGATGATCTACGGTGAGTGAGTGCGGTGGGCGGCGGTGCGTGACAGACGATGCCGGTGGTGTGCGGCGGAGCTGGCTGGGAGGTGGCGGCTCCGTGGAGTGCGGTGGGCGGCGGAGCTGGCTGGGAGGCGGCGGCTCCGTGGAGTGCGGTGGGCGGCGGAGCTGGCTGGGAGGCGGCGGCTCCGTGGAGTGCGGTGGGCGGCGGAGCTGGCTCTGTAGCCGGGCCGCGTCCGCCGCCGCCGCCGCCGGCCTGGCCGCCGCGTCAGGTGCCGTCGGTGTACGGGCCGCGCCTGTTGGCCTGGTCCGGTCCGGTCAGGGCCTGGCTGGACGGTCCGTGACGCTGTCCTTGTCGCCTGCAGGTCTGCGGTGTCGCGAGTGCAAGTACAAGTGCCACCGGCACTGCGAGGAGCAAGTGCCGCCCTCCTGCGGTCTGCCCAGGAAGTTCGTCGACTTTTTCATCGACCAAGTCAATAATCAGGTGGGCTTTGACTGCGCTGCGCGGCTGGCCTTCGACGCAACATGTTGAGCTTGTGTATGCTTGTGTATGTTGAGTGTGTGTGTGTCTAGCTGCAGCGATTGCCGCCGGCGTCGGCCTGGCTCGTGACCCCGGCTCTGCTCGTGCCCACGGCGCCTGCTTGATGGTGCCGGCTGCGCCGTGACGCCCGTCTGGACGCCCTATGTCGCAGGGTAACGCTTCCCCCCTGCTGCCGAAAAGTCAGCGCAAGAGCCAGAGCTCCGGGTATCTTCACTACAAACAGCACCACGGTTACACCAACTCCAGCATCAGCATCCCGGCATTCCAGGTGAGGCCGCACTCAGGCCGGTGAATCGTGGCCGCGCTGTTGGACCCGTCCTGTACGCACTCTGACCGGGCGATCGGTTGGGAACTAGAAGAAGGCCAGTGGGTTCAGAGGGTGTTTGAACCGGAGATAATTCATTAATTAAATTGGTGTCTGTAAAAAAAGAACGCGATGCACGTTGTCACGCCTGTTACGGAGCGCCTGCGGTTGCATTGGTCATCTTAGCGCCCAGGGGCCCACCGTCTGGCCCTCCCACAACGTACCGGACCAAGTGCCTGCGTCCGCTTGTTCCGTGCCTGAGGGGGCGCTTGCGTGCGGCAGGGCCAGGACTCTAGCAGCAATACGTCCAGCTGCAACAGCTCTGCGCCGTCTAGTCCGGCCTTCCCGATGGCGACGCCGCCGGCGTCAGCGTCGCGCCTGCAGCAGTTCAACTTCCCAGAGGTGGCCGAGCCGGCCGGCGTCACCGTCGAGCCGCTGCCGCCGCCGCCGCCGCCTCCGCCGCCCCCGCCGCCGCCGCCACCTCCGCCGCCGCCGCCGCCGCCGGCGGCCGCGCAGCCGCCGCCGGTCGGCTCGCAGGATTCGGACAAGACGATGAGTCAGACGTCGGCCAGCACGTCCACCGACTCGGAGCGCACCGTGGCCAGTCGACTCGACTCGCAGGACTCGACCGTCTCCGAGACGGACGGCATGCCGCGGCAGAACAGCGTGAGTGCGGGGCCTGGCCAGACCCGAGGGTGCCCCAGCGTGAGTGCGGGGCCAGGCCAGACCCGGGGGTGCCCCAGCGTGAGCGCGGCGCCTGGCCAGACCCGGGGGTGCCCGGCTGGTGTGGCAGCTGGTGTGAGACCTTGCCCACGGCAGGGACGAGGGTGCACCACATCAGGACAGTGAGCAAGTGCGGATGGGGACCGTCAGATGTGTGGTCAAGGGAATACAAGCGGCGCTCTGTGGATTTGTCCGCTGTAAGCTGCCGCTGACCTGATAGTGCGGCTGTGTCGACTCGATGTTGACCCAAGCTGGGCCGCCGTTTCAGCTGTCGCTGCGGGAGTGGGACCTGAAAGTGCGGCTGTGTCGGCCCGATGTTGACCCAAGCTGGGCCGCCGTTTCAGCTGTCACTGCGGGAGTGGGACCTGATAGTGCGGCTGTGTCGACTCGATGTTGACCCAAGCTGGGCCGCCGTTTCAGCTGTCGCTGCGGAAGTGGGACCTGATAGTGCGCCTGTGTCGGCCCGATGTTGACCCAAGCTGGGCCGCCGTTTCAGCTGTCGCTGCGGAAGTGGGACCTGATAGTGCGCCTGTGTCGGCCCGATGTTGACCCGGGCCGCGCCGCCGTTTCAGCTGTCGCTGCGGGAGTGGGACATTCCGTTTGAGGAGGTGCGGGTGGGCGAGGTGATCGGGCGCGGCCGCTTCGGCGAGGTGAAGAAGGGCCACTGGCACGGCGAGGTGGCCGTCAAGTTGCTCAACATGAACGACGAGGAGGCGCTGGAGCAGTTCAAGCGAGACGTGAGTGGCGCCCCGTACTGTGAGCTGCGCGGCGTGCACGTGCGGCAGGTGTGCTCACGGGCCGCCTAAAACGCAGCGTTTTGTTCCTGTGTGCGCGACAACGTCTCTGATCAGCTGATCAATTGTATGAACTGTAATTCTGCGGAGACACCGTATGGAGCCTCTTATGGCCCTAACAAAACAGATGCGTTCGGGTATGCAGATGGGCTGCGGGGGTGACAGCTGTTGGCTTAGGCCCGTGATGTAGCAGAGCGCTGCGTGGGCTTGTGCCGGTGTGCGGCGCCACCGTCACGTCCTGCTTGCACTTGCGCAGGTGGCTACGTTCCGCAAGACGCGTCACGAGAACCTGGTGCTATTCATGGGCGCCTGCATGTGCCCGCCGCAGCTGGCAATCATCACCAGCTACTGCAAGGGCAAGCCGCTCTTCGCCCTGCTGCACACGCATAAGGAGAAGTTCAACCTCACCAAGATCAGCAACATCGCCAAACACATATCGCTGGTCAGTATGGCCGCCGACCGTAGCGGGAGACCCCTCACGCCTCGTAAGCGTGACTATCATCCTCCTGCTCTGTTCGGTAGCCGGAGGAGGCGGGGGTTGGGTGGGGGGGGGGGGGGGGGGGGGGGCTCTTGACACCTCGTAAGCACATGTCTTACCTCCCTGCTGTGTTCGGTAGCCGGGGGAGAGGGGGGCCACCGACACCTCGTAAGCGTTGCTCTCACCTCCCTGCTGTGTTCGGTAGTCGGGTGAGAGGGGGGCTACTGACACCTCGTAAGCACATGTCTCACCTCCCTGCTCTGTTCGGTACCCGGGGGAGAGGGGGAGGCGGGGAGTGCTACCGACACCTCGTAAGCGTGGCTCTCATCCCCCTGCTCTGTTCGGTAGCCGGGGGAGAGGGGGAGGCGGGGAGTGCTACCGACACCTCGTAAGCGTGGCTCTCATCCCCCTGCTCTGTTCGGTAGCCGGGGGAGAGGGGGCTACCGACACCTCGTAAGCGTGGCTCTCATCCCCCTGCTCTGTTCGGTAGCCGGGGGAGAGGGGGCTACCGACACCTCGTAAGCGTGGCTCTCATCCCCCTGCTCTGTTCGGTAGCCGGGGGAGAGGGGGAGGCGGGGAGTGCTGCCGACACCTCGTAAGCGTGGCTCTCATCCCCCTGCTCTGTTCGGTAGCCGGGGGAGAGGGGGCTACCGACACCTCGTAAGCGTGGCTCTCATCCCCCTGCTCTGAGGAGGGGCTACCGACACCTCGTAAGCGTGGCTCTCATCCCCCTGCTCTGTTCGGTAGCCGGGGGAGAGGGGCTACCGACACCTCGTAAGCGTGTCTCTCACATCCGTGCTCTGTTTGGTGGCTGTTGCTGTGGTGGCGGCGCCGCGCTGCAGGCAGCGCTGTGCCGTCCGCGGGCGGCGCGTGACCGGTGTGCTCGCGTGTCGCCGCCAGGGCATGGGCTACCTGCACGCCCGAGGCATCGTGCACAAGGACCTCAAGTCGAAGAACATTTTCGTGGACAACTCGGGCACGGTGGTGATCACAGACTTCGGCCTGTTCTCGCTCACCAAGCTCTGCCCCAACTCCGGGTGAGCCGGCGCTGGGCTGTGGCTCGTGGTTGGCTCGCAGCGGGCGGACGGGGCTGCGCACGCGGCGGCTCGCCTCCACTCCCCGCCACGCCACTGCCACGCTGTGGTGACAGCGCGCTGGCAATATCTCCGCAACGTCTCAAAGACACCGGCAGCTGCCTCATTTGTAAAGTGTTGGAATGCCATCAGTGGTGTGTGTGTGTGTGTGTGTGGAGCTGGGTGGTAACCTGAGCACGTGCTGTGGCTTCCCACGGATGTGTGCACCGGTCTGCCCGCAGCCGCTGACTCCGACTCCGTTACAACACAGCTGTGCACT
The DNA here is from genome assembly GCF_011947565.3 of Pollicipes pollicipes. NCBI lineage: Eukaryota > Metazoa > Arthropoda > Thecostraca > Pollicipedomorpha > Pollicipedidae > Pollicipes > Pollicipes pollicipes. The sequence goes on along the minus strand of NW_023596304.1, from coordinate 333,874 downwards.
CTGCAGCGTCTGGACAGACGTATCCTCTAATCCACGGCCCTCGTGTGTGTTGACACGTGTGACATCAAGTGCTGGGCGTCCGGTGGGCCGTCGCCTGACCTGACCTGATCTGGCCTGACCTGACGTGAGCGGGCTGCCATGCGGCAGGCATCGGCGCCGCCTGCACATCCCGAAGGGCTGGCTCTGCTACCTCAGTCCGGAGATCGTGCGCAGCCTGCGGCCCGGCGACAACCGAGACCTGCCCTTCTCGATGAGCTCGGACGTCTTCGCCTTCGGGTCAGTGGGTCCGGCCGCCGCGGGCCCTGACGACGCTCGGCGCAGCGGACGGCACGGGCACGTGCAGGGGGATACCGCAGTTGGAGATGGAGCGGACGGTGTAGGCACAGTTGGTAGTTTGGTGGAAAGTAGTTTAAATTGATGAAGGGAATTGGATAGTTCTACCATCGACGGCCGTCACATAGTTGACAGCTAGACGTGACATATTCTGGGCAGCCCGTGTGAGCTGCATCCACGATAGCAGACGTTAAATCTCGCCGCCTGCAGTCAACTGCACTGTAAGACATGCTGGGGACGCCCCGGGATGTCGACCCACTGAACACGTCAGATGGTCTCGAGGCGCCCCGGGGTGTCTACCCACCGAACACGTCAGATGGTCTCGAGACACCCCGGGGTGTCTACCGACCGAACACGTCAGATGGTCTCGAGACACCCCGGGGTGTCTACCCTCCGAACGCGTCAGATCTCGGGACGCCCCGGGGTGTTGACCCACCGAACACGTCAGATCTCGGGACGCCCCGGGGTGTCGACCCACCGAAGACGTCAGATGGTCTCAAGCGCACGTGTGGGGCGTGCATGGTCAATATTAGCCTCTTGTCTCCTATGGGTCATCGTGCCCACAGATGGAAAGGACGGGTGAGGGGCATCAGTGTTCGGGAAGATGATGTGGTTGTCGCATGATGCAGCATGATGTGGTTGTCGTCGTCATTGGAGCTTTACGACACGCGCAGCTGTTAGGCTCTGTGGTCTCGTCTGCCTCTCACCATGACGGGAAGGCCAGGCACCGCTGAGCATCGAACCCCGTACCTCCGGTTTCCCAGACACGCAGCGGTTAACGCAGAATTGTAAACCACGACACTTTGGGCGCTGTAGCATGATGTGGTAGCCGTCTGAGTCGCGTGTGCCGGCCGGAAGTGTAACGCTGCCCTGCGCCGCCGGCAGCACGGTGTGGTACGAGCTGCTGTCGGGTGAGTGGCCCTGGAAGGACCAGCCAGCCGAGGCCACCATCTGGCTGGTGGGGCGAGGCATGAAACAGTCGCTCGCCAACATACAGGCCTCGCGCGACGTCAAGGTACGTCGCCTGCCGCCGCCGCCGGTACCGCACCACACCACACCGCATCGCACACCACACCACACCACACCACACCACACCACACCACACCACACCACACCGCACCGCACCGCACCGCACCGCACCGCACCGCACCGCACCGCACGACATCCGCACCGCGCTGGCTCAGTGGGGCGCTGCGCCATCTGCGTGTACTGGGTAGCTCAGTCGTTCTGAGCTTCCCCGTTGGCGCATGGGTGGCATCAGCTGCTGGTGAGATGCCTAAAGATGAGTTTTGCCCGGCTGCCACCGCGCACCACCTGCGGCGCTGCTCGATGCTTCATTGCATTCAGTGCACTTGTACGAGCATTCTAGTGCATTGTTTAAAGCTTTGTTTGTTGAAGTTGAAGTTTGCATTGTAAGTAATCTGCTGTCCATCTCACGCTGTCCAGCCTTCCGTAGTGCCGAGTTTTCGTGTTCAGTGCACGAAGGCCTGCGTGCATGTGCAGTTTTTTAACTTGTCAACGTTCGTGAAAAATAACGCTCCGGAAGTCAAGTGCAAAATTGTGTTCACTCGGCGTCTCCATCTTATCCATTTGTCCACATTTAAAAATGCTTTTCACTGTCGAGCTAAAGCACATCCTTTCACGCCCGCTCGATGCCGACAATACGGTCACTCCTCCGGGGCGTTCAGCCTGGGTTGGTGACCCTGACACAATGCTGATGTTAGCACACTGTAAATGAGAGCGTCGCATGGATGCGGGTCAGGAGCAGCGTGGCGCCGCCGTCTGTCCGCGTATCGGGCGCAGCCGGCGCGTGACAGGCGGCCCGCTCCATGCCCGGCAGGACCTGCTGATGAAGTGCTGGAACTACCACCAGGCCGACCGGCCCGACTTCACCCAGCTGCTTGTCATCCTGGAGCGGCTGCCCAAGAAGCGGCTGGCGCGCAGCCCCTCGCACCCTATCCAGCTGTCGCGTTCGGTCGAGTCTGTGTTCTGAGCGGCCCCCGGCCGTGCGCCACGTCTTGTGATATCTGTCCGTGTTAGAGTGTGTAGCGGCGCGCGCGTATGGGGGCCGCCTGGGCCGGCGGCGGCGGCCGGGCCGCCCCCTCCGCCCCTAGTCCCTGGCCCGGCTGCGCCGCCGGCCGCAGAGCTCGGCAGTACAACGACACTGTAGTCTGCACACGTCCGAGGCGCCCACCCGGTGGGAGCCGGCCGCCGCGCCCGGCCGGGCCCGCAGCGGCCCGGCCCCGTCTGTACGTCTGTCCATGCGTGTGTGTGTGTATCTGTGTCTAGCTGTGTGTGTGTGGCTGAGTACGCGCGAACAGCAGACGTGCGGAGTGATTATGCTGACTTTATCGAATTATCGCACTAAAATACACGATGTACAGACCGTCGCCACGCCCTTGACAGCTGTCCACGGCGTGGTAAGATGTCGGGGGGCCCAGTTTTTCCACTCCCACGCCCTGGTTAAACGCGCAGACATTGTCGGCGGTGGCACCTGATCGAGACAGCCGGGACGAAGAAGCGCACGCGCTGGCCCAACAGGACCGTAATAAGGGCAAGTTCTGAATGCAGCGAGTCTACTCTTGGTGATCAGTTCATGCTGATAGCTGCGAGCTCGCGTGAAACACCAAAGTTGTCGACATTTGCCGTCTGTGGAGGTGGGGTAGACTGCCCGCGGGTCAGCTGTGGTCTGCTGAAACGGGAGCCTCCGGTACGCACAGAACATTTACGGCGCGGTCTCACCACATACCCAGTCACAACCCAACAGGTCGTAGCTTAAAAGAAATCGGGTGGAGCGTGGAACAGAGTTGCGTCCACCCTGTTGATCGTTTCATTAATATTCATTTGTCCACAGCTGTACGCCACTATTCCCTCACCGAAGTGATCCATAAAGTAGATTTGGTTCCGCGACCAGCCTTACCTCCAGTGCCGTTCGTTCAAACTTTTGCGACGAGCTTCTACAGAATTTGGCGCAGAAATATATTCAACCGAGCTGGCGATCTCAATCTTGATGGACAAACCTATGCAAGGATGGGTGTAATATCCGCAACCTTGTAGCATGGATGAGAGTTGTGAAGTGGTCCGCATCCGCCCTGACGCGCTGACGTCATTGAGACGCAGATCTTGGAATCGTGGGATTGAGAAAAGCTCGCTGCGCACAATTATGGGGCGTGATCTCGAACGCCTCCCATACAAATGGCAGGACGACCTCACGCAGCCAATGTGTTCAAAGACTTACGCAGCCGCGTGTGCACTGCATTGGCTGCCATGAGCAACAATGTAATCACTGGTCCATTTTGGTTTGAAGGCGAGCATGGCGAGACGTTAACTAACAGAGCAGTGTCACGGAACCGTCCTCCAGAATTTCTAGTGACGCCTGAGCGGACGGCGAGGGCCTCTTAGCAGGAAAGTACTACTCCACACGCCGCAAAAAGAACCCAGCTGAAAGCTACTTCGGAACGCAGTTCGAACTCCTGAAGCCCAGTAGTAAATGACTGCATTCATTGGACATGGCATAATGGACGCCCCGCAAGCCGTCAGGGACGGTACGGCGAGTGGCACCACCGTGCTGACATCCGCGTTCGACGGCAGCTAGACTCCCGTCTGACGGCAGCTGGACTGTCCCAGCCGTCAGCGTCTGACGGTACCTGGACTCCCGACCGTCGGCGTCTGACGGCAGCTGAACTTCTGGACGTTCGCGCCTGATTAGCCGGACTCCCGACCGTCCGTGATTGACAGAAACCGGACTCTCGGCCGTCAGTGTATGACAGAAGCTGGACCTCCAGCTGTCCGCGTTTGACGGAAACATCTCTCGACTGTCTGCGTCTGGCGGGAGATGGTCTCTCAACCGTCCCTGTCTAATGATGCTGTACTCCCAACCGCACGAGACAATGCCTACCAGTTTTGGGATCAACGTCCTCGGGCGTAACACAAGCTGGGACGTTAATCCAAACTGCGTGTGAAAACGTGACACATCAAACGAAAACAAATGTGCTCATATCCTTCTGACCCTCACAACAGCTTATCCATCGCGACGTAGATCACGTATAGCAAACATCAGTCAGTCAGTCGGAACACAAATGCAATTGCTTGAATAAAAAAGTATTCACACTGGCGAAAATGGTGTACTGTGGAAAAGGGCTGTATAGTGTCTAGAAGACATGGGTTGCATTCATTGTGCCCTTGAGTGATTCCAATGGCACTGTTACCCATCGGTGTGTGAGCACCGCAACCAGTTACCGCAGTCTCTTCAACTTTTCGATTTGCCCTAAGACGTGGCACACGCGGGCTCATCTTTGAACGGCAGGGTCGGTTCATGCTCAGCCTCTTAACATTTTGGGCCGAACGAAGCAGGCGCGCTGAAACCATTAATCAACGTGCCCTACGGTCTACATTGACTCTAGAAAGAGGCTCTCCCACACAGCCCGGTTCCCTCTCATCTCCGAGGCAACACGATTGTGCAACTTCTCATGCGCCAGATGAAACAGGGTGCATGTGAGGCAGCCGCGCGTTAGCGAGCCCGGCACCGGCCGAGGTGAGTGAGCATCCGACCGTCACGGTGAGCTGGTCGCTCCGCCGGCCGTCTGGACAGAGCCCGGCTCGGACTGTGACGCCGGCTCCGTGGCAGCGCCAGCGGCCGGCGAGTCCAGCCGAATCTTCTGACGCATCTTGTCTCGCAGGTGGTGCAACACGCGGCCCATGCCCTCCTTCACCGCTGCTGACGGCCCGGCGGCGGCCCCGCTGCCCTGCACGGCGCCAGCAGCCGGCCCGGAGGACGTGCTCATCACCAGCCGCTGGCGCATCTTGTTCTTCAGGAAGAGCAGCACGCCGTTCATGCCGTCCATGGCCAGCTTGCCGGTCAGCAGCGTCATCTGCAGCAGGATATCGTGACCCTTCTTCTGCACGAACAGCGTGAAGACGAGGGCCGGCCGCGGCTTGGGCTCGGCCAGCGACACGGCTCCCAGCCTCGCCTCCAGACACGGCCGCTTGGCCGCCGGGCCGGTCTCGGCCGCGGCCGCCGCTGGCTCGGCCGACTCGGAGTCGGCGCGCGGCCGCTTGGGCGGTGGCTCGGCGGTGTCCGAGCGCCAAGACAGGTCAGACAGGTCGGAGCCTGGCTCGGCGCCCGGCTCGTGGTCGAAGTCGGGGTCGGGCGAGCCGGCCAGCTCGGCCGAGCTCGGCGACGGCTCCAGGTCGGAGGTGGCGCCCAGCCGCTCCTGCGCGCGCCGCCGCCGCCGATTGTGCGTCCACGTGTCGGCCGCCGCCGTCACCTTGTATGAGGCAAAGTACTTGTTGCACTTGCCCGGCTCCACCTCGGTCTGCCAACGGCCGCACGTGCGGTCACAGGGTTGGTCGGCCGGTTGACACGTTAGCGCCATACACAGATACGCAGGCCAACCTCCTGCGATACGGAGGCGCCCACCGCGTACCTTGCGCGTGACCTGTACTCCGGTATGGCATAAGCAAAACTCGGACATGCCATAGGAAATCTCAGCAAGTCGAATTCGGACAACCATTCAAAAGTGGTAGTCATCGTGCCTTACTGGCTACATTCCATCAGCGTTCATGGCGTTCGTCCGGTGGAGAATTCGCAGGAAACACGATGGCGTTCCTCCAGTGGGAAATTTACGACAAACACAGACTGCTGGGGGGGCAGTCTAGTCTGACCTGCAGCTCCTCAAGCCAGCCGACCACGCGTTGCTTAACACTGGGGATGTCGTAAGGGATGCCGTCCATGTCTCGCGGTACTACACACTGCACCGGCGCGCGCTTCTTCGTCTGAGGACGCAGAACACGGGGTGAGAACGTGCGCAAACACCCTTCCCCCTCCCCCCCCCCCGTCTCTACTGTACCAGTCCGACGGCGACAAGTTTTTGAAAAGGATCAACGCTCTTTCCGGAACAGGCCAGCGTCCAAACACACCCAGAGCAAGGTCAAGACAAATGACTGTCAAATGGTCGAAAGGAAGTCGGCTGAGATAAGTTTTTCCTAAATAAACAAATGCATGACGTAGGGAGTAAAGGCTTAGAACTCCTAGTTTCCCGGCATTACGAGCTCACACTTCACAAATGAATACCGTTATGGATCTTCAAAATATCACGATGTACTCGTTCAGCGAGGTTGTCAAGCAAAGATGTTAAACACCAGATAAGAAAACATCCCAGCTTTTGAGCCTCTCACGTCTGAACACCCAATACACGGTACTGTGCAAACGACTGCCAAAAACACTGGCGGCTATGCCGAAAAGTTTCGAAGACCCACATTGAGTATTAGAACAGAAGGAAATGCAAATGCATGTATCAATGTTCATCACAACGGACAGGAAACCATTTCTACACGAACCTAAAAACGTAAATGATGAACTTTAAAATTTGTAATGCTAGCTTCTTCTTGACGTTAGCTTGTTCTTAACTGACTACGAGCATCACGTGTAACGTCGAGCGCTGATAACATAACCAACGTTTGTTTGATGCTGTTTAACCAGTACGTCTCGGTGTATTGAAGGCTGCTAACTTAACTCTCCGCGTAAGAACTCTGAACTCATAATAAGCAAGTGCATATAACGCACAGTTCGCTCAAAACCCAAAGCTACGGCCACAAAACCGCACCAGCTCCCCGCCGAAGTTCACACGTATCTATGGCCGTCGGCAGCCCACCTGCTTCATGCCCTTGACCTGGTCAAGCGCCAGGCCGGCCTGGAATGTCCAGCCCATGGCCCAGCGTTTGGTGTTGCCCTGGCAGAGTTCGGTGGTGATGACCTCGGCGGCGCCGGCCTCGTACGCCAGTCGCTTCATCGGCCGCACGCTCGACTTGTGACCCAGCATCGTGGTGAACACGCTGCGGCAGGAGGCCGGCTCAGCTCGCAGTCCAGGCTGACAGCGCGGCGCCGACGGATGTGGGCCCACTGCACCCCTCCGTAGGCGGCGACTGCACCTTGCTGTATGGGCCAGCTGCACCCCGCTTTATGGGCCGACTGCACCCTCTGAGGGCGGCGACTGTACCCCGCTGTATTGGCCGACTGTACCCCGTTGTCTGGGCAGACCCCATACCACTACATAGGTCGAAAGTACACCACTGTACGAGCCGACTGCACCCCACCGCACCCTAGACGACGGCAGAGCAGGGAGCTCACGTCTGTCGCCGGGCCAGCCGGGCTTATTGCGTCTACACGGGTCTGATCCCGTCCCGACTGCCTAATACTGAGACGCCGTTCAAGAGCGCTTCGAGGGCAGTGAGCATATGCTGGCCATGATAACACTGACATCTCACTCGGCCCACGTCCATGGTACGCTACGCTGCACCAGCCTGAGCACAGCTCTGGACAGACCCACACTAGGGCGCCAGCCAGGCCCTGAGGCCGGCGCGCTGTGGCGTCGCTGGCCGGGAGGCGGCGGACGCATCTGCCGTACCGGCACCGGTCGGCCAGCTGCGGGCTCTCGGCGATCAGACGGCCGACGAACGCCCGCTCGCCGCCCGGGCACGCCACCTCGTGCAGCAGGCCGGTGGCGGCGGCGGCGGGCGGCGGCCGGCGCGCGCGCGCCTCGCCGCCCTCCGCCGGACTCTCAGAGTCGAAAAACGGCGGGTTGCAGAGCGTGAAGTGGACGGGCCCGGCCGACTGCAGCGGCCCCGTCACGAGGCTTGCGTCGGCCTCCAGCACTGCAACACGTGCGCCGGTACGTTAGCGCGCACTCTCTCTACGGCAAACCTGTATCCAGCTGGCATTCACGGGTCCCGAAGGTTAAAGGCCAAACGGGCCCTGCACGAAGACTTGGAAAATCCCGGGCCCCCTTGGTCCGGGGGGAACTCATTTACGCGGGCCATTCAGCAGAAAGAGGCCCATGAGGCAAAATCCCCAAGGGGCCCACTTCAAAGGGGCTCACCGAGCGGAGCTGCGGTTAATCCCAGGCTCCCACTAATAGATGCCGATGTAAGAGAAACGATGGGCTATGGGGTCATTGGGACCAGAGAGGAGTCACGAGGCCACCCTCAGGTACCTGAGGGCCCTGCAGGAAATGGCCCGCTGATCCAATTTGTGTCAAAGTCCAAAAGGGACCCCTGGCACTGACGTCACGTAATGGAATGTCCCTGCTATACTCAAGATGTCTCAAACACGGCCATCAAAGACGCTGAATGTTCAAGGGCGACTTTCAAGAGCCTGCAGCCGGAACTGCTCCAAGCGCGCTGTATTAGCGGTTCAAAAGCTGCAGGTTGGCGCGGTCCGCGGCCCATTTCCCGAGGCCGAGTACAGCGCCAGGGGTATGAATGACCTAAACGACCAGCAAGCGAGGTGTAAACATCGAGATGCAAAATCGCCGCAGCACCCTTCTAGTTCACTAAGAGCGCTTATCTCGACACGGCTGTCTTGGGTGGAGGGTGAGGCACGAGACCCGTCAGGCAAGTTATTTGTGGAACCGTGCCAGCTCCGGCTGAACGTAGGCTAAAATTTGGACGACACAAACAGTGTTAGCATGGCCCCCTGACGTAAGGCTAACACGCACAATCGTGAAGTGTCATCTGTGAGACCGAAAAAAACACTTCGAAGGAGGCTCGCCCTCGAGAGCTAGAGGCCCATTCCAGACCCCTACTGACAGATGGCTGAACTCTGCGTTGTGATCCGCCCGAAAACTTTTGTGAGCACGTCGCACGGGATATTGCGAGCGAGCATTTTGGGTCACATGAAACAAAATGTTACGCTGCTTCTCTGTGTGGCAATACAGTTATCCATGTTGGGTGTTTTGCTTGGATGGGTCTCCCCGCTAAGGTCTTGACTGTTCTGATCGGAGATTTCTGTTTCTCAAATTTCACACTTCCAACCGCCATTCAGCATTTTCTAACGTATGAGATATTCTATAGCGGCATACTTTGTATCCTGTGCGCGAAAAAAAAAATCGAAAGACTTTTCGCCGTAACTTGCCGTGCATCAGAATGGCTTTGCCGAAACTATTTGTCCAACGTCGTACAACAATTTTGGGCCATCCATCGCCAAGACCTATAAATGGCCGCATCCGGGAAGAAATACGATTTTCAAAAGGCATACATACGTGGACAGGGGGTCGACTTAGTGGGAAAAGGGGGGGAGGCTCACTTGGAAAGGAGACCCGGACAGCCAACATCCCCTCCCCCCCCCAAAAAAAAAGTGTCTGGCTGCGCGTCTGCCGGCACCTGGACGGTCGTCACAGCATATATTGCAGAAGTGGTGTGTACATACCAGCGTGCGGCGTCAATGAAAGCACACCAGAACAAAAATATGTCAGTCCATTTGCATACATTACGTCGACACTTTCACCGCCGTCCCTCCTCAATTCTCACCCTGCACGAGCTGCTGCAGACTGTTCTTCTGGACGTTGCGGCGCGCCACGGCCAGCGAGTCGGCGTCACGCTCCGTGGCCACCATCCTCCAGCCGCGCCGGGCTCCCAGCAGCGCGTACACCGCACACGGGCCCGTGCCTGTCGGTGGCCAGCGTGGTCACCTGCCAGCGACGCACCGACACCGGGGCGACGACGGCATCCGCGGCGCGGCGTCCCAGGGCACGGCCGCCGTCCCGTCCGGGCCCCTCCACTGGCGGCGAGCGGCGCCTGGGGACGGCCGCCGTCCCGTCCGGGCCCCTCCACTGGCGGCGAGCGGCGCCTGGGGACGGCCGCCGTCCCGTCCGGGCCCCTCCACTGGCGGCGAGCGGCGCCTGGGGACGGCCGCCGTCCCGTCCGGGCCCCTCCACTGGCGGCGAGCGGCGCCTGGGGACGGCCGCCGTCCCGTCCGGGCCCCTCCACTGGCGGCGAGCGGCGCCTGGGGACGGCCCGCCGTCCCGTCCGGGCCCCTCCACTGGCGGCGAGCGGCGCCTGGGGACGGCCGCCGTCCCGTCCGGGCCCCTTCACTGGCGGCGAGCGGCGCCTGGGGACGGCCGCCGTCCCGTCCGGGCCCCTCCACTGGCGGCGAGCGGCGCCTGGGGACGGCCGCCGTCCCGTCCGGGCCCCTCCACTGGCGGCGAGCGGCGCCTGGGGACGGCCGCCGTCCCGTCCGGGCCCCTCCACTGGCGGCGAGCGGCGCCTGGGGACGGCCGCCGTCCCGTCCGGGCCCCTCCACTGGCGGCGAGCGGCGCCTGGGGACGGCCGCCGTCCCGTCCGGGCCCCTTCACTGGCGGCGAGCGGCGCCTGGGGACGGCCGCCGTCCCGTCCGGGCCCCTCCACTGGCGGCGAGCGGCGCCTGGGGACGGCCGCCGTCCCGTCCGGGCCCCTCCACTGGCGGCGAGCGGCGCCTGGGGACGGCCGCGCGCGCCTACACGCTCGCTGTGCGGCTGGCGGCAGGGCCGACTCCACCATGCGGTGAACAGAACACACGCCGGACGGCGGAGCGCTCTTTGACGCAATGTATGAGTGAGCACGGACGAGGACGTAACGCCATATGGTGCCTGTAGTCTAGTCATGCAGGTCACCCTGTCACTACGTGGGATCTGCCACCAGTGCGCAAGGCGCCGAATATCGCGACAGCGCAACGGCGACTATTCTTATCATGTGACATCGGAATCAGGTCACGTTCACAGGTCGTGCTCAAATCGGTTTGTGGGTCGTGCTCAAATCAGCTCACTGCTGGTTATGCTGAAATTGATTAACGGACCGTTCTTAAATCAGCTCCAGGGTCATGCTCAAATGGGCTCATGGGTCCTGTCCGGAGTTTGTAAGTGTTTGAATAACTAACTAGTCCGGCGCCACGGTTCGAGCACCAGCCACTCACAGGCAGCACCTCACTGAGAAAGTCATTGTTGGGGCAATTCATTCCCGAGTCCGGCCAAGACAGCGCAATTCAAGCAGCTGGTTGAAGCGCTAGAGACGATTCCGTTCCCGAGCGTGGAAATCGAGACGGCACCTGCGCCCGACAAAGATCACAGCGCCGCCTCGTCGGGCGCAACGTACCCAGGTCCAGGCCGACAACGGTCTCGTCCTTGGGCAGCTTCAGGGCGCGCACGATATCCTCCAGCCAGAGGATGTAATTGAGCCGGTTAGGCAGCGTAGGCACCAGCTTGTCTGCCGGAATCTCCACGTCCAGCTGGAAGTCCTTCAGCAGCAGCGTTTGCGTCAGCACGCGCAGGGCGTCCGGATCCTTGAAGTCATATTTAACCTTGCCCGACACATCCTGGGAAAGGTTCCATCTGTGTCTTTCGTGCGTTGGGAATCAAACAACCACGCGCTCGCAGCAGCGCTCCACGTCTTTCGACATATTTTGAGTGATCTGAAATGCTACATCATATGATATTAATAGGCGTTTCAATAACAGCAAGTCTCATTACAAAGCAAAGAGCAATCATTATTTACTGTAAGTGTTCATTATATGTTAGTTGTAATTGTGGGGACTAACTGAACATTCGCAGTTAGTTTCACCAGCGAGTGTCGCCCCTCTCATGCACGACCACCGTACACTAGCCGTGAGCCGCATCTGGAGATGGCTGTGTACATGGACATGCTCGCTGTGCGCTGGGACCGCAGCCTCGAGCCGATCCGACCGTGAAGCGCACAGAATACATGAGGAACAGCCGCGGCCTTGGCGCAGTGAACACCGACGACCCCCAGAGGACACTCACTGTGGTTACGTGTTTCCTGATGTCCGGAAAGCCATCTACCAGAGCTTTGAAGTCTGGAGGGGTTCGGTATATATTACGCGGATGCATGAATGCATTTTGAGCCATCTTGTCCACACCAATTCACTACACAAGTCTTCCAGCCACCTGTGGCTGCAGTTGTTGCTGATTTCTCATGTGAAGAAGGACACATCTGTGACTTTTCATATCATACCATTAAGCCATTGTTCATGAGAGTTGGAGAGTTTAACTATATTCATGTAGCCTAACTAGATACATTTCATTTATTGTACATAAGGTGATATTGGGCAAGACCATTTCATAAGAGTGCACCAAATTTGATCAGAACAGTCTGTCAAGTAATAAAAAGTGACAGCAACAGACAGACCAACCAGCAGTCTGTGTCAAAATGACAACAGCAAATACCAATGCATTGAAACTAAAGGCAGTAGCTTTTAAGGCAGATCAGTAAGCGCATCACTTTTGTGAGTGCCCTTGATGGATCAGAGGCAGCAGAAAAGAACCCAGCACCAGAAACCAGGTAACACAGCACCAAATGTGCTCCATGGAAGATATGCAAGCAACACCAGACCTGACAAACCATGGGGGGGGTTGGCACCACAGCTATCAAGGATGACCAAGGCCTGTATCGTGAGATGTCACATGGTATCTATCAATCATATTCTGGTTGACTTGACCCAGGGCATCTGTCAGCAGTCCCATACACCAAAGCACTGGCCTAGGGATGAAAGAAAAGCTAGACCAGCAAGGCATGGGAAGACGTAAGATGATCTGATCATACTTATCACTCAGATGCAGGATTTTGCCTGGTTGAGCTTGGTGCAACAGAGCACCCCATGTTTACCGTGCCACGTCAACAGGCATCATCTAGTGTAGATTTTTCCTGACTGAATAAATGCTACAACACCACTGGCTGGGCCTCACCTTGAACTTGTGAGTGCCAAACTCTAGCCAGGCCAAATTACACAGACACGGTACACCATTTTTCTTGTTATGGGGTATTTTTGGCTAGTCGCCTTGGAAACATCACAATTCTTTGAAAAATTGACTTTCCATGCACACAAATGGGTACCAGCTATACACCAAACAATTACTGTTGTGATGTTACCCCACACCAGTCATGTTTGGCACATGTATTTCTACAGTCTGATGTAGTTGTGTCATTGGGGCTTTATGACACACTGGGCTGCTGAGGCTATATGCCACCATCTGCCTCTCTCCCTAGCAGGAAGGACAGGCACCACACTGAATTGAACCCATACCTCTGGTTTCCCAGACTCAGCAGTTAACAAGGACACATTAACCACACTACCAGTAAGTCAGTGTGACACAGTTGCAGTGCTTTATTGTAAGATCATGCAGACCAATTAATGCTTTGCTGGGCAAGACAACATAATCAAAGTATCTTTTCAAGAATACATGTTTCACACCAGTTCAAGTTCTAAATAAGTCAGGTCCACACACTTCTGATATTCAGAGCCAACCTCAGCCTCAAATTCGGGTGTCTTTCAAGTTCGGTGATACAGCCACCGTCACCGCCCGGGACATTACACCCTAGTCTTCAAACACTTGATTAGCTAGTCACTGGGTTCCTCAACATCAACTAATATTTCACTTCACCAGTTTTAAGCAACGACCCCCACATATGGCCAACACTCTCCACCGCGCCTATTCACGCGCGGGGCAAGTTCGCGCGGGGAACTTCAATAAGCGGCACTGCGGCGAAAGTAGCGAATAGATCATGAACGTTTTCCGGGAAAGACGCACAACTTACAAAAAACGCACCAACGCAGGCACTAGCGAGATCACTCCTTCCACGCATGCCACCAAAAGCAAACAAACCACCCTAACGCTCTAAAAACAAAATCGGGTGACCCAAATATGTTTCAGATGCTCGGTAAAAGGCAGAAGATTCGCCAGATTTTAACTGGAATCTCAGAAAAGGTTCCCTCGTTTCAAGGTTATTAGTTTCCACACCTTCCCCAAAACAGGCCTATTTGATGTGGTTAAGGGCTTTGATAATGTGTTCACACGCTATACGAACACATCTTTACCCGCTCAATCGACCAATCAATGATGGTGCAAGAAAATCTATGTAAGAGCAAGTCTGACCATGACCTGATGCGTTGGTATCATGCCGCTTTGGTGATCTTATCTTGTCAAAATTAGTGCATGCCGAAGGAGCGATAGCGCGGTCCTAATTTTATAACGATCTGTATTGTGGGATCAAACTTAGCGGGGCCAAGCTGCTGCGGGCCTAACGTCTATGTACACCGGCGGTGCCCCAACCCCCTCCACGATGGTCTATATCATTGTGCTTTTCCCATCATAGATCGCTTCCAACAGGTTTAGAAACATGTGTGATGTTATCGCCTATCTCTTTTCCTTGTGAAAACCCTAGTTGCGCCACCGGTTTTATTAAGACATAGGGGTGTAACCAAGCCTGTAGGTGCACCCGCGGCGCTGCCTTCTCCACACCACACAACACCACCACAGCTTGACCTTGGAGTTCGCGCACGGATCTCGTTCGCGTCCCAAACACAGCGAACGCGAGGTGAGGCGGTTGGTGGTTAATTCCCCGGGCGCCGCCACCAGAGTGGGGTTGGCTGTGGCTATTCCAGAGGTGAGTAGGAAGACGCAAAATGTTTTGCATGTTTGTCTGGATTTAATTCTTGGGCTTGGTGTATGCACGCTGTAGGGCTCCTCTAACGCAAGATTTGGGCTGGGCCTCAGTTGTGAATTCGGCGCACAAGTATAGGCCCCCCGGGAAGGCGCATGCAGTGAGTGGGCGCGGTGAACTATGACATCGCGCTTGTTACCGTGGCTATGAGATTGGGTGGGGACAAGGTGAAGGGTTCAATGGAGTCTGGGGATAGCCTGACCTGAAAATAATGAGATGAATAAGGAAAGGTGAACATGTGCATTGGGCTTTTTTTTACTTGGGTACCTGTATTGCCGACGGTGGGGAGAGAGCTACGCTGGCTGCAGGGTTCCTGTACTGCCGTGATGGAGAAATGCTGTTAGGTATCAGCCGACGTAGTGACGTCACTGAAAATGGGTTTGCATCGATCGGGGTTCTTTTGGGCCGACCGAAGGCTACAAGGTATTTGCTAGCGATATGATGTCACTGGTATTCGACTGGATATGTGACGTCCCTGGTTGTGAGGCTTTAGGGATCTTTTGGGTGCAATGAATGCCGTAAAGCATCACCTGACGATATGTCGTCGCTGGTATTCAATGAAACATCAGGCGCAACAGGCCTTATTCCATCTTTACCTTTCGTACCTGTCTGCTGCAAGCATTTGCGTGCCGAATAAAAGCTTGACCGAATCACCTGAATGTGTGACGTCACTAATCATCACTTGATACGGGTGCACTTGGGCCCCACGGCCGCGGTGTATCATGCTCCGTGAAATATCACCGGATATCGTGACGTCACTGATATTCGACTTAATATTGGTCGCAGCAGGTCATGCTTCATTTTTACCTTCGTACCTGTCTACTGCAAGCACTGGCGTGATGAATAAAAGCTACCAAATCACGTGAGTGTGTGACGTCACTGGTCATGCATTTTTATGGATCTTTGGGGGCCAACTGAGGGCCGTAAAGCATAATCTAATGATGTGACGTCACTGGCATTCGACTGTGTGTGATGTCACTTGTGATCAGATTTTACGGCCTCTTTTGGGCCGACGAAAGGTCATACGACATTAACTGAAGATGTGACGTCACTGGTACCCGAATAAAATTCAGGCGGGACAGGCCATGCTTCATCTTTACCTTTGGTACCTGTCCATTGCAAGCATTTGAATGCTGAAGGAAGGCTCTGCCGAATTACCTGAGTGTGTAACGTCGCTAACCATTAATTTATATAGACTGCTTTGAACCCATCGTAAGCCACACCACATCAGCTGACCATATGACGTCACCGGTTTTCGTCTAGATGTCATGCGCAACAGGCCATGCTCTATCTTTGCCTTTCGTACCTGTTCACTGCAAGCATTCGCGTGCTATATCAAGGTGATGCCGAACCATCTGAGTGCGTGACGTCACTGGTCATGAGTTTATACAGGCTCACTTGGGCAGCCCAATGCAACAAAGCATCATATCCTGTGAAGCATCGCGGGATGATATGACGTCACTGTATTCGACTCAACATCAAGCGCAACAGGTCATGTTCCATCTTTACCTTTCGTACCTGCCTACTGCAAGCATTCGCGTGTTATATCACGTCAGTGGTTAAGAGTTCTTACGGGCTCTTTTCAACCCCCTATATGGTATAATGCTTCAGCTGACGATATGATGTCACTGGTGTTCGACTTAACATCAGGCACAACATGTCATGTTCCATCTTTGCCTTTCGCACCTGTTAAAGTATTGGCGAGCCTAATGATGGCTCTGTCGAATCACCTGAGTGCGTCGTCATGAGTTTTTACAGGCTATTGTTGGCCGAGTGAAAGCCATAAGGCATCTTCTAACGATATGTCGTCACTGGTAATCCACTAAGTGTGTGACGCCATTGGTCATGAGTTTTCTCGGGCCTTTTTGGGCCGACTTAAGGCCATTAGGCATCAGGTAACGATATGACGTCACTGGTATTCAATTAAGCATCAGATACAATATGTCAAGTTTCATCTTTACCTTCCGCACCTATCTACTGCAAGTATTCGCGCGCCACATAAAGGCTCTGCCCAATCACCTGAGCGTGTGGTGTGACTGGTTATGAGTTTACGCGGGCTTACTCGGGCTGACTGAAGGACATCAAGCATCATCTGGCGATGTGACGTCACTGGTATTCAACCTAACACCAGGCGCGACAGGCCATGTTCGTCTTCACCTTTCGTACCTGTCTATTGTAAGCATTGACATGCTTAAGGAAAGCTCTCTGAAATCTCCTGAGTGTGTAATGTCACTGGTCATGAGTTCTTTATGGGCTGCTTTTTTGTACCTATAGGGTACAAGACATCAGTTGACGATATGACGTCACTGGTATTTGACTTAATCTCAGGCGCAACAGGCCATGTTCCATCTTTGCCTTCCGCACCTCTATACTGCAAGTATTCGCGCGCTACATAAAGGCTCTGCCGAATCACCTGAGCATGTGGTGTAACTGGTCATGAGTTTACGCGGGCTTACTCGGGCTGACTGAAGGACATCAAGCATCACCTGACCATATGACGTCACTGATATTCGGGCTGTGGCCCAGACTTATGACCGCTAGGCGACGCCCTTGATTATTATTTAGCCATTAGGGCATTCCGGACCGTAGCTGCTCAGGGGCGCATCCTGTGATGTCGGGCGGAATAGCTTTGCATATACGTCGGTTTGTGGGGTGGGATCACCTTTGTTTTGTGTTTACGTTTGTTCAAAATTTTATTCGTTGAAACAGCCCGTCGCGTTTGAAGTTGCTACTTAATGGTGCGCACAATAAAATTAGTGTGCTTAACTATGGTGCATCTCCCACCTCTGCTGCGGAATTTCGTAGCCATAGGTGGCCAAGTGACCTCCTACCAACTGATGATCAGTGACGTCACATACTCAGATGATTCGGCGGAGCCTTCATATAGCACGCGAATGTTTGCAGCAGCCAGGTACGAAAGGCAAATATGGAACATGACCTGTTGCGCCTGATGTTTGGTCGGGCACCAGTAACGCCATGTCGTCAGCTGATGCATTATAACCTATAATGGGTTCAAAAGAGCCCATAAAAACTCGTGACCAGTGACGTCACACACTCAGGAGATTCGACGGAGCCTTCATACAGCACGTCAATACCTTTAATAGACAGGTACGAAAGGTAAAGAAAGTACGTGGCATGTTGGACCTGATGTTAAGTCGAATAACAGTGACGACATATCATCCTGTGATGCTTCACGGGCCTTTGTGGCCTTGGGCGGCCCAAGTGAATCCGTATAAACTCATGACCAGCGACGTCACCCACTCAGATGATTCGTCTGGAGTTCGACTCGAGCGAATCGACAGAGCCTTTTTGTAGCGCACGAATACCTGCAGTAGGCAGATGCGAAAGGTAAAGATGAAACATGGCTTATTGCAACTGATGTTAATTCGAATACAAGTGACGTCATAACGTTATCTGATGCCTAATGGCCTGAACTCGGCCAAAAAAGGCCCGTAAAAGCTCATGACCAGTGACGTCACACACTCAGTGGATTACCAGTGACGTCATTTCGTTAGCTGATGTCTTATGGCTTTCGCTCAGCCAAAAAATAGTCGTAAAAATTCATGACCAGTGACGTCGCACACTCAGGTGACTCGGCAGAGCCACCATTTCACGCACCAATACTTTACAGGTACGAAAGGCAAAGATGGAACATGACCTGTTACGCCTCATGTTAAGTCGAACACCATTGACATCACGTCGTCAACTGATGCATTTTTTCCCTATAGAGGGTTCCAAGGAGCCAGAAAAAACTCATGACCAGTAACATTACACACCCAGGAGACTCGACAGAGCCTTCATTCAGCACGTCAATACTTGTAATAGACGGGTACGAAGGGTAAAGATAGAACATGGCCTGTCGCGCCTGATGTTAAGTCGGACACCAGTGACGTCATATCGTCAGCTGATGCATTATACCGTTTGGGGGTACAAAAGGTCCCGTAAAAAGCTCTTGACCAGTGACGTTACTCACTCAGGAGTCTCGGCAGAGCCTTCATTCAGCACGCCAATACTTCCAAGAGACAGGTACGAAAGGTAAAGATGGAACATGGCCTGTCGCGCCTGGAGTTTAGTCGAATACCAGTGACGTCATATCGTCAGCTGATGCTTGATGCCCTTCGGTCAGACAGAGTAAACCCGCGTAAACTCATAACTAGTTACACCACACGCTCAGGTAATTCGGCAGAGCCCCTATGTGTCGCGCGAATACTTGCAGTAGATAGGTGCGAAAGGTACAGACGAAACATGGCTTAGATAGAGCATGGCCTGTTGCGCATGATGTCTAGTCGAGACCTAGTGACATCATATCGTCAGCTGATGCCTTGTGGCCTATAGTAGGTTCAGAAGAGTATACAAATTAATGGTCAGTGACGTACACACTCCGGTAATTTGGCAGAGCCTTCCACGGCAATGCTTGCAATGGACAGGTACCAAAGATAAAGGTGGAACATGGCCTGTCGCGCCCGAAGTTCATTCGAATACCAGTGACGTCACATCGTCAGTCAGTGCCGTATGACCTTTCGTCGGCCCAAAAGAGGCCGTAAAATCTCATGACCAGCGACACGCACAGTCGAATGCCAGTGACGTCACATCGCTAGCTGATGCTTTATGGCCTTCAGTTGGCCGCAAAAAATCCGCCAATACTTGCAGCGGACATGCACGAAAGGTATAAATGGAGCATGACCTGTTGGCTGATGTTCAGCCAACTACCAGTGACGTCATATCGCCAGCTGATGCCTTACGGCATTTCGTCGGTCCTAAAGGACACGTTGAAACCCACGACCATTGACGTCTTACAATCAGTCGTATAGCAGTGACGTCGTTAGCTGACACCTTGTGGTCTTCAGTTGGCCGAAAAGCACCGGTGGAACTCGTGACCAGTGACGTCACACACTCAGGTGGTTCGGCAGCTTTCATCCAGCAAGCCAATGCTTGCAGTAGACAGATACAAAGGTAAAAATAAAGCACGGCCTGTTGCGCCCAGTATTTATTCGAATACCAGTGACGTCACGCTATCCGGTGATACTTTGCAGACCATGACACACCGTGGTCGTGGGGCCTAAGTGCACTCTTATGAAGTGATGATTAGGGACGTCACACATGGAGGTGATTCGGTCAAACCTTTATGCGGCACGCAAATGCTTGCAGCAGACAGGTACGAAAAGTAAAGATGGAACGAGGCCGGTCGCGCCTGATGTTTAATCGAATACCAGTGACGACACATGGCCAGCTGATGCATTACGGCATTCAGTGGACCCAAGAGAGCCTTACAAACTCACGACCAGTGACGTCACATACCCAGCCGAATACCAGTGACATCATATCACAATCAAAAGCCTTATGGCCTTCAGTCGGCCCGAAAGAACCCCCATCCCGATCGATGCAAACCATTTTCAGTGACGTCACAATGTCAGCCGATGCCTCACAGCTTTTCCCCCGCACGACAATACTCGAAACCCTGCAGCTAGCGTAGCTCTTCCCTCCGTCGGCCGTACAGGTACCAAAGTAAAAAATTACCGTGCATTGCATGGTCAAAATTGGATCAGGATGTAATCCCATGGGAAAATTAAAGGAAAGTGGTGCTAAGTTCATGTTACATCAGGCTTTCCTCCACTGTAAATTGTGTCATTCCTCAGCAGCTGCTTGAGTGATGAATTTGCACCCACGATTGTTTTCTTTGAATATTGGATATGCTGGATGTTTGTAGACATGGCATGCAGAATGCAGATGATGGGTGGAATTATTATGTACCTACCTGTAATGGCATGGCTTACTATCAGAGCCCCTTTGAGAAGAAAATGTGAATAGGACAGCAAATCATAAGTGTTCTTAACATACCTGATAATCTGTTGCATTGCTTCTGCTTGTGTGGTTTGCAGTTAGTATTCCATGCTTGACTGCTAAATGTCAGGAAACCAGAAAAACTTGCTGCCAGTTACAGAACAGACTGATGACAGTGGAATCATTCCAATCATCCTTAAAAGCTTGCCACTCATTTTCCCTACTGTTCCAGCCAGGAGCATAGTTTTGCAAAATGGGTTGTGGGGCATTAAAGCAAAAACTGACATAACCTGCCCCAAAAGTATGCAACCAAACAGGTCTGTCCTCTAATTTTTATCCACTTTCTTTCCAAAGTGGGATTGTCTGAAGCCTGAGTTGGAGGGGGGTCTAGGCCCCCTAAGTGAATAGGAGACTATGCCTCTGGTTCTAGCATCCTAGTCATGGTGATGCCACCAAATGACTGCTCCACATTTTGTTTCAAGTCTTGTTTGCTGTAGGTACCTGGCCCTACACCAAGGTCCAGTTTCACTGCAGCATAACACAATTTTCATGGTCAAGGTTGAGAGCCTGTCATGGCTGTGGGTGGCTTATACCACTGAAAAGAATGACATTGCATTTGAGCTATTTTATGTCTTTATTCAAATATTTGCCCAGCCTTAGAGCTGTAGTACTCACCAGGAGACATGTTGCCTACTTAAACCAACACATACTTCAGCTCTGAGTTAGGCTTAACAGGAGATCCAGCTCATGTGATTGACCCCTGCATACTGTTTGCAGGCCTGTGCAGTTGCTGTGTGTCTGTGTACACTCATCAGGTCAGCTAAGTGGCTGACCAGTCTGCTGAGCAGGCCCTGAGCAATCATCCCAAGATGGCGGGCACTGTGCCTGACGGAGAGGCGTCCGGCCGGCGCGGCTCGCGCAAACAGTGGACTCTGCACGACGGACCGCAAGGCTCGCTGCGTCGGCTGCGCAGCAACCTGGCAGAGGACGGCTGCGAGGAGTCGCAGCTGGTGTTGGCCAAGCAGCTGCTGGATGCGCCGGCCGCGCCCTCTGAGGCCACCCAGAATTATGTCCAGGCTGTCTATTGGTTGACCAAGGCATCCGAGCAGGGCAATGCTGAGGCTACCGAGCTGCTGCGCGAGTGCTTTGACCGGGGCCGCGGCATCACGGACCAGAACTACAATCGACGTGAAGAACTGTTTGGACATGACGCAGGAGGAGAAGCTTTCGCGCCGTGCTGCCCGCGAGCTCTTCTACACGATGGCCGACGGTCAGGACTTCATCACGACGGCGCAGCTGCGCAGCCGGTTGCAGCGGCTCACCAGCCAGGAGCGGCGCGACCTGGAGCGTCCCGCGCCTGCCGCCGCCGCCGCCGCCGCCGCCGCCGACGGTGACCAGCCAGCCGCTGAGGCCGAACCACCCGCTGATGGCGGCGGCGACGGCAACGGTGACGGCAGAGATCAGGGCGAGGGCGTAGCAGCGACGGCGCCGGCGGCCGAAGACGCGACGGACACGCCGCGCACCATCTCCTTCCTGAGCCACATCGGCGGCGAGAAGCTGTCTGAGGACTCGCTGGTGGCGGCGGCGGCCAACTTTGTCAACGGCGACCTGCCCACCATAAACAAGTTCCTTAAGGTCAGCGATGACGAGACTGCTTTCCAGGAAATGACGCTGCTGGAGAAGGTGATGTTCCATCCGGTGCGCTCCGTCAGTTACGGCTATCACAAGATGATCGAGACAATGTCAGAGCGCGGCAACGCCTTCCTGCTCTCGCTGATCCCGACTACGCAACTGAAGACGATCCTGGTCGTGTTCCTTGTGTCCTTCGTCGACGTCCGCATGCTGCGCTTCATCCTGCCGGTCATCGTCCTGTACGTCGCCCTCTTAGTCATGGTCATCTCCACGCTGCAGATGCTACAGCTTCACGAGGACCTGGGCAATTTCCGCATCTGGTCACAGGTGATGAAGATTATCAAAGATGACCTGAACACGCAGCTAGCCGAGGCGAAGTTCTGCTGGAAGAACCTGTACCCGTACGGGCGCTTCTTCGTGGCGATGGCTGCGACGGTGACGGCGCTGCAGTACACGCCTGACTCGATGGTGCTCAGCTCCGAGATCACTGCGCTGGCCGCCCTCATGACGGCCATCACGTTCATCTCGCTCAGCGAGCGCCACCAGCGGCTGGCCTGGCTGTCGATGGTGCTACACGTGACGCTGTCCTGTCTGCACCTGTTCCCGACGCTGAGGCCTGCGCCGGCGGCCAGTCTGCAGCTGGCGCCCGGCCTCTTCCTCGACTTCTCGTTGCTGGCTATCCTGCACCTGGCCACGCTCGGTTGCTACGCCACGATGGCGGCGCAGGACAGGTGGCGCGGCACTTACAAGGTGCTGATCCCGCACCTGGCCTCGGTCGTCTGGTTCCAGACCGCCATTCTGTTTGCCGGCGACGCCTCCACCGGTGGCGTGCTGCGCGCTGTCGGCACCTTCTTCGGCACTGTGTTTGCGCTCCCCATCATCGGTGGCTTCCTGCTGCTATTCCCAGCTGTGGCACTGGGCCGTCACCTTTACCAAGCCGGCTTCCTGCTGCAGGCGGTGGTGACGGGCGCGCTGCTGGCGCTGCCGTTCGGCCTGGCCTTCTTGCGCAGCCGGCACGCCTCGCTGACGCGCGTCATCTCGTCGTACCAGGTGCTGGTGCTGGGGCTGGGCCTGCTGTCGCTTCTGCCGGCCGTGCAGATCACGTATCTGACGACGCCACCGCCCACCGACGTGACTGCGCTGCCCTGGCAGCAGTTCTATAACGTGTGTCACCGGCCGGCACTGGACGCCGCCACCACGGCCCAGGTGCAGCACGGCTGTCAGCTGCTGGAGGGCGCCACCGTCGAGTGGGAGGGCACCGTGGCCGACGTGCGCGTCCAGTCGGCCGAGAACAAGCTGCAGGCGCTGATCAGTTTCCTGCCGGTGGGCCTGCAGCAGACGCTGGCCTGCGTTTACGGCCGTCCAGTCGGAGACTGCAACGCCGAGCTGATGGACGAGGTCAGCTTCAGCCGCTGCAAGACGGCGCACACCGTCATGACGTCACGATGCACGTTGCGCTCCTGGAACCGCTACCAGTTTCACATTGTGGTGCACATGCCAGCTGGCTACCTAAACGTCAGTCCGGCTGATGTTTACCTGGCGGCCGACAACCAGTTCCAGGCGTTCGGACTGAACCTGCGGGCGGGCGACCGCGTGCAGTACCGCGGTCAATTGAGCGCCGGCCTGGGCACGACGCGGCCGCAGCTGCAGCTGACCGGTCTGCGCTGCCTCAGCTGTACCCAGGAGATCGCCCCCATACTGGAGGTCACCCAGCGCGACGTCGTCAACGAGCTCGTCACCAGCGCCGGCGCCGTCTTTAACTTCGTCTGCTCGCCGCTGCTGCGCTACGAGAAGGACCCAGCCGCCACCTGAGCGGGCCGCCGGCGCAGCGAGCGGCGCTTCTCCTCAGCTGGGGTCGCGGTGGCGGGCATTAATCAACTGTCTGAAGTCTGAAACGCGGAGCGCCTGGAGTTCGGGCGCGGATGCAGCTTTATGCCGACGCGGAATTGGTCGACGGACCTTCCCCTGTTGTTTTTCACGTCCTCTAGTCAGGCTTGATAGACTTGAATGAGGGTTGGCTTCAGGGGTCACGCTTTGCAAGCAATCCCACTATTATCTTGTTTCTGTGCTTCCTGCAGAGCAGCTTTCGCACATGGTGATGTTCACGGCATTAGCTGAGAAGCTTTGAATGGCCTCTTTCAATACTCTTCAACTACTTGCGAGTGACATCGGATAATGCACGTTGGTTCAATGGCGTGTGTTAATAATCTATATATGCGAGGTATTCGTTCCTTGTCTTACCTGAATGAGGGCCATAACTTTTTGTTTAGTGTCACATTCGTTGGCCAGGTTGGAAAGGGTAGGCTTTAACACTTAGATCTGATTTGCTACTTACGAGTGTATTTGTACCTAGTTGATTATTTCAGCATGGCTTATGGTCATACTTTTGCGTGTTGACTACTTTTGCCTTTGTCCTAGGAGTACACCTAGAAATTTCCTGTTTTTTTTTTTGTTTTTTTGGTACTGTCAGTTACTGTCTTGCCGCTGATGCTCGGGTAGACACATCAGTGAGGAAATGGGCACAGGCGACAGGTTTGTCAACAGATTGTGGCCTTTAGGAGAACTTGTTAAACAGACGCGTAGAGAAAGAGAGTTTGCCGGCAGGAGGCAGAGCTTGCCGTTTACATCTGTGCTGTCGGTGCTCATTCTCAGAGTCCCTTTAAAACCGAGACAGCGGGTGCATTACCAAAACAAAGACGTAAAGCGCACTGGCCCAGGATTCAGAAATTGGGCTGTTGGCTATCGGGCAGCATTGCAAAGGCGTTGGCCAATTACTTGGAATGTTCCGTAAAGAAGATGGTGTGTGCTTTTCTAGTCTAAGTGCGAAATAAATAACATCAAAATGAACAGTGTTTGCAAACAGAGAAGGTATGACGCCGGGCTTACGGAAGTACGTTAAATGTATTATGCTTGGAATGTGAACGAAATATGTGGTTACCAGCATTGTACGGTCCCAGCGTCCTATTTTGGTGTGTTGTTGCCAATTTAGCGTGGATAACCGCAGAGTGCGTCGACCCAACCTTTTTGGGCCGATTTTCTGATGTGCGCTACCCAGGGGCGCAGTTTCGCAAAATTGGTTGGGGTGTGAGGCTCAACGGGAAAAAGTACCCAGCCAGCCCTCAAAATATGCAATAAACAGTTTTTTATAAATTAATTCCGAATGGTTTGCATGGGTGACTGCGGGTTCAGAGTACCTGCTAAGCATAGCTTGTTGCGTATACCCCGAACCCACCACCCAAGTCGTGCCATCTAGTTCAACGGGTTTCTCCCGGATTCTGCCCACTTTCTGTCCCAGTTGGGGGGGGGGGGACTGAAGTCTGTGTTAAGGGGATGGGGACTGAATCCCAAGTTGGAGGGGAGTGAAGCTCCCCACGTCTATTCCAACTGAAAGGGAAACTACACCCGTGGCGTTGCCAGTGTCAAACTTACGCGCAAAGCTGTGATTCGTGCCCCTCTCCTCCCTGTTCTTACACCTTTCGGCCGACCTCTTCAGAACGTTTTCGTGTAGCTAGAGCAGCTACGATTTCGTGAGCCGTTCAGAACCCGGGGCACCATTAAACACATGCACATTGTATACCGTAAATATGATATGGTAGAGGTACGGTACAGGCTGTGACCTGAGGTCGCCAGTTTCAGGACGGTTGATGAAATCGTAGCTGCCTTTTCTTTCGGAAAATGTCTCGAGGACACCGGTTCGGCTTGCTCCTAGTTTAGATTCTGATGCACTGTCTTGGGGCAGTCGATGCAGGTTCTTATGGGGAAGACGGTGAACTGTGGTCACAAGTTTGAGGCTAGGCAATGAAAAAGTCTTGTATTCTTGCGTTAACTGGTGTTTATTTGGAAAAAAGTCGGCGCAGCACTCGGCGGTGCAGCAGTTTCTGAGTTTGGAGTTGCTTTTGTGGATGGTGGCGATGTTGACTGCTACGGACAGCATTTTGGTAGCCGCTTTTTGCGGCAATTCCTGCCCGGCAGCTACAAAATATTGTTATTGTCGTTCATGCAATCTGGGTTCCAACTTTAAGAAGAGGCATTCAGTGCACCTGAAAAAGATCTTGTGGTGTGTTAGGTGAAATATTTATGCGTCATCGTAGGTACAGGCACGCTATTTTAAAGTTAAACACCTGCGAACATGAAAGCCAACACGTGGGCTGTATAAATTGTCACCTTTATACCCACTGTCAGCATAATAAAACTAGATAAGATGGTAGTATCAGCCTTATTCCTCAGAAAAATCAGGGGAATGGGGATAGTTTGGTTGATATTCCAGCAAGATGCCTTTATCGAATCAAAAGCGGAGGTGAAGTGTTGGTGAAATAAATTGGGTAAGATCTACACTTCTGCTGTTGTTTTGTTTTGCTAAAGGCATGTTGCAAAAATATCACTCAAACTATTCTCTATTGTCCTGTTTTTTCAGAGGAACAAGGCTAATGCTACTGTCTTATCTGTGTGAATAATGCTGCTCACTAATGCACTGGGAAACTAATGTAATGCAATGTATGTGATAGTTTCATTGAATACATAATGTCAACAATAATTGGATAACATCCAGGTTGTATTAGATACCTTAACTTAAGGCATAGCAGTTGCATTTTCACAGTGCTGGTCATGAGTGTTTTGTGTTCATGGCACTGCACTGATGCACTGAAGTCAGTGGTTTGCATTTTGCTCACCATGGCTCATCTTACCAAGCAGATAATTACAATACTAGGAAATACATAGAGGTGCAATGGTGCCCCCATGCCTTTATGATGTCTCAAATTTTAGTCAGAAGCAAAGATGTGACCTGAGCATATTGCCAAAAAAAAGTAAAGAAAGACACTTAAATCAGGTTTTCTCCTGTTAAAATTAGGAAATACATAGTAATGGAATTAAAATCCCTCTTTCAAATGTTCAATGAGCACACCATGCTTCTTCCTGTCAACAGCAGTCACTGCCAGCCCCTGATAGGACATATTTGTTCAGATATTCAGTGCTGATGCTATGCTGGATACTGCTATTTTTTTAGGTTAAAAAACACAAGTGTCATGATTGTCCTTGAACCAGCTGTCATTTAAACCCCAAACTTCTGATCATTCAATTAGAGACTGTTCATGATTCCAGCTGTTGCTAGTTACCTTCCTGGGAAAGTAAGTGGCAGATGTCATTGGCTGGTAATACATTCTTGTTATTTAGAGATGAGATGGTGCAATGCTGCCCCCTTCTTATTAATATCACAATTAGTTTAACTCCACCATTGGACTGCATTCTCATTTAAGTCTTGGTTTTCAAGAGCAACAGCTCTGCTTGCTGTAAAGATCCTTCACTAGCCATGTCTCTGCTCTTTCAGGTGCATTTTTTGCCTGAAGATAAAACAGGTCATGTAATTAGCAATCAGCCATATCAAGATGGCCTCTCTTTTGACTCTGAAACTGTCAAAACTTGCCAAGGCAGTGGCTGAAAACCTACCTAAAGTTAGTGATGCTGGTGCAGCGGCATTATCCGGTATCCCCATCAGGAAATCTTCTCCAGTGTCCTTCAGAGACTTCATCAGAAGAATATCACTCTGTGGGTGTCAGGATGAAATTGAGGTGAGATAACTGCAGGGCGTCTTTTGTTTCAAGTTCCATTATCCAGTATCCCTATCAGGAGGTCTCCCCCAGTTTCCTTCAGAGACTTCATCAGGGAAGTATCACTCTGTGAGTGTCAGGATGAAATTGAGGTAAGATATCTGCAGTGCACCCTTTGTTTCAAGCTCCCTGTATCTGCCCAAGATTGAAGTGACAGCAGGGAAGTCAGGTGGGACATTGTGTGCCACCCTGTGTTTGTGTTTTGTGTGTAAGCACTTGTTGCTTTTTAAACTTTTTGGCACTAGTTGCCAGCTGTTACTCAATGGTTTTGTTCTGCTAATGCTACCTGTTAGTGTATTATAAACTGTCATTTATCAATAGCATTTTTACCACTTTCTTGAAATACATTGTATCACAAATTGGAGGAATATCACTCTGTGGGTGTCAGGTGTCCCATGCGTGGTGTGCTCCCATGCTCTCCTCCCACATGCTTACATTCCAAGCCCATACCCAAATCATTAGCATATGTCCTAAGCACATCTACCACTTCAGAAAGCCCATCACAAGGAGAATCCAGGGTCAGCTGTGGGAGATACTGAGGCCCAAGTAAACTGCCATTTACTTGGGAGATATGGAGCCTGAATGGTTCACATTCCATCTTAATTTGCTGACCAAAAATGGGGTGGCATCTGACAGTGACATTCCTTTCTAGCTGACAATCCAGGCCGAGTTGGCCAGTATGGAGCAGCTGCTGGCGCTGCCCTCGGCCGAGTGCACGGTGCGCGCTCAGGCACTCAGTGTGGCCGTCTACTGTCACCTGCTCGGCTATGACGTGCGCTTCATCTGCATCCATGCCATCACTCTGGCGCAGCAAGGCTCACTGCTGCAAAAGCGAATGGGTAAGACAGCACAGCAGGCAAGCCACCACGGCACTGGGCGGCCTTCCCGCCGTTTTGGAGGCCATTTACTTGTCTTCAATGCTGGTGAGGCTGACGTGGCATAAGCTATTAAACACCCTGGCAACTGTGTGCCTTTTAAGATTGGTCATGTCTCTGGTAGCGAGGTGTGATCGCATACTGGAGGCCCGTCTGAGGAGAGGACGCCGTTGGCAGGCTACCTGGCCGTGTCGCTGCTGCTGAGGCCCACCGACGAGTTGGCCGTGCTGCTGGTCAACACTGTGCTGGGCGACTTACGTAGCGGCGACGTGCTGGTCCTCTGCACCGGCCTCAACATGGTCTGCCACCTGGTTACGGCCGACAACGCCGCCACCTTCCTGCCGGCCGTGCTCAGCAAGCTCAAACACCGCCAGGTGCGGGGCCCAAGCCTGCCGGGAGAACGGCCCGGCAACCTGTCCCTGCTGCTCTTGTGCACGTACTCGTGTGTACTTGACCATTTCAGCCGACGAGGTACTTTGCGACGCCAGTGGCCGAGTGGGTCGTTTCAGTCGTTACATCATTCTAGTCATTATAATGCCGGTCACGGGCGGAACTGCCGGCTCGTCGCCGCTGCGCCGTGCCGCTCTGTCCGAGCGCGACTCCATTTCGCGCTTCTGCCGACAGGCGGTGGTGCGGGACAAGGCGACGCGCGCGCTGCACAGTCTGCTGCTGTGCTCGCCGGAGCTGTTGCCCGGCCAGCTGGAGGCTGTGGAGACGGCGCTGCTGGACCGAGACCCGCTCGTCATGGCGTCGGCCGTCCAGCTGTGCCTCACGTTCGCTGCAGTACGAGCTGGGGGGTGTTGAGCATGTGCTGGTGGCGGGCCGAGACCGCGCCTGGGACGCGGTGGGCGGGGCTTGTTGGGACTGTAGGGCGACGCCGTGCGACAGTGGGAACCCGTCAGCTGCCTGCTGTCACGGCGTGCGGTGAGGCAGCAGACCACTACCAGAGCCATACAGCAGACCACGGCAGAGACCTTGAGTCGTCTCCGGGGTAGCGCTGCGGCCCAGCCGCTACGTCGGAGTCAATACCGCACCTGAACGGGCCGGCGCGGCGATGGTGTTTTGATGATCGCTTCGTATCCATCGTGTTGTTGGCCTTGCGAGATGCCCCCCTTCCGGCACCGGGCAAGCGATGACGTTCTGGAACGGTAATTATCACAATGCCGCAGTGTGAGGCTAAGACGGCCTCACATTCAGATTTGGAATGATTTTACCACTGCCATGTGCTAGCCCACCTGAAGCGGACATCGCTCTGCGTGGCCCCATCATCGCATCAAACCACCCCCTGCGCTGTTTCCGCTCACGGCTGTATACCAGCCAGGGTCCCCCGTCGTGCGCCCCCGCCTGTGGTGATGGCGCGGGCGGCGGGTGGTGCGCTGACGGTAGGCCTCCGATCCGACAGCTGAACCCGGTTATGTTCGCCCACCTGACCACCAGCCTGATGACGATCCTGGGCCAGGTCCAGAGCCGCAAGCTGCCGCCCGACTTCGAGCACAGGGGCGTGCCGGCGCCCTGGCTGCAGTGCTCGCTTATCCGGTGAGTCAGCCCTGGCGCGCGGTTGCTGGCGCTAACGCAACGCCACTGAGACCCACATCGAAGGCGCCGCGCACTGCAGCACACGGCTGTTATCCGTGATCCAACAACAGCACGCCAAAGGAAACGCCGACCTTTTGGTATACACTGAGCTGTATTGCATGTCAAAAACGTGGACCCGTCCTTGTTCTCTTTGAATAACCGGTGTGGTTTTTGAACTTGAAGGGTGGCTCGATGTCACAAGCCATACGATCCGCCAGCTGTAATCCACCGGACGCGATGAGCATGCCAGTCGATGTCGACGGTGCGCCCTTTGCGAGTGTGACCCAGCCGCTGTATGCTCCGGTGATGTTTGGAGTAAACACGAGGTCAGTGTGAGATGACACGGTGGTCTGGCGCGCCCCCAGGCTCATCTCGTACCTGTGCCCGGACGACTCGGGCTTGGCCGACACTTTCGCCCAGTTCCTGCTGTCTCAGCTGATGGCCGGCGTCCCCAGCACCGCTATGGGCTTTGCCATCCTGTGTGAGTGCGTGGCGGCGACGGCCACGCTGCCGCCGGCGCCGGCCGCGCCGAGCGGCGGCGGCGACGCGCCGACCTCGCTGCACGCGGCCGCGCTGCGCTGCGCCGGTCTGATGGTGCGCAGCGCCAGCGGGAACGTGCGCTACGCCGGCTTGGCGGCGCTGTGCCGGCTGTGCGACGGCGGCGCCGTGCTGCCCGACGGTCCGCTCCGGCTGGCCGTGCTCCAGTGTCTGCGCGACGCCGACGAGACGCTGCGACTGCGCGCCCTGCAGCTGCTGCACGCCGTGGCCACCGAGGAGAGCGCCGAGGCGGTCTGCGGCCGGCTGATGGAGTCGGCGGCCTCCGCCGGCCGGCCGGAGGTGCGCGCCCTGCTGCTGGGGCGCGCCGCGCTGCTGGCCGAGCGGTACGCGGCGCGCCGGCCGGCGCTGCTGCAGGTCACTAACCGCGCGGTGGAGCAGGCCGGCGGTGCGGCGGTGGCCGGTCGGCTGCGGCGTAGCCTGCTTCTGGAACCGGACGGTGGCCCGCTGCGGCCGGCCGCCGCCCGGCTGTACGCCGCTCTGCTGGCGGACGGCGCTGCTGACGGACGACTGCGCACGCTGGCTCTCTGGGCCGTGGGCGAGCTGGCAGCGCTGCTGGAGCCTGAGCTGCTGGAGCGGACGGTGGCCGCGCTCTGCGACCGACTGCCGCTGCTGGCTGCCGACGACCCAGACCCGGAGCTGGAGCCGGACGCCGAGGAGAAGGAGGAGGAGGCGTCGCTGTTGCAGGAGCTGCGCGCGCTCGAGCGGCTCGTGTGGTCGTGCGGGCCGCGGCTGGCGGTCGGCGCGGCAGCCCGGCTGACGGGCGCCCTGCAGCCGCTCGGCCACCACTGGGACCCGGAGGCGGCCGACCTGGCGCGCTCGGCGCTGGCGCTGCTGGCGGACGCTGACCGGCTGCAGCGCGTGGCGGCCGTGGCTGAGGCCGTGCGCGACGGCCGGCTGCAGCCCGACTTCACGCTGTCATTCGCCGACACGGTGGTGGCGGCGGCGGTGGCGGACGGCGCGGCCGTGCTGCGCGCGCCGCCGCCGGCCGCCGGCTCCGTGGCGCCGAGCGTGGCCGCCACCTCGGACCGCTCGTCACCCACACTGGACGCTGGAAGTCCTTTTGAGACGCTCGGCCCGCTACAGCTGCCCACATTGTGAGTGCGAAATCGACGCTGGTCGTGAAGTTGGCGTCGTAGATTATTTCTCTTGGCTCACCGGGTGCACCTACGGTGTTGTGTTCACCAACCGTGACATGTTCGTGTCTCCCGAGTGCCCTTTCATCTGCCTCCAGATCCAGTTCACGTGTGCCTCCCCCTCCCCTCCCCATCCCTGGTGTTACCTCAGTGTAGCGGGTCATAGCCATACACTGCATCCGTTAGCACACGTGACGTGTCGGCTGTACGACTGAAGTCGTAGGTTTGTAGCTGGAGGCGCAGTCAGAGGCGCGCTGGAGCGGGCGGCGCTCTCCGCCGTCTGGATCGTGTCGGGCTGGGCTGTCCACCCAGGCGCGAGCTGTGCCGCGTCGCTTAGTCTGTGTGATCTGTTAGCCGACCTGTGCTGCTGTCGCCGTTCACCGACCGTGTGCCCCGTCGCAGCCTGTTGGACGACGAGCAGCGCCCGCTGGAGGAGCCGCCGCCCGTTTGGACGCTGCAGGGCCGGACGCCCGCCTCGCCGCCGCCGCCGCCGTCGCCGGCTCCGCAGGAGGGGCCAGCGAACCAGCTCCCTGCCGACCCCCGACCGGACACCGCCGAGCTGCCACCCGACGACGAGCAGGCCCGCGAGATAGCATCACTGTTCCCGCCTGGGGGGTCGTGACGGCCGGCCGATGGCGAGCAGATCCGGCAGATGGCAGCAGTGTTGCCGCTCGCGGTGTCATGGCCGCTAGATGGCCGGCAGGCCTGAGAAGTGGCAGCAGTGTTGCCGCCCGGCTGGACCGCGACAGCCAGACGGTGAACAGAGTCTAGAGGCAACCGCAGTGTTCACGCCTAGGGATTCCCTCTGAGGGCGACTAGACCGCAAGCAGGCTGGAGGGGGGGGGGGGGGGGTGCAGCACTTCCCGTCCACTGACTGCGAGTACCGCTTCAAGCGGTGTTGGACAGGCGTGCACGTGCGGCTGGTCGGATTCTTATCGGAGTGAACGCTATATGAAGATACCGCGTGCCTGCTTTCTTCAAGTGGCGCCAGCTGAATCGTAAGAATGTTGGGTTTTTAGGCGAGTTTTCCATACCGAGCTGATGGGGGTTGACCGAACTGGTATTGGCAGATCACCACTATCTCCGGGCGCTTCGCACACCCTCGACTCGCGCATGCAGGAATGAAGTCCGAAGTAAATTGTCACTGTCCGCCCTTAAATACCCTGCCAGTGTTGCAGCAGACGCAAGGCTTTTACTGTGCTTTTAGCTAAAACCTTTTACCCATTTCGCAGAGGTCCGTTGTCCGAAGGGCTTCTAGCGATAGCCCCCAGATTGCTTTTGTGCAGGCGACGATGTGAGTAGATCATCGCTGATACGGCGTCGCGGTTAGCCTGCCGGACCGGGGTCCCCTACCTTGCACCGGACTTGCCAGCCCAGCAGGCGTCGGCAGCGTCACAGGTCTGGTGTGGTTTTGGCTGGAGCTCAGTAATTCAGAGTCGTAGGATGTTGGTGTGCGGTGGGCGGCGGGACAGGACTACACGCACCATCTGAGTCATACGCTACCACCCAGTGCAGGGCCTCCCCGGCAGGACTACACGCACCATCTGAGTCATTCGTCACCACCCAGTGCAGGGCCTCCCAGACAGGACTACACGCACCATCTGAGTCATTCGTCACCACGCAGTGCAGGGCCTCCCCGACAGGACTACACGCACCATCTGAGTCATTCGTCACCACCCAGTGCAGGGTCTCCACGACAGGGCCACATGCACCATCTGAGTTATTCGTCACCACCCAGTGCAGGGCCTCCACGACAGGACTAAACGCACCATCTGAGTTATTCGCCACCACCCAGTGCAGGGCCTCCCCGACAGGACTACACGCACCACCTGAGTCATTTGCTACCACCCAGTGCAGGGCCTCCACGACAGGAATACACGCACCATCTGAGTCATTCGCCACCACCCAGTGCAGGGCCTCCACGACAGGACTACACGCACCACCTGAGTCATTTGCTACCACCCAGTGCAGGGCCTCCACGACAGGACTACACGCACCATCTGAGTCATTCGCCACCACCCAGTGCAGGGCCTCCTCGACAGGACTACGCGCACCATTTGAGTCATTCGCCACCACCCAGTGCAGGGCCTTCCCGACCATGCACTACTACATGCACCATCTGAGTCATTCGCCACCACCCAGTGCAGGGCCTCCCCGACAGGACTATTCGCACCATCTGAGTTATTCGCCGCCACTCAGTGCAGGATCTCCCCAGCAAGCCATGCGCGAGGGCTCGGGCGGGTCCCCACTCATGGCTAATGCACGCGGCGTGCTCCGAATACATGAGGTTTTGCCGATATTCAGGATATAACAGTGGGTGAGAAAAGGATGGCGATGTTCCCTTGCAACTGCCTCTGTGACTCTAGCAGAAGAGTTTCAGTAGAATTCCGGGCTGCATGAACCTACGCTCCAGCAGCCGCTGAATGCGTCGTACCAATTCGTCTCACTCAGCCGAGCCACGTTCGCAACTGTTTGCGTTGCATCTAGTGGACCTTACCAATACGCAATACATGAGAATAATCGTGTCCGCGCGCGCTCACCCACCGTCCCCGAATCGGGAGCAGCCGCGCCAGCCACCACGAGTGTGCCCGTTCGCTGTTCCGCGTTTTAGGCGCGTTGATTGCGTGACCATTTTGCGCCCTCTCGGGAACGGCCAGCTCCATTTCACTCGGTCAGCACTACTGTTCGATTACTCAACCGTCTAAAATTAAATACACCTACGCTGTCGGACGGCTATAAATATTGATGAAATCGATGTACGCCAAAAATGCAAATACGGCGACAATGTCAAATAATAGG
The DNA here is from genome assembly GCF_011947565.3 of Pollicipes pollicipes. NCBI lineage: Eukaryota > Metazoa > Arthropoda > Thecostraca > Pollicipedomorpha > Pollicipedidae > Pollicipes > Pollicipes pollicipes. The sequence continues at coordinate 299,314 of NW_023596304.1, read as the reverse complement.
TCACGAGGTCACCCGGATGCCGAGAAAGTGGTGCTGTGGTGAAAAACTCCACTGATTCGCGACATAGTGGAGGTTTCAACGTGCTATACATTCCAACGCTCTCCTCATTCCCAACACCGTAACGTGTTCTGGCCCGATTCGTGAAACGAATATGTAGCGCAGGCGTGTCTCATCCGCAGCCGGCAAAGAGTGACCTCTTAGAAACGGCACGTTTAGATGACTCCCACTCGCCTACAAGTGGTTTAATGGCCTTGAATGGATGAACTACCTCAAACTTCTTTTGTCGCGCATCACAGATGTCTTGTGGTCACTAAGTCGTCGGTCGGTTCATTGACGGGGGAGGGGCAGTCTCGGCATTTGGCTGCTTCTACTGTGACATCCGCTGTTTCATTATCCACCATTCCGACCTATGGCAGTCGAGGATTTGAAATCATGCCATGATTTCATGGATCGAACCGCGCCTCAGGATTTCATCGAACTATGTCAGCGGACACAGGAACTGCTACCCACTTTGACCCCCGTACTGCTGCCACTGGTCGTTTGCAGGTGCCACGGCGCGAGTGTGCCGCCCGCGTCGAGCGCTACCTGTCCACGCGGTGGGAGCGCGGAGGGACTGCGGGGCGCCTCTCTCGCCGCGTCATTAGGCTGAACCGCGCCGTGTTCGTAAGAAGTGTTCAGCCTGAGCGGCTAATGCCGTGAAAATATACAACTGCCGGGTTTCGTGTCAATCCGGGCACTTGAGAACCAGTGCATTTCTCCGCGAACCAGTGCAGAGGTTGCGCCGGGAAATGCATCTTGCGCGCATTACCTAGAAAAAACTTGGCAACTCGTAACTCATGTATTTGTACTGCTGAGACAAAAAGTACAGAGGTTGCGCAGACCATTGCAACGCTCACGCGACCTTCACATTCAGAAGCTGGGCAGCATGGATATATAACAACAAAGCGCATGTAATCACAAAATCGCAACACCATCCTTAAAGCGTGATACCAACAACACCATGTGGTGAGCACCAGTGATCCGTGAGCAAGCCAGTTTGGGCGTGCCCACGTAGGTGACAGCCGGACCCCAGCCTAGACGGTGGAGTACACCAGTGCCGCCGCGTGCTGTGGGGCGCACCAGCAGTCGGAGGCCGAGCCTCGACTGTGAAGGACCGGAGTGGCGGCCCTCCTCCCCCCCCCCCCCCCGTGTTCTCGGCAGCCCAGCATTCGGTTGCAGACGGCGCTCGCCAGCCGGCCGGCTCCGTCTCTCCCAGCTGGTCTGACAGGCTGGCATGCCGCACACGAGACGCCACCATTCAGCCTTCGACGGGATGACGTCTCGCCGTGCATCTCACGGAGAGCAATTCTGTCAGGTCAGGGACACCCGGCATCAGCGACAGTGCCCCCTCTCTCCCTCTCCCTCTCCTCTTCCCTCTCCCTCTCCCTCTCCCTCTCTCTCTCTCCTCTCCCTCTCCTCTCCCTCTCTCTCCTCTCTCCTCTCCTCTCTCTCTCCTCTCCCTCTCCTCTCTCCTCTCTCTCTCTCTCTCCCTCTCCCTCTCTCTCTCTCTCTCCTCTCTCCTCTCTCCCTCTCCCTCTCTCTCACACTCTCCCTCTCTCTCTCTCTCTCCTCTCTCTCCTCTCTCTCTCTCTCTCTCTCTCTCTCTCTCTCTCCTCTCTCTCTCTCCTCTCTCTCTCTCTCTCTCTCTTGGCATCAGTGGCAATTCACCACGCCCACGTCAACACGACTGACATGACTGACTGACCATGTGCTAGCAGTAGCGTTATCAACTGGCTCGTCGCCATGTTTGTCATTCAAAGGTAATAGTTACAGGGAGCAGTCCAGACCCTGTCTGACGACTTGCTGTGAAGAATACGACGCTACGGAGCCCTACTCCCGAAAGGCCTACTGCCTGAATACCTGCACCTACACCCTACAGCGGGTCAAAGTCGGGTCATGGATTCAGCCGACGATTTCCAGGGAACCTTTAAACCTGGTGCAACAACTGAGTGCTCGACGAAGATCTCTGAGATAGTGTCTAGGGCAACACAACAACAAAATGGACAAAGTCATTGGCCCAGGGCCACTTATAAAGGTCAGACCAGGGTCCAAAGCAAGCTGTTCGTAATAGGTGTTGTTAAGGGTTGTATGGAATAGTATCTGGTGCCCATTTAAAATTTTGTGTATGACAGAACCGCACTACAATCTTCCGTGGACCTCTTAAAGATCAGAATAGATCACTGACCTAAAATGATCCAGGTCAACATTTTGCTTTTAGGAACATTCTGTCTAGCGTGATCTTTGACGCGTATTCAAATGCAAAACTCGAAGAAATCTCGCATGATTTGGGCCACCAAGACGTTCGGTCAAGCAACGTCACTGACCTTAAATGCGAACCAGTGGTCTTGCTGAGAACAGGTATATAGGTTCTGGGGGCACTTTGGACACTAACCTGGAGTTCGCACTTGTTTGACCTTACCTGACCCGAAGGTCATGACTTAGGGTCCTAAAATTTTGACACAAGGGGGTTCACGTACAGGCCAACGCATCCCGTGAATTTGGCGTCTCTAGCTTGCTTAGTTCCTAAGACCTCAGGGAGGTGCAATTCATCCACCACCCAAGCGAAAGATATTCAACCGGCCTCTCGAGCGCGTGCTAAGGGATGGCCGCCTCCCACTCCCCTCTCTAACTCCCGTGGCGCCGACCAGGCCTCAGGGCGGCACCCACAATACCATTCTGACACCATACACAGACATCGCCATAGGTGCTCGCGGAGTGGGTCTCAGGGGCGTAGGTCTGTCTACCGAGCATTGATCCTTCGGGAGACGCTACCACCAGCATCGGGTTTTCCGGGCGTGGTACTTCGGGTGTAGGCATTTACAACGGTAGGCCTTCCGAGAGTGGGTATTCCGGCAATAGGCGTACCAGGTAGTGGGTCTTCCCAAAGCAGGTTTTCTGACCTTCCACAAAATTTAAAGGATGCGCGGACAGAAATTACTTCTATCTGTATTTTGGAAATATGGACTCCATTATTCGACGGCATGGAACTGCTATGCAGGTGCGAACGCTGACACTAATTGGTCGCTGCATCACCATATGTTCACACCATTATGAAATCCCACCGAGTAACATCTCCCGGTGCTATTGTAATTATAGAATCATGGCTATTCACGTACACACCCCAGCTTGCACGTCGTTTTCGGAAACAGGACAAGGGTTCAAACCACCCACATACCTCAGTCATTTGGGACCACTTGGCGACAAGCGTTGTCATCATCTCCTTTACCTCCATCTTCGCCAACGGCCGTGCATCATCGGGGTAAACCTTGACTTCGCTCACTCGCAACTGAAGAAATCTCTGCGGAAAGCACAAGACGCGTATTTGGGACTAGAATTTCATCGTTGACGCCGAGATCACGCGCCGAAGTGCCGCTGCCACGGAGAGATGGGAGGTTGACGCCTCGCTCTGGTCAAAGCTCGCTGATGGTGCACACGAGCGACAGGCGGCGGTACCAGCGAGCCAATCGTGTCACAACATCGGCACACATCGGGCGCGGTCCGGGCCGACCCGGGCGAATACGCCGCACCCCCGCGTCAGGTGCTCTGACCATCTAACATCTGACCAGCGAGGCCATCAGGCTATACGTATTTTTTAACGATTTAATCCGAATATTTTCAAATAGATTAATTTCTGAGAGCTCACCTCAAGCGTTACTTGTGTGAGCCCTGAACCCTATCATCCGTTCGCGCTACTCCAGTTCAACGGCACAATTTGGTGGCGAAAGTTTAACGTGCCACAATGCTCGGCATGATCCGTCCTGCTCTCTGACGTCATCTGACCTTTAGCGCGGCCGCTGCCACCGGCCGCAAGCGATGCCTGTCGAGCGCAAATAGCGAGTAAATAGCCTAAGCGACTCCAACGTACTCTGCCACGGGTGGGATGGATCGGAAGACGGGTGCTCTAACCAACTGACCCAACAGGACGGACGGACGGAAGCCAACGGGATTCTGTTTCTCTGCAATGTCAGACATTAAATTAAGATTTTGCCAGCGTCGGAATACACGGGGTCTGCCCCCCCCCCCCCCCTCAGCCGGCTCTTGGCTCAACTCCTGCGGTCTTGGATCCACTAGGGCCGCCACCTTCTGCTCCAATCCGCATCGGCCAGAGCTGCAGCCGCAGCGCTCTGGGACGGCAGTCTGTGGCGCTCGGGCCGGGGCCGGTTCTCACCACCATTTCCTGCAGCACTTGCTCCTGGTCGGGCTCCAGCCGCTCGGAACCCACGGCGGCATCCGCGCACGTCAGCACCATATAGAGCCAGGCCGGCTCGGTTTCGACCTTCGCTGACAGTGTCCGGTCCGACAGCCGACGTACCACACTCAGCACATCCTCCACCTGCCGGCAGGGCCGCACGGCCGTCTGCCGACGCACAGCACCCGACTACCACACATCATGGCCTCCCCCATAACTGTGATGACTTTGGCAATAAATACTCACGAGTGTATACCCTTACTTAATTATGTGGCCACATTATCCTTATGTGACGTGAAATGCAACTCACGCGGCGAGCAGCGAGTCAAAGTGCGTGCGTGGGCGGGGGAGGGGGCACAACACTTAATTATGAAGATCGGGATTTGTATGTTATCTTATACGGGTTCAACTGTCGTGCATAAATATTGACGGGGAAAATGCATCACGCGCATCTAAATAGAAAAAGTATAATCATATCATACCATGAAATACATTTTCCAACTAATGCCTCAACAAACAAAAATCAAGGAAGCAGAACTGTTTTTCTATAGGCCTGGCGACCGTCCGTGACTTATACATGCAGCGGTGATATCCCTCGCGCTCCCGGCTTCCCAACTGCGAGTGCTGGATGGGAGACAATGCCATGTAGATTGTCGCAGTTAGACCTTCTCTTTGGACGTCTCGTGTGCCGGATGTGAAACGGAATTTAATGTTGCGTTCATAAAGATGTTTAAATTTAATTGCTAATGACCTAAGTCGTCATTATCAGCTTCCATTTTGTCAAACATCACTAACCCTTTTACGCGCATAAACTGATTGCATGCGGGGAAGTGCTCGCGCAGTTGGCAACCCGTGCCACGGATACGGCTACGCTCTCCTCCCTCATAACAGAAATCCTGCCTACATCCCGGCGGGCGGAAAAGCAGAGCGCTTCCAGAGACGGTGGGCGGAGCGGATGCGGACCCGGCGCTTGGCCAGTCGGCAAGCGCCGCGGCGGCTCACAGCGACGGCAGCTGGCAGGTCGATCACGTCAACGTCGACCAGCGCTTGCAGGTAGAGGTAGGCAGCGGCCTGGCGCAGCCGGTGGCCGCGTCCCAGCCGCGGCAGGCCGGCTAGCGCCAGCGCCGGAGCCTGCGGCCGCACATCCCGTAGGCGCTCCACCAGGTCCAACATCTGTGGTGACACGGGCCCGCCGGTCAGCCACCTCACACGGCGCACACGCCTCATCAGGCTGCGGGCAGACGCCGCGGCGGAGCTCGCTGTCCATACCCTTCTCCCCATGGTGGACAGGATGGAAGACTCCCAAAAAGGAACAGACATCATTTCTGCCTCGCCAGTCCGCCAGACATGCTAAGCTCCCAACACGTTTCGCTTCAGTTACGCCTCATCAACACCCCTTCCCTTCGCACATACGGTAATGCATGGACGATCACTCGGCACACCGCCTGTGGTAATGTCCCTGACCGACGTTGGTCTGACAACTATTTCGTGACTGACGCTTCTTGGCAGAACGACGCTGCAATCTCGGCAAAATTTTGTGTTTTTAGCTGCTGACCCACAGGACGTGTTTTGAACACCTTTCGTCGAGCATATTCGCATTCTTTCCGTCTCTGAACGTTTGGAACTTCCGCAATGTAGCAGTCTCAGAGCGATTACGCGCCCGAAAGATTATGCCAGTCTGACATATGTACGCTATTTGTTGAATACCCTGTCCTGTCCTGCCCTGCCCTGCCCTGCCCTGCCCTGCCCTGCCCTGCCCTGCCCTGCCCTGCCCTGCCCTGTCCTGTCCTGTCCTGTCCTGTCCTGTCCTGTCCTGTCCTGCTGGCCCTGCCCTGCCCTGTCCTGCCCTGCCTCCTTGTCTATCCAATCTTGCGTTGCGTCATGTTCGGGCCGAACAGCGAATCGCTGAATGATCGGATTCAAGCGTGGCACGTGCCAGAAGGGCTGTTTTACATCCACTGGTCTTACAAGGGTGACCTAAAAATGTGACCTACGACAAAGCCGACGAGCAGCCCTTCAAAATTGTCGCCACATCCTGGTAACCAAGTGTCAGAGCGGCAAGAAGTTGCCGCATCTTAACTGGCAATCGGACGGGGAATGCGTCGTGTCACATGCGCAATCGTATGCGCGGCTTGCCGTGCATATCGAGCCTGGTAAAATGGCTTTGCCCGAAGTTTGTCACATCTTGTCCATAACTTGCAGCCAGAGAGGGTGGAGGCACAAATCTAATTTCAAAGCGTTGACCTATGTACCATGGCCAACACCCGTTTGTATGGTGCGTGGTTGCGCCAGTAATCGCTGGGCAAGCCGAGAATGCCCGCATTAGGATAAATGGTGCCGAATATAATAGACTGCCGTTGAAACTGTAGTCAGGGCCGTGGCGAAATTTAAGTTGTCGCTTGCACCGATTCTTTACCAGTATTTTCCACCAATTTGTTCGTCATTCTATGTACGCTCACGTCTAGACACCAATTCTACCTAAGGGGATGCAATCCCGTGTTATCGCATCACCAAAATGCTGCCGGTCAACGTTCAGTCGCCGCCTAGTATTTTAAGCAAAACAAAACGAACAGAACGACCAACTGCGCGCGTGCCGGATGTAGCCGGCCGTCGGTAGCAGCTATTCAGCTCCAGTTCATTCATTCGTTACGGCAAACAAGGCGAGCTACTGAAGATTGAATGCATTGCCCGAGCCTGTTACCTTGACGTCATTTGATGTTTTGACGCTGCTTTGACGTTTCCACGGGTGTGGTGAGAGGACTCAAAAAATGGAGAAATGAAGCCCTTTTTCAGCGAGGCGCCCTGCTACGGCAAAACAACATGCCCACTGGCTCCACGAGGGTGTGTTGGAGTCACCGCAGAGTCTGACATCCCACCAACACTGCAGCAGCATCGAAAGTGGCAGCGGCGAGATTAGGGAAATCCGGCATTTGCAGTGGCCGCAGTAACAGTTTTCCTGAGGTTTTTGGAATGCGTAACGACACTCCAGCCGCACTTGAAATTGAAAGGGTAAAGACTGAAAGCTGGATAATTGATCATTTTGTGTTAAAGGGTGATTACTGGAAATCTGGACAAAACTGAAACTGATATACATTCTTATAGAATTGAGAGAAAGACACGACATGATATCAATTTGCAGCTGAAATCGTACATTAGCTTGCGCTTTTAGTAAACAGGTCACTGAATAGCATGTCGGTCATCTTGGGGAAGCGCGCAGGGAGGTGCTGGATCAGTTTGCGAGGCAGTTCCTGATCCATGATGACCCATAAGTTCCATCTGATAACCCTAATACCCTGAATACCCATATCGGGTGCAGGCGATCAGCTGATAATCTAATGAAGCCAACCACTCCACTGTACACCTCTTGATTTACAATACCCACGGACCCTTTAGCTGACGCACCACTGACGTAGAGCAGAGGAATAATCGGCCTTCCTTATGTACAGTTCGACCAGCTCCTCGAGTGCGGCAGGTGTTGTAGCTACCTAATGGACCGTTGCCAAATCTGGCCAGACCGCATAATCTTGCTCACGAAATTTCGCATAAAAACGGTATCGTTTTCACTTTGATGCCCTATTCTCTTTAGATCTGGCCGTTGGCGGCCACCACCCCCCTACAGAAAACCGGATCTATGATTCCAGTAAGGCTGATGGCTAACCACATTGTATTCTCCAGGTTTTCCAGGGGCATGGATTTTACGTAGTTTGGGGTGTCATCACTAGGGCCACAGCATAAAAACAATATTGCAGGGCATATCACTTCCGCAATAAGTTGAGCAATGCGCATGCTTTGCCGTCCATGACATCTGCCGCACTTGTGACTAACAACGCATCCCCGGACAGACGGTGAATCTAAGTTTTCGGAGACCTCTCTTGATTCCGAGTAGGTTGTTGGGCCTTTTGTTTCGTTGGCATTTTGTCTCCTCTTATCTCTGGTCCAACTTCCAGAAGTACGGTGTGGATGGGAAAGTGACTGCATCCAACTCTTCTACACGAAGACGCTGGGAAATCGTCACGTTGACGTTTGCGGTTTTAATCACCGTCATGCTCGCCGCCATTTGAAGCGGTCTGCGTTTCGTGTTGAGTTTCATGTCTCGTTCCTCACCACTCGGCTGCAGGACTGAATATTTATTTCCCTTAGTAACCCAAATGGTCAAAAAGTAATTCCTTGCAAATGACGTCAGCTTATCGTTGTTGCTCCTATACGTTCAGCGACCAGCTCGCAACTTTGTTGTTTCATCAGCGTCATCAGTTTGGGTCCCGGCTCCTACAACATCAATAGGATCCCCTTTTGTTCTTCGGACGTGATAGTTAATAGCTAGGCGTTGGAACCAAAAATAAAAATTCGATCTCAAGATATATTGACGCTATGAAGCCTCAAAATGTGTTCAGATTTCCGACTTTAGTAGTAGTAAGTCATCAGTAATAGTAATTTTTCAGTATAAGTAGATCAGTATTAGTAGCATTATTACTATTCAGAATTAGAATTCAGTATTAGGAGCAGCAGCCATTAGTAAATGAGAAACCACTGGTTAGTCGGCAGATTGTGGTATAATTACATAAGAATGTCTCAAATGATCCCTCCGAACCATTTCTTTTACTGCCTCGGTGTGCTTTACTGGCATCAACAAACTTCACGGCTGCATCTTGCAGCGCGAAATCGGTAATGGTAGCATTCATCTCGGTTCCAATTAAGTAAACCCTATCGATCAAGATTGCTCTTTGAAACAGATACGGTAGTTATAGATGAAGTCGGTTTACCATAGGTCACGTACCTATTTCCCTGGTCGTCAGCGTATAACACCCAGTTCCAGTCCGGCACACCGATATCCAGAGGTCGGATCCGCCAGGAATCCTATGAACGGTGTTGAATGTGTCCCGAAAACAAAGCAATTAGTCCGTGCGCACATGCAGAATATATGTGACAACCCCTAAAATATTTGCCTTCTGGCGCCCAGCAAACGGCTCAAATGGCTAATCGAACCCGCCCTTGGACCCAGCTTGCTCGTCCCCACGGTCACGGTTCTCCCAGACGTCCCTACCCCTTGCAATCCAACAGAGTTCTGGCGTCCAGCAGTGTTAGTGCTCTGCCTGAGCAGCGTTCAATGCCGAGTGTTTTGGTCACGTCTCCATGACAACGCGTTTTAGCGTCGCTCGCTCGCCGCGTCACGCTCTGCTGAGTCGGGCGCCGAGCAGGCAGGGGATTGCGGGGTCGTGGGGCTGTGGTGCGGGTCCGGGCCGGAAAACAGTCATTTGAACGAAAACAGCCATTGCGATGGATGCGCGCGCGTGTGAATATTGGACGAAACGACAGCGGGCGTAGTTGAGCTTGGCGAAACAAAGACGCGTGTCGTGCGGAAACGTGAGTGTTTTAGTTTTAGCAAGTGAGAATCTGGTGCTGTACGGAGTTCTTGCATATTGGTAAGTGCAGTGAACAAGCAAGGATACATACCGTCGCCTCGTTATTTCGCGCCAAGGTTATATATTTCACCCATCTCCGATACACTTTACAGCGCAAGGCATCGACTGCGAACAGAAAACTTCCTACTCGATACCGGGTGAGGCAGCTACAGGCCATGTCAGCAACGTGCTATGTTGTCAGACAACATAACATGTTTAAAACAAAGAGAGGTGCAGTTCGTGTTCCTGGAAGTTCTCGTGGATGCATCACTACACCGATGAGAAAGATGGGTGCGTTTATTCTGAAAGCAGTTAATTCGTGCCCCGTACCTACAACTCCAACGTATTTACGATATGGGGTGGTGGTGCGCGCCCCATTGACTTTCGTGCACAGGCCAGGTCGTGGCTTCATTTCAAGTTTTGGTACGGGCGCTAAGCGACCGGAGACCAGCGATGACCTCTAAGTAATTTCAGGCCTTCACCTTCCGAGCCACCGATGCGGTGACCGACGCAACTAGGCTTCCCGTTTACCGGTTCGACGGGCATGCGCGGCGGTGGTCGGCGGCGAAGCACGCGCCAGTGCGACGACATCCGCGGCACCACCTGAGACCGCACCATGGCCGACCTGGCTGGCTTCCCACCAGGCGGTGACGCCGCCTGTGCACCGGCCGAGCTGCAGCGGCTGCTCAGCGACCAGACGCAACGCGCCGAGAAACACCGCGCCAACTACCAGACGCTGAAGGCACAGCACGGTCGGCTGCAGGACGAGCTGGCAGCGGCGCAGACGGAGCTGGCGCTGCTGCGCGCCGAGCGCCAGTCGGCCACCGAGAAGTTCCAGCACCTGGTGGCGCAGTCGCGGCGCGATATCCAGGCGAAGGACCAGCTGATCAGCGAGCTGCAGGCGCAGATCCCGTCCCGCGAGCAGCTCGAGTACCGGCAGCTGCAGACCCGCGAGGAGGTGAAGGCACAGATGCGCGACAAGCTGCTCAAGGCCGAGGAAGAGCTGGAGCAGCTGCGCGCCGAGTCGCACGACCTCAAGTACCAGCGCAGCTGCCTAGGCACGCAGGCCGAGCAACTGAAGCAGCAGCACGACCGCGAACTGCAGGAGACGCGCGTCCGGTACGAGGTGCAGATCGCCGAGCTGGAAACGCAGCGAGACCAACTGCGCGCCTTTAAGCTGGTGGGCGAGGAGGAGCTGACGGCACGCCTTTTGCCTGTGCAAAAGGAGAACTCGGCGCTGCAGCTACGATTGCGCGCCCAGCTGGCCGAGTTGGAGGAAGCGCGCGCGCAGGCGGAGAGCGCGCGCGCCGAGCGGGCGGCATTGCAGACGACGCTGGAGCGGCGCCAGGCAGAGCTGTCGGTGGCGCTGCGCGTGTCGGAGACGGAACGAGCCCAGCTCAGCAGCCAGGCGGAGACACTGCGGGGGCAGCAGGCCGAGCTGCAGGCGCGCCTGGCCGCCGCTGAGCTGCAGCAGCAGCGCGAGGCGAGCCGCGCCGCCCAACTCGCCAGCCGGCTCGCCGAGAACGAGCAGCAGTACAAACGACACGTGGCCGACCTTCAGGTTGGTGCTGCTTCATTACTCAGAATCCAGACTTGCATGGTGGGTGGGCCTTGTGTGGTGCGCTGATATGCGTCGCGTGCCTTAGCTGCTTTTGGCTCGCCTACACTCATCATCCTCACGGATGCATACGCGATTTTCGTAGATTGGTTGTCGGTCTGAGGCTCATCAGTTACGGAACGACCCGTCACGCGCCACTGCTTGGCCATGTGACTCGCGCTTGGATGTCATATGCTTCGCCTGAAAGTGCATGAAGCCATCACAGAAGTGGGTCAAAATAATACGCTTGCAATATTGCCGTTTATCGTGTCCCAAGAGACGACTTGCTTCATCATATGGAAGTGACGCTCAATAGGTGTCATATGCCCCTAAATTAGCCAACAAAAACACGTCATGATTTGGACGGCCTTATGCGTGGGAATCGGAGGCCAAGACAGGTGATTTTGCATGCTTGTTGACAGGACGGGCGAGCGCGAACCCTGGGCGCGGGCCAACATTGATCCGTTACCTTGGTTGCGTAGCCTCACATTAAATAGGAGAGTGTATTTAGTTCAAGATAGCATTGTTGAAACCCCTGTGTTCAGCGTCCTCCCGGCACAGAAGTCTTCAGTATCATGTTCTCGACTCCCACTGTAGCATCGCGCGATTTTGACCATTTTCAGCCTCTCCTCCCATGGTTACCCCACTCGACGAAAGCCCCCTACCCTGCTTACGCTATGTCAATCACAGTGTCCAAAAAGATGAGGTATAGTTTGCCCCTAATCAAAACTAGAAGTGGGCATCAAAGACGGGCTCGTTGCTCGTGGTGAGAGGTCAACGGTTAGGGGCGTAGCTTCGCAAAATGAGCCGAGGGGGATAAGCCGCGAAAAATAACGCAGCCTTCACCAAAATACGCAAAGAAACAGATTTTTTCCGTACTTAGCCCATTTTCTTTTCAAAATTGGGGATGGGGCTGCGCACAAATTGGGTCGGCTCACAAATTCATCAGTCGGCTCAGCTGATTCTAACTTTTGCCCATACTTCCACTTAGCCGCGTCTTTCGTGATCACATCTGCCGCACTTACCTGTGAAGCCAGGCTGATATATCAGAGGGCGTTGTCTGACAATGAAGAGCAGGGCCTGCCTCTAACTGGCCTGTCACGCCGTCCGCTGCCCCAGTCGCCGTCCATCCGCGCCCGTCAAGGGGCGTCTCACCGGCCTCCCCCAGCCCAGCGCAGTCGTGTGACGTCTGACCGTGGCGCTCGTGTATTTCAGCTGGACGTGTCTCGAGCGCGCGGAGAAGCTGAGCGTGAGAAGGCGGCGGCGGCGCGCCAGCAGCAGGAGCTGCAGCACCGGCTGACGCTCGGCGAGGAGCGGACGGCGGCTCTGGAGGCGGCCGCCGCCGACGCCGAGCGACAACTGGAGCGGCGCGTGGCGCAGGCGCGCGACCGCGAGTGGAACAACACGCGCACGTTGCGCCAGCAGCTGCTGGAGGTGGAGAACAAGCTGCAGGAGTGCCAGCAGGAGAGCATGCAGGCTGTGTCGGAGAAAGCCGAGCTGACCAAACAGTGCGAAGAACGTATTGCCGAGGTGTACGAGATGAAGAAGCGCCTGGAGGCTGAGCTGGCAACGCTGCGGACCAAGACAAAGCTGCACGACGATTTGTGCGCCGAACTGGAGGAGGAGAAGGACAGCGGCTCCAAGCTCCGCCAGGAGCTGAACGCAGAGCGCTCCATCGTAACCGAGCTGTCGCGCGAAATGAAGCAAATCCAGGACGAGCGAAGCGAACTCGAAAAGGAGGTGGAGAAAAAGGCTGACGAGGTACGACAGCTAGAAAAGGCGAGCGACGAGCGGCTGGAACAGGCGTCCCAGCAGCTGGCCGCCAAGGAACGTGAGGCCACCGAGGAGCGGAGCCGGCTACAACAGCGGCTGGAGCAGCTGGAGCGGCACCGCCAGCAGGCGCAGCAGCAGCGAGACGACGAGCAGGTCAGGTCGCAAAAGTACGCCCGGTTGATCAGCAAGCTGCGCCGGCGGCTGGAGCTGTGCCGGGCCGAGACGCAGCAGCTGGCGGCCGAGCGCGATGCGCTGCGGCGCTGCGTGCCCGAGCACACCTACAACGAGCTGCGCAAACAGTACCGCCAGTTACAGCGCAAGCACCGCGAGTTCTCCAGCATGATCACGTCGCTGTCGTGGCCGGAGCCGGCCGGCGGTGCCGAGCCAGCCGGCTTGGCCGCCCAGCTGCAGCTGCTGCAGGCGCGGCTCCACTCGCTGCAGCTGGCGGGCGCGGAGAGCGGGGCGACACCGGCGTCACCGCGCCGCGCCCGCTATCGGCGCTCACCAGCCCGGCCCGGCCCGGCCACCGACACGGACGGCACCGGGTGAGCAGCCGCCGGCCGGGCCGAGATGGGCCGACAGACGACGGCCGGCAAACGCCGGACCGACCGTGTTCAGCCACGCTCCAGACCGTGCCGAGGAGCGGCCTGGTGCGCTGCTGAGTATGTCAGCGGCGAGCCGGGACTGTGACGGGGCTGCATCCCCCTGCGTTACGCCTCAGTAGGCGAATCGCTGTCCATCTCCCATTCGTGCTATGGTGTTCACCACGAGCTGATAACGTGCTGGACAAGCGCTCTGAGCGCCATGAACAGGCCAGGGACGGGCTGTGCAGCCGCTTCCAAAAGCTCCGCTACGACGGAATGACTTAGTGCTTGGCGTAAGTGCAAGCGAATGATATCGAAAACTAGTCATTTATTATCGTGCTATAGTGAAATTTAATCGTCTTCTTTCTTAACATACCAGTTGATTGTCTGAAAACCGTTGTTACTTGTTATGTTTGTATTTATGTAAGATGACAACTGTACGTCGACTAGCGAAAGAAGAAATATACAAGAGACACCACACCGGGTTTTAGCATCATAGAAAATCATTTCCGGGACCAAACGAAGAGATTTCCAGGTCACGCGCATCCAACTGGGCTAGTAGGAGGCATACTGTACCATGCACTATGGCGTGTTTATAACGGACTTTTCTCTCAGAACAAGTTAAATGAGTGCTAGGCTACGAACACACAGTCTTAAAAATCGATGGCCAGCCAGTGCTGCACCAAAAGAGTGCTGCACAGCTGGTGATTGACCTGTCAGCTACCGGCAAGCTCTGCCGAACCCCTTATTTCCACAACCGTCCATCAGAGGCTAAGCAAGTGAGTACGGCAGGTTGCCCCCCCCCCCCCTTCCTCGAGCAAAACCTCCTTTAGACGTTTGGTGGTCGTCATTAAGAGGCCTCAGCTTACCACCGCGGCCGAGATGAGGTCTGCCACCGTACTGGCCTGCACTGACAAGCATGTACACCCAGCCCGGCTAAGAACACCACCACTACGACACCTACATTTACACCAACGGTACACCTTATACAGTCATGCAACACTCAATACAGTGACGCGGGTTGGCATGCGCTTGAGAATGTATCATTTCCTCCCGAAGCTCCACACACGCTTGCTTGAAACCTGTCTAGATCCCAAATCGGCTCGGTGCCAGAGCGGGACTGGCACGTAATGCCAGCCCAAATATCCATCAGGCCTTCGACATGACCCGTGCGATGCTCCCCAGGGCGAACATTTGTATGGATGTTTTACATTCACATCTTTTCTGCTATCTATGTGCAGCGTATGGACCGCATCGCATCCTATCAGATCATTGTCTACACTACTTCTTGCACTCGTTTCGGGCGTGTTAAAGCTGTTTAAACTCCACAATATCGGCGCCCCGCTAGTGTCCGATGTGCGACTTAAGTGGCTGATCATACTGGCGCCTGGTGTATGTCGCATTCGATATCAATCAACAGCTCTGGCTCCGTTCGGAATACATCCTCGATTTGCAACCCTTCGGAGCGGTCGCACCTATGATCACATCAGGCTTGGTCCATGTGGCTCAGAAAGCCCGTTCACCAGTGGTGAACATGAACAGGTTATCAACTTCAGCCGTGGTGATGGGTAGATCCCAAATGTTTTGGTTAATTACTGTGTAATTCACAATTTGTGGATGTGTGTATGCATCGTGGCATTATGCTATGTACCGTGCTCTACCATGTTTCGCTGTACCATTATCTCTAAGGGATTTTCTTTTCTAGTTTCACCCACCTGTAAAATGTTTGTGGGATTGACTTCCGCCAAGGGCATTTCACGCACAGCACTTTGATGTGCTAGTCTGTTCCAAACAGCAAGTAATACCTTAATATCAATGCGAGGTGGGCTAAGTGGCCTGTGCTTGTGTTATTTCAAAAGGACCGGAAAAGTCACGATATTTGGCTTTGCAGCTTTTCTAGGACTCAAGTTCTGACATCCCCTTTTGGGCCCTCAGAGAGCTACAAAGTGAATTATGTTGGCTTCCCATTTTGGTATTTTTCTACAAAACTAACAAAGGCCAGTTATTCTACCTCACATTTATCTTGACTCAGTTAAAACTGATACTCGAGCAATACTCACTGAAATTAATAGCATGCCAATTCCTCGAATAACTCTCAGACTAAAGCCAGCAGATTCACTTCATACATACGAAGCTTTTTCTGATCGATTTCAGTTTGCATGGCTTCAGCCAACAAATTCACTTACCTGGTGGAGCTCAATGCCTGCACCTCGAAAGCGTGCTACCCGGGTGCCGGAACAACATAAGTTCCCTTCTATTGTTGATTAGAAAATGCGTCCACATCACTAGCATGAAGGATACATAACTTATCATATGTAGTTAATAAGCACATGCTTACACCATGTAGTTACTAAGCCAAAACTGATAATAGGCAACCAATGAGTACAAACTCATAACATGAAGCCACCCAGTACAAAGTCAGAGTCGAAGCAAAGAATGGTGTATATATATATATATATATATATGTTTATGCATATAAAAGTGAACTGTATACAAAAATGCATAACTGAACAACACGCCAAGTGAGAGCCTGCTCTGTATTACACCTGTGACCTCAGTGCAACAGTTGCTGCATGTGCTTACTTCCTTCAAGCAGGGCAAGTAACCAAAGACATATGTGTCATTCTTATATATATATATATATATATATATATATATATATATATATATATATATATATATATATATATACATATATACATATATATATATATATATGTTTATGCATATGAAAGTGAACTGTATACAAAAATGCATAACTGAACAACACGTCAAGTGAGAGCCTGCTCTGTATTACACCTGTGACCTCAGCGCAACAGTTGCTGCATGTGCTTACTTTCCTTCAAGCAGGGCAAGTAACCAAAGACATATGTGTCATTCTTATATATATATATATATATATATATGTTTATGCATATAAAAGTGAACTGTATACAAAAATGCCTAACTGAACAACACGTCAAGTGAGAGCCTGCTCTGTATTACACCTGTGACCTCAGCGCAACAGTTGCTGCATGTGCTTACTTCCTTCAAGCAGGGCAAGTAACCAAAGACATATGTGTCATTCTTATATATATATATATATATATATATATATATATTATCTATCTATCTATCTATCTATCTATCTATCTATCTATCTATCTATCTATCTATCTATCTATCTATCTATCTATCTATCTATCTATCTATCTATCTATCTATCTATCTATCTATCTATCTATCTATCTATCTTTCTTTCTCTCTCTCTCTCTCTCGCTCTCTCTCTCTCTCGCTCTCTGTGTCTCGCTCTCTCTCTCTCTCGCTCTGTCTGTCGCTCTGTCTCTCGCTCTCTCTCTCTCTCTCTGCATAGCTTTCATGACTTGGCCTTTCTCGGTGTGAGCCACACCTCGCTATGTTAGAGGCCAAAACTGGCGTGGCAACGACCGCGTTCAGGTCGGCTTCTACCATATCTACGACCCATTCAGTCTCGAAATCGCCATTAACTTGTAGATGATGCATTCGTATGCACCACACAGATGGTTTCATCTGTTCTGGTTACCGGAATCTGGCCTCAACTTTTAAGACGCAAAAATGAGTGGGATGATAATTTGCCCTAAGCGCGCGTACCAACTGCACTCATCGACGTGCATCACTCTTACGCCTGCCCATCGCCCCGCCCGTAAAATATATTCTTTTGCGTTCGACTTCCCAACGTTGCGAAGACAACGGTGAGAAGTCGGCGCGTGGGCCCATTTCCGACCACGGGTGTGCAGCTCTTTTCCACAGGTAGAAAAGCTGACATTTTTCACCTGAATCGTAATGGGAAAGCTCCATTTTGATCGCATTTCATATCCCACGAAAACCGTGTGTAACCGAACAGCTTGAATGAGTGAAAATGCTCAAACACGGCGAAATTTTGATGCCGTGCGAGCGTAATTGCATTCGATCGAAAGCAAAAAGACAAAAAACAGGCTGTGGACTGGAGGCCTCATATGTTATTGCAGTATGGGCAGGAGGCCACGGAAGGACAGACCGACTAACCTTCTTTTCGGACCACGCAGCCTCGCTGTAGGTGTTAAACAGGTGGCCCAGACACAGCGTGGCATGATGGTCCATCATGGTCTCGCGCATGCGCGAGTCGATCAGCATGGCGACCAGCAGGTCGAAGAGCATGTCGCGGGCGGCGTCAGTCCAGTAGGGGCCGTTCCACCGCAGCAGCTCGGATATACACCGGACCACCTGGCGGGCCACGGAAGGCAGCGCTGGCTCACAGGTCCCGATCAGAGGCACGCTGGCGGACCGGTTCCGACCACCCAGCACGGGGCCACACGCTCGGCAGCGGGCAGACGTGTTGACTGGCTGGGCACGGCCACAGCTCCCGCTAGGTACGAGCAGTCCGGCCACGTCACGGGTCTGGTCAGAGGCTGGACAGGTGACGTGGATCACATGTGTGGACGAACCCACCATCGGCCAGGTCACGCAGCGTGCCTGGCCGGTCGTGCGGCACGCGCGGGTGACACGTAAACATAATTACATTGAGCCACGACAAAAGTGAAGGGCACATTGAGACGGAACGAATCCGACATGCAATAGCCGCGTACTCTTGGGTTCCAGGATGGGCCACACAGCTCCTGGCCGACCCACCGCATAACCCACCACTTCCACCGCACTGACCTGCCTGAAATGAAATGGCTCGGGGCTACGAGATAAGCTGGTGCCGTTTGCATAGTCCTGTTTGGGCAGCTCATCTCCGGAAAAATCCTCCGACAAGGCAGCCTTATTCAAGCCTGCCAACGTTTGCCTCGTTATGGCCACCATTTGAGACATCTCCGGACATGAAAGCCATGACTATGTGCATCTCAACAAGTAGAAGGGTGCACTGCGGACCTAGCTAGGCAAAACCGACGTCACAACACCACAAGCGAGACGAGCCGGTGCTAGACGTCACAACACCACAAGCGAGATGAGCCGGTGCTAGACGTCACAACACCACGGGCGTAGCGTAAGCGGGGCACTTAGTTCTGGGCGCATGCAGCAAGCCATCGTTTGTCAAGGCTCGGTGCCAGCGGTCACCGCAGCGGGCCGCTGAGGGCGAGCCTGGCTCGGTGCCAGCGGTCATCGCAGCGGGCCGCTGAGGGCGAGCCTGGCTCGGTGCCAGCGGTCACCGCAGCGGGCCGCTGAGGGTGAGCCTGGCTCGGTGCCAGCGGTCACCGCAGCGGGCCGCTGAGGGCCAGCCTGCCTCGGTGCCAGCGGTCACCGCAGCAGGCCGCTGAGGGCGAGCCTGGCTCGGTGCCAGCGGTCACCGCAGCGGGCCGCTGAGGGCCAGCCTGGCTCGGAGCCAGCGGTCACCGCAGCAGGCCGCTGAGGGCGAGCCTGGCTCGGAGCCAGCGGTCACCGCAGCAGGCCGCTGAGGGCGAGCCTGGCTCGGAACCAGCGGTCACCGCAGCAGGCCGCTGAGGGCGAGCCTGGCTCGGAGCCAGCGGTCACCGCAGCGGGCCGCTGAGGGCCAGCCTGGCTCGGTGCCAGCGGTCACCGAAGCGTGCCTTTGGCCCTTTCTAGCGGCGCTCTTTACATCTATCCGTGATTCATGTTTCTACTTGCATTTGCGTTCTCGACTACGTGCTATTCTCGGTGCTATATACGGTGCTATTCAGAAGTTACAAGACTCAGAGGCCCATTTCCGGTACGACTAATAGCACTATCCAACTTTTTTTACACCGTTACCCAAGAACAGGTAACCAGGAGTGCCCCTCCCTCCCCCTATCCCAGCGACGCAATCAACCGTATTTTAAGATCAGAAAATATAAAATCAAGTCGCGGCACTCCCAGTTAGGAAGAGGAAAAACACAAAGAGAAGCAGGCGACGAGGTGGTACAGACCCGGCAAGAATTGTGCTATGCAAGAGGCAAGGACAAATCATACACAAGAAGGCTTAAAGAAGTCATAGCCAAAGTCAGCAAATGACAGTCCGCCAGAACCACCCAATAAGCTACTACCACTTGCTAGTAAGGGTTGTACAGTCATACAAGTCGAGGGGCAAATAACTGGTCATTTTCGATTGGGTTTCGAGCCGGATGTCCAGGGAGTCCTCCCAGCTAAGCGGAGCTTGTTGCTGAAAGAACTCCCGGAGCCAGCGCCATGAATTTGGGTATAAGTGTATGAATACGGCTATATCAGACTGCCTGTATTATGCACCACAAACCGCGGTTCGTGGTCGAAACTTCCACTTAATGCATTTAAAAGCTGTTTATGAGCCAACTGCCGCCCTGTGACGTGATGATTCGTGCTGGCGTACTCCAGACACGACTAAGTCAAAGGGCATACTTTCCTTGGCCTTGAAGACAATGGGCTGTCTCATATGTGCGGTAATCCTTGGGAGACATCCTGAACATAATGCGTACGTGGTCTTTCCCACACAGCACGATAGTTACGCTGCTAAGACGGAACTTTTACTTTGTGGAGACAGGTGTGAACTCAGTCAGATCCAAGTCGCCCACCGCCCTGCTTATGGATGCGTCACTCGGGCCTCAACACGTGATGAACAGAAAATTATCACATCAAAGCAGTGTTAACCCTTCATTCGTCAGTGATGAAACATACACACTGATAAACACATTGCAATGCAGACCAAACGGCTGGAAAAGAAAGGCGACACGAGCATCGGGATGGAATGCAGCACTTTCCTACGAACGTGGCCAAAGAATAGGGTTCAATTTCTGTAGGTGAACTGAATTAATCAAATCACATCGCCTTCAGCAGGCACATGTACTGCAAACGGCCGATCCCAGCTGCACACCTCAGCTGCGCTTAACATTTCGGCCACTTCCATCGCTAGTGTCCATGCATGGCATTGGGCTGACCGACCAGGCCCACAACTGACCCATGTTCATGGCAATTGCCAATATCTGTGACCGGTCGGGGGCGAAGCAGACGCCACTCTCGACGTGGTACAGGAGAGTGTTGGCCGCCGCATTGACGACCACTAGGTCGCTGTGGCAGGAGACCACGTACAGCAGGTAGCGGCACACCGATGCCGCCAGTTCGGGATTCGTCACGAGGTGCTGGAACGAGACACGTCTCTTGTTACACTGCACCGTAGGAGATATAGCTCTTTTTTCAAGAAATGGGGCTGCCAAAAAATACGTTTTGAGATCAATGAAAGGCCGTTGTAGCACAAAACGTCGCATCAGACATGTCATGTGCTTAAAGTTCCTAGTCGTGGGTAACCAGTTAACATAACTCTCATCATACACCTATATTTGTTTTTAACCAGTTAATTCTATGTGTGCTGGAATAATTTTGCAATTCATTAGCCTCAATGCAAGACCAATGGGAGGCAAGCTCCCTAGGTGGTGCTTCCTTTATGGAGTATTTTTCAAGTTGCTGCCAGTAACAAAAAATGCAAACAGGCGATGTGGTAGGCATCCAAGATTTGTTGGTGTTGAAAACCGTGCATTATGGTAAAACTTATGTCTATTTGGGGGAAACTAACATACAACTTATGCAATAACTGATGAGTTGATGTTGTCTCCTTTAGTTTCTACATCTACCGTGGAAGAAAACATTCCAAGCGGCAGTTTTTCAATGCCAACAAATGCAGCCCATGGATACTATTGAAAATTGAACACTTCTTGGTCCAATTCTGCATGTCGGACATAGCACTGATACGTGACATCGGCATCAGATTTCCTATGGTCTTGGGGTTTTACAGTCCACATTGAAGCGAGCACATTGCCAAAATGCTGCAGCGGTTTAAAAAAGTGTGCAAAATGAAATATCACACCTGAATTGGGAATGTATGCCACACAGCTAAGGGATGTACGCAAAGCAAAAATCATGGGCTGCATTCCCTTGCGACATGAGTATTTATGTAAAGAAAGAATGGAATAACTTATTGCATTGCAATGCCCATTTCTTTAAAAATGAATTGAAAACAAAAAAATTGCTTCAAAAATTATCCATTACGAACAAACAATTTTTACTGCACAGGATATGATATAAAATCACTGTTAGAGAATTCAGCTGAACATTGTGATTTTTTCTGAAACTTTATTGTAATAAGCTTTTACAATGAAATATGGGTGCATCAGGAAAATGGTAGAGTGGCATCAACAAATGTGTGATTAACCCTGAGGTCGTAGCAGTCATCAAAATTAATTGTAAGCATCAGACATTTTTTAAAAATTTTATCCAATGCTGTCCTGATCCAACCAATTCACCCAATACTGAAATGTCAGTGGGTTACAGAATTTGAGGTTCACAAAAACACTTCATAGCTTCTGTGCCCAGGAAAATGCAGTCCTTACGAAAATAAAGGAGGATGGCATGTGCTGACATCAATGTTCGGCCTGATGTCTTCATGCTTTGATATAACATCAGCATGGGTGAGGAATGCGTCATGGCAGGTATAGCAGCACCTACGCCCGGAATGAGGACAAAGCTGGGCTTTTGGATTCGAAACCAAGACAATGTCATACAGCAGAAGCTTAAGTTGAAGCCAGTAGCTTCAAAAACAACCGCAAAACTGATGCCGAGGCCAGTAGCTTCGTATTTTGAAACAGTAAAGCCGAATCCGAAGAACGTGGCTTCGAGCTTTGCGTACGTGAAGCCCAAACCGAAGCAGCCAGCTTCGGACATAGAAGACGCAAACCACAAGACCGAAGCTGAAGCGGTATGAAGTGTATAACCCTGTTTTGTGGAACCAAAATCATTTTTGCTTTGGCTCAAACTTCATAGATTCAGAAAATATCACAAGTTTTGAAGGAAGTCATTATGACAAGGTGTCAACATAACAGTTAGAAGATTTTTTGCATTACTGTCCTCATCTAGTTTGTAAGCATGTACATACCATTTTGGAGTCAGTTATCTGGCCAGGGTGCGTGCACTGCTCTGGCATGGTGCCGGTGGCACCAGCAAATATGATATTTCATTATTGCCATCCAGATGATGTCTTGACATAAGAAAAAGGAGCTTATTGTCTTTGAAAATCTGCACAGCAATGTCTCCATTAAAGGCAGGTCTGATGTATTTGTGGTGGATTTAAGAAAATAGGGACATAGATTGCTTCCAACTATACCTGGCACCCCTGTGTGATTGAAAGTATGCTTAATCATTCATTGACAGTTTGTTCACTAAAGTCAATAGCTGTTCTGTGTGACTACCTGCTGTGGGTGACAAGATATTTAATTGTCTCTAAGAATCTGAGAAAATATCAGCCCACATCAGTCAAAAACAGCAATCTTCAAAATGTCCCAAACTTGTTCTACATGACACAATTGTGTGTTTCTGTGAGGACAGCAGGAAACCATTGCAGTCATAGCATGACAAATTTGGTATCTTTCATGGTAATTCAAGATGAAGATGTAACAGCAGTGGTAGTATAGAATCACAAAAATATTCCAACTACCTCACTAAAATTGCTGTTTATTGTTCACAATGGAATGGTGGTTTTTCAGTGGTTGCCATGACATAAACATCTCAAAAGCAATAAGTGCCAAGCGAGACCAGGCCAGACCAAGCCCACTCAGGCTGGGCTGACTCACAATCAGCAAAGCTAGTTTGCACAGAAAAAATGGGGGGGGGCTTCAGAGGAAAAAGACAGCTGTCCCATAAACTGACTTACTTGCAGACCATTGTTTTTCAAGAATTGTGGGATGGACTTCTTTTGCATGTGCTTTAAGCATTCCTCATATTTTGTGAGATCTCCATCTGTATTTGTACCCAGCATGAGAGCATCTGTAAGCACGAGCATAAATGTCACACAAAACCCTGGCTAATGTAAAGAAGCCTATAGCTAAATATGTTGTATCCATCATCTCATCTCGAGAATATCCACCTTCACAAATAAATTACTACAAATAGAATATATGCATCTGCAGATATATGTAAGGGTTTCAACAACAAAGCCTTGCAAGCTATAAGAGTGCAAGCTACTAACAATGACATGACTGCATTGGTCACAAGATGTCAAGCAAGATCATGCAACACAGATATGAACATTTATCACACTCTATACATCACTGCACCTTCTGTGAAGTAGGTGAAAGGTTCCTGAGAAAAGCAGTCAACGCCCTTCTCCATCTGAAACAAATCGCATGTTTCATGCTATGCACACCAAACATAAAATTTAACCAATGCCTATGCTTCTGAAGTTTAGGCACGCACACCCATATTCCCACCTTACCACTTACTTGAGAGGGACAGAAAATTATCCCACAGTTACCATCATGGAATGAGATGTGACTGTTTGTGATCTGTGGGCAATGTTGCAGAAAATCGCGCCACCCTCGTTCTTTCCTGTCAATCTCACCGTGATATTCTCGTGAGATTTTCACGTCACCAAACAGCACACCCGGAACCGCCCGGAAGCAAGGTTACTGGTGACCGGTAACAAATTACGCGCGCTTACGCCAGTGAAAGTTGCTTTTTTATTGGCTTCAACTTACGTTATTCGCCAAGAGAGGAAAGCGGGGCCGCCTTACCGATCCCGCACAAAGGCCGTGCCATCGTAGGTCCGGTGGCGACTTAAGAGCGGGCAAGCACGGGGAAACCACACACATACAGTTGTGATTTTTTTTGGTGGGCCAACGCAAAGGCCCCTTCTTCCCTCGACGGATCTAGCCACCTCCGAGGGGGGGGGGATATTTACTTCCGGCAAAAGGCCAGGCAACGATTACGCTAAATCGGCTTGCGCCGTCCGGCGCAAAGCAAGGGAGGGTGTTTTGAAGTGACGTTACGTTAACCTGACTCATTTTTGTCCAGCAAGATCATAGCAAGTAAATCAGACCGCAGCAACAGATATACTTATGTCATGACTACATAACATGCATTCAGTACATTTGAACGACAATTGAGCTTCCTCATCGGCCTTCCCGCCTCACTCCTGGGGTGCCGCGTGTCCTGTGTGGGGTGTCCGTGTCACCGGTGGCCTTGGCTCAGCTGACTTGTCGGCGACCTGTGCGATGGATGGATGCCGGCCCGCTTCATCGCAGCAACGGGGAGATCAGCCTCGGGCTCCGCTGCCCGGCACGACCTTGTGGTGTTGTGTCATGTTATTGTGCCTTGGAAAGTCCTAAGAAAAACCAGGACTCCTAGCCAATAGGGAAAAATCTGCAATCTTTGCCAAATTACGCAGGAAAACCCCTTTATTCAAGTGAAAATATATAATCCTGCACTGTGTAAAACTCAAAGAGGAGAACGATCAAATCTGTATAAAAATCACCGAGGAGAGAATGGAGATTGAATGGAAGCCGATTAGCGGTGGTGTAATTGATGAGCGGCTGCCTTGATCGTTGACATACCGGACACACGAGGAGGGAGTGATTTATTGTGAAAGGGATGCCGCGGCGATGACACAGCGGAGGAGTGCGTTCGAAAAGGTGGCAGTGGGTGATTTTGGTGTGACCGATACACAGTTTGGCAAGCAGCACTTTCTTCAGGCGATTATGTTGATTAACTGTCGGCCAGTGCTTAAGTATGGGTTTGATTGGGTGAAGGTGGTGATGAGCGCGTTGATCCCATTCGGATTGGAGAAAGAGACTGAAGTGCAAACCGATAGCTGCTAGAATATTAGAAACGGGACAATGAAGATGATTGCGTTCCGGAAGCATGAGACTTCGTTTTGCTTCTTCGTCAGCAGTGCTGTTTCCATGAATGTTTGCGTGTCCAGGTATCCAGAGAAATATTACGTGAGTTTGTTGAGGAAGGGAGCAGAGCGTTCGTCGTATGCCGTTTAAAGTTCGGTGGGATGAATTATGGAGAGTGATGAGAGCTTGTAACGACGAATGAGAGTCTGTGCATATGACTGCCCTTTGAAGATTACCTTGCTTGATGCAGAGCAGGGCAGCCAGGGTTGCTGTTAGTTCAGCCGTATACACGGCATCGTAATTTGACAGGCGGTTTGATTTGTGGTAATTATGATGTACGAGGGCAGCTCCTGTGCGACCATCGTGTCGGAAGCCGTCAGCATAAATAAAGGTGTGCTGGTCATATTATCCTTTGAACTCAGCGAAGAGTGCATGCACTTCGGTTTCCGATACGTTTCGTTTTTATGTTTAAACAGAAAGATTACGTTAGGTATAGGATCACCCCAAAAGGGTCGGAGACTGGGGGATGGGTTGCAGGGAATGTCGGGGAGATCGAGCGCTCGCTGCGCTCGAATAACACGAGTGCTGATGGTTGGGTGCTGGAGTTCCGCGTTGGTAAGTGTGCGATTGGGGCGGAGGTGTGCGAGGGAGTTGAGGGAGGGGATATTCGTGTCCGCGAGCAGATTTGGGACCGGGGAGGTGCGAATTGCACCAGTCACTATGCGGAGGGCTGTTTTGGATGGCCTCTAGGGTTTCGACTTTTTTGGAAGAAATATCATCGAAAAGAAAGCCATTGTAGTCTAAGATCGGGCGTATCAGGGAGGTATAGAGGCGGAGGAGAGTGCGTCTGTCGGCGCCCTACTCCCGCCCTGCTATGCATTTCGTTATGTTCAATCGTCTGGCGCAGCGTTGCTTAAGGTCAGCAAAATGAGCATTGCAAGTAAGGCGACGATCTAATGTTATTCCAAGGTCAACTAGTCAACAACTGTCAACTAGAGGGATTATTTCACCCTTAAGATTGAGGGGGAATGGGAGGTTGAACATTATTTCGCCTAGAGAAGATAATTACAGCTGACTCTGTGGGGGAAATCTGCAGTCCCTACCGTGCACACCAGGCGTGAATATATTTTACAGCTAATTGTATATAATGCAGTGCGCGATCGACATTAGCGTGCGTATGCCACAGAGCCAGGTCGTCCGCGTGCAAAGAATACTGAAAATGTGGAGAAATATTATTAGTATCATTGAAAGCATCATTTATCATCACAAGGAAGAGCGTTGGAGATAAGACACTGCCCTGAGGAAGACCGTGATCCTGCGCCGTCGGGGAAGAACAAGCATTTCCGCAACGCACAGAAAACGTCCTATCAGTTAGGAAGTTTTTAATGAGAGCGGCGAGCCGGCCACGAACTCCGATTTCATGTAGTTTAATGAGGAGGGCACTTTTATTCACCATAATTGAAGGCCCCAGGAAAGCGGCCTTTAAATCCACGAACAGTGCTACCGCAGTAGATTTAGTCTGCAATCCGAGCTGAATTGAATCTATAATGTGGGCCAGGCTGTCCGCCGTGGAGCGGCCGGGACGAAAGCCGTTCTGAAAAGGTGAAAGAAGGTGATTTGACTCTAGGAACACCCTGATACGTCCGTTGACCATTCCTTCGAAAATTTTAGCACAGCTAGTTAGAGAGATGGGGCGATAGCTCGAAGGGTCAGAGGGAGGCTTAGAAGGGTTAAGTATGGGGATAAGAGTGCTAAAGCGCTATCAGGGAGGGAAGGAGCCGTTAACCCACATATCGTTGAAAGCCAACAGAAGGTTGGTGAGTCCAGACCTAGTAAGATTTCTAAAGAAGGGGCAGGCTAACTGGTCTGGACCGACAGAAGTGTTTCCGCACTTACTGATCGCAAGGTCCAATTCATAGGGTGTGAAGAGTACGTTGAATGTCTCAGTGTTAGCAGACGTGAAGTTGAGTGCGAGCAGTGTGGCATTAAATGTGTTAGTGATCTGTGGGGAATATTGCCCGGATGATGATACACGGGCAAAGTGTGCGGCAAATTTTGTGGCGACTTTGAATGGGATGATGTAGTATTAATTGCTGACTACAAGGTGTGGGGTTTTATAATGTGGCGTGCGTTTGTTTGTGAAACACCGAATCAGTGGCCATATTTTAGATTGAAGGTAAAGCGGTTCAACGTATTCGAAAGTTGTTCCCAGCTTTCCTGTTTTGCGCATTTAATGATTATATCGGCTTGATGTTTAGCTCTGCGAAACTCCTCTTCATGAGCTATGCAAATGCAATTACGAAAGGCACGCATGGTTACAGTCTATACGCAGCCGCAGGGCTACTGCGCGCTGACACTCATCGTTCCACCAGGGCGGATGTTTGTGCCCTGGTCGACGATGAGTGTGTGGAACGAACTGGTGCGCTGAGGCTAAAATAGTGTTTAGAAATGTAGGGAGGTCGGGAGTTGTGCCTGAAGGGTGTGCCTCATCTATACAATTTTGGGAAAATGCCCAGTCCGCTCTGCGAGCGTTCCATCGGGGAAGAAAATTGAAGTCCGTTTGCCTTGATGGGACCTCTAAATTTATGTGGATCGGGTAGTGGTCACTAAAAAGCGTGTCTGATCGAACCTTGTGCGTAAAGAGTGGTGCTTTGCGTGGTGTTGGTAAGGATAGATCTATAACAGAGTATGTCACTGTGCCTCCGTGGTGATGTGGATGCGTAGTTGTCTCAGTGTTCGTTGATACATATGAGGTCATGAGTGTCCATAAGTGTGTGTAAAACCCCCCCTTGCTTGTGTCGCGCTACAATCCCATGCGCGATGATGGGCGTCCAGATCCCCAAGAAGAAGACAGGGCGAGGGAATTTGTGCGAGTAAGGCGGAGAGATCAGCTGAGGAGACAGGGCTAGTGAGATTTGTATAGTGAGATAGAGTGAGAATGTATATGGAAAGAAGAGTAAGATTTAACTGTGCTAATTTTTCGTTTATTGCAACTGTATTGAAATGAGCATTAAAATGAACTTGACGATGCAGAAAGGTTATTTGAGACAAACAAGGCCGAACCGCCTCGGCGCGGGGTTTCGTTTACGTTACATGTGTAGAGGCAATAACCGTTGATCTTAAAGCTATAATTAAAATAATCCGAGTCGTCAAATAGGGTCTCTTGAACGGCGGCTATCAATGGTTTGTTTTTTGGTCACATATTCCTTGAATTCTGCCCAATGGGATACCAGAGATCTCGTATTCCATTGGAGCAAGAATTCACTGAACTGGGGATTCATTTAGGGCAGGGAGGGAGACCATCCAGCGGAGCGGCAGTGAGAGAGCGACCGAGGGGCGCGACGGCGGGAGCGCGTAACGGGTCGGGCTCGGCGTTCGACTGGGGGACTGGCCCGGGGGGTTGGCGTCGGGGGGCGCGCCGGCTGAGGCATCGGATGGGGCTGCTTGGGACGCTGGCGCGAGTGGAGTGGACCAACAGCGACGCGTTGGGGTGGGAGAGAGGCTCTCCAAGTTTGGTGGGGCGGGTTCCTGCTCAGGGAGGCTGGCAGCCGCCGGGTTCGCCGTAACTGGGTCGGCTGGCGCGGGCTCGATCGTACGCCGCACTGGACGCGGGTGACCCGCTGGGGAGGGGCGGCGTGCTGGGGAGGAGCGTTGTGCTTAGGCACAACGCCGGCTCGGTACCTCAGGCTCCTCAACAGGACGCGGAGGAGGGAGGGGGCGCCGCCGCGGAGCTGGTGTTGGGGGAGGAGGAGGACGAGGGTGCGCTTCCTGCGGGGTGGGCCACTCCTGAGGCTGGAGCATTCGGACGGGTGCATAGGCCGCTGCCTCTGCCTGCTGCTGGCGCTTGCGCTGCACATGCCAAGCGGGACAGGCGCGGCGGTCCCAAGCTGCGTGCGGGCCTTTGCATGTGGCGCAGCGCGGGTTTTCCGCGTCACACTCCCGCGTGTGATGGGGATCGGCGCAGCGGCCGCAGGTCGGGCGTGCAGCCCGGCAGGTCCGGTCAGTGTGGTCGAACCGTTGGCACGTGCGGCACAGCTGGGGAGGAGGGACCCAGGCCTTTACCGGGGCCATGAGGTATTCGCGGTGGATGGCAAGTGGGAGCTTTAGCCCCCCCCCCCAAAAAAAAAAATCGCAGGCGGACGAGTGGGTTGGGCTCCATGCCGGGACGGCGGGAGGGCAGGCGTATAACCTCGCACACCCCCTGCTCGGTCAGCTCCTCCAGTACTTCGTCGTCCGACAGCTCGGTGAGCTCCGGGCTGTAAGCGACGGCCTGGATGATGTTGAGGTGGTCTGCGATGGTGGCTGTGACCGCCCGCCCCAGAAAACTGCTCAATTTGAGCAGAGCCTCTGCCTGACGTTCCGAAAAGCCCTCACTAGGAGGACTCCCAAGCGGAGCGGTTTGGCTACATCCACCTCGCCGGCGTGGAGATCAACGCACAAAACTCGGCCCCTCCGGAGGGGAAGCGGGGGGGGGGGGGGGGGTAAGCAACCCCCTCGCCAGGCCGGTCGCCGGGGGGAAGGGAGATGTTGATGACATCTTTGGGCCTTAACCTTAAGTTAACCTAAATTAACTTATGAAATAATTATTACAATGACTTAAAACTAAACAATACAATTCCGACACACATTGAGCTGTCGCGAGTGCAAGTGCGGATCGGTTACCCGCCCCGTTGTCCTTACAGCGACTGTAGGTGGCAGCCCTTCCTGGCGACGGGAAGGGACGGAGCCTAAATTATGGCGCGAGGACGGGGCGCGGAAGGCGCATTTATGAACTGCTGTTTTGAAATAAAAACAGGCGAGACGGAATACAGTGAACGCTACCAGGGCAATGTGTGGTGGAATTTTAACAAAAATACCACCACCACAATACCCCACAACAAAAAAACTAACACAGAAACGGAGCAAGGCTGAAACACGATCGCCGCAAATCACACTGCAAACCGAAAGGGCAGTTTTGTGAATGTTGGTGACGTATATTTCATTTCATCCGCGCCACGTAAAGGGCACTTAATATAAGACCGTGTAGTGTTGGCGATGAGCAGGGAGCACAGGGGCTGCATTAGATATGTATGATTGTGTAGTATTGTAATGGTGGATCGTCGGTATTTGTGTCATGCACAAAAACACTATATTAATGTGGTTGCTGGCAGCCGGTTGTGGCTGTTCTGGAAGACGCCCCAATGTCCTAGTATTACTTGTTGATGACCTAGGGTATGGTGATGTTGGATGTTATGGCAACTCGACGATACCTACCCCAAATATCGGTAAGCGCGAATTTTCTTCAAAACTGCTGGTGTGTCTTGCAAGAATTTATTTTTATGTCAGTCCTAAAATATCAGTGCTGTGCAGACCTTAATCCACCACCCCAGTGGAGTCATGGAAGTTTTAACAGTATGTTCTGCAGTGGAGGTCATGAAAAGGCATCAGATGTGATGAAATAACATACAACTGTTGGTGTGATTCTCAGTAGAAAAGACTGCCTTAGACATCAAAATGTCTATTTAGCAGTCATGCTTCTCAATACATCATTGATTGTGCCTTGGAACATTTTTATAATGTTGAGGTACTGCCAATCTATCTGCATGAAATTGCCACTTGTTGTTCTTCAAACTCATGGAGAGATGGCAGCTATGGCTGGAAGTGTTCACTGAGCCAAGTAATTGTTATGTGCTTATGTGTTGATCCCATGGTGTTCTCGCATATCTCTGAGTTTAAGATGTTTACAAGTCCAACTTTGTGTATTACATGGAAAATATGCTTCCTGATTCAGGTTTGGACAGATTATTCTGCATTGTTTTAACAGGCAGTGCCTAAATCAACATTGTTTTAATCTGCATCTTCTGAACAACATTGTTGGAATCAGATAAATAGAAGTCTTAAAAACAACCTGTGCTTAGGTTTGTACACAGTTAATTCCAAAATATTAGCATGTGTTGCCACATAATGCACAGCATATGTGCAATGCTTAGGATGCAGTCATGGCTATAATACAATGGATTGCTGTGGTCTCGGGTCATGCCAAGAAGTGCTAAAATCCTTTTAAATGGCAAGTGGAAGGCATCTGTATGCCTCTGATTATGTCAAACTGAACAAGGAAATATCTCCTACTTTTTATACTGTTGCCCTGTTATAATTTTGGCCCTCAAATGCTAATCCAAATAACCCAATAATTGAGGCAGTGCATTGCACTTTCTCTTCAGAATGGACTGTGGGCCAGGCACAATACTTAGTCACCTGTGAACACTGGACACATCCTTGTGTCCCATCCAATGGTGGATCCAGCTGGGGGCATGCTGTTCCTTGGGTCCCAAAGGGGCCCATAACCAGTCAAATTGATCCAGTTTTTAAACACATCTACAAAAGTTGAATGAAGGTGCCTGCATGCAACCAGAAAAGGTCACAAGAGAAAATGAAAAGCCCTTTAGCAGATAGCAATAGTTATTCACTGATCAAGAATGTGGAATCTGTGGAGGTTTGAGGGCTCATTACACTGTACAGTAGGGTGCGTTATCAGTAACAAAACCAAGTGAGACAAAGAAATTCCTTGGTGCTAGAGCCCAGAAGTACATAGTGTAGCAAAAGCTCTACCCAAAAACTTGAAGCTGCATGACCCACAGCAGTCGATGCACCCCAAAATCCCTCCCCAAAAACTTGAATTCGCGACGGGCGGGCCGATCGAAATATCGTTGCAAACCGGCGCCCGGCGTTGCGGTCACCATATGCTGGGCAGTGTCAGCTGCCGCGGGTAACACCAAGCCGTGGGCGGCGAGCGATTCAAAATGGCTTCGCGTGTGGAAGCGATGCTACCGAGAGCTTCGTAAGCCATCATACGAAGACGTCCTGGTCTAAGGTCAAATATACCAATCAGGCATTGGCCGATTGATTGCCATGTGACAGAAACCTTATGTGTTGTTTAGTGGTGGACGGGTGCGTTGGTTAGTACTGCTTTAGGCTTTCATTGCTGTAAGGCAACTCACACGCTGAAAACGAAACCATGCATGTCATACGACTCAGAATGTATTACCTGGTGTACAACTTAATGCATATGACAAGGCCTACAGTCTGCACCAAGGGCGTGGAGGGGGGTTAGGGTACACCCCATGCACATCTTGCTCCTGGCCGAACCTGCGTATTCGATGCACCGGCCCAAACAGGAGCTGCTCATTGACTGGAAACCCGAAACGAGTCTTCGCGGAGGTCGCACGGTAACAGAAGTACCGTTGCAGGTGGGCTCTACATATTGCCGAAGCTTCAGCTCAAGCCCCAGACGTTTTCGGCAGTGTGGCGCTGGTCTTACTCTACGATGTAGCGCGTGCCCGGGCACTGCTGCACTAGCCTCTGCCACGCTGGTTGATACGCGGCGCTGCCGTCCCCATTCTTTGGGCTGCACGCCTCCTATTTTCCTGCTGCCGTGCTGCTGAACCACCAACATATTGCATGTTATTTGCATATTGACGAATTAAGACATAAGGCCTAAAGATTCGAGCGATTGTATAATGGATTGAAGTCGGAACGGGAGTCTGATACTGTCGAGGAGTGATTAGTTAACTACCAGCTTACCTTCAGAGCAGATCTTTCTTAGAGTTGACGTTGGGGGGGAATCTGGCGTTGCCTGTGATGAGGCCATATCGTGTCTATTCTCCCATCTCCGCCGAACACACCTCGGTGACTGTGCACACGGTCTTCTCCACCGCCGGGATGTGAAGCGGATAGGGCGGGATGGCCAGCGGAACCTGCGCTTTGTTCCGCAGCTCACCGTCGCTGATGTCTCGCAGTGGAGGCTGTGTGGCTGGTCCGCGCTAGGAGATCAGTTCGGTGTACCTTATGGCCTCGAAGTTTATCGCTGGGATGGTGAAGACCCTCGACTAGCCGCTCACGCGCGGTGCGATGATCCAAACCGCCTGTCGGCGGACCACACGGTTCTCGTCCGGCACTATGGCCAGCGGAGTGGCCCAGTGCCCATTGCACTGGGGGACTGGCTGCACCGTGGCAGTGTATGCAGCGGCAGCTCACGGAGCAGCGCGATGCTCCGGAACAAGTTGCGTGAGCCAAAGTCGCAGCTGTTGGTATGCCGGATGGGGAACCACACCGGCACATAGTGGCCAACACCGTACTGGACGAGGTCCTTGCGAGAGCTGCTGGAGGTCTGTAGAGATGTAAGCTGGGAGCAGGCGAGAGGTCTGTGCAAACCATATGAAACAAAAACGAATAGATTACGGCATTAGGTCATACGAAAGTTTTGGTGTCTCGTTGGTGATGTAATTGTGCCGATGCTCAGAGTCCTTAAATGTAACGGAATACCTCACAGGAAATATACTAGTAAGCATGAACCAACGAGCAAATGATTTCACATGCTATTGCACATCGTATGATTATGAGTAAATGCTTAACAGTGAGCGCATGAAATACTAAGTTAAATGTGATAAAGTCGAAAAATTCATGGCTATGAATTCGAAGATAATGCGTTTTAATATTTATCTGGCATAGTTCGGTGGTCCATTTGCCGCTGGGCTGTTGCGGCCCGGCCGGAGTCGTTTTGAACGCCGGAGACTAGCAGATACAGCAGCTGCTAGTCGGTGATCAGCTGCTGGATCAGGTCGAACGGCAGGTTTAGCATGTGCCCTGGCATAAGCTCGAATGCCACAACGTCTCTCCCAAACCTGTCCGGCGCAGGTCTTGCCGATGGGTTCAGAAAAAGATTTCGGTCCTGTGGTCGTGCCGTCCAGGCTCAGTAGCAGGTGGCGGAGGTTGATCTCGTTGCCGTGAAGCTGGCAGATGAACAAATGTATGGATGACTCGTTGACCAGCTCAAACAGCCGGAACACACCGCCTGTCGTCCCGGTGTTGACGGCCGCGCCGTCGCAGCCGAGCACATTGGCGCAACCGTCGCACTGCACGCTCACGGAGTGTAGCTCGTTGAGCAATTGCAGAGCGAGGCCAGACTCGGACGTGAAGTGAGTCATGTAGCGGCTACCTGGCTCAGCGGTGACAACCACGTGTTTTTCGACGGCATTCGCGTGGCTTTCTGTGGGTCATGTAGGTATTGTCTTCGCGGCCGTCGAAGTGGAAAATTGTCAAGCCTGATCCGTAGATTGATTCAGCATTTTGATGAACTGTCTCTTTTCTAACTCTGTCTCTTGCGCGCCATATCGTCTTAGGATCTACGATACTTGATTTCAAGCAGCCAGTCCGTCTCTGCTGTCGTGTTGGAAGGCGTGGATGATAGCAGCAGCGGCCCGGTTTGAGCTACCGTTGCTGTCGACCGCCAGAGCGGTGTTAGTCTGACTGTTTACGTTGCGATCTGCAGTGACAGCGTCTCATCTGGAATTAACAATCGGCGTCCTCGCCACTTACCATATACGGAGCTGCATCAGAAGCCGTTATTCGTTATCCGTTAAACCGTTATCGCCCACACAACAAGCATATAAACTGCAAATCATCATCGCAATAATGCCTGAATAGTCGTAACCTTGGGCTTGTCCCGGTCCGCTGGAGCATTTTTATGGTTAAACAGTTTTGTTTGTTACCAACAATTTAACTTTTTACAAAAAGTGAATTAAGCAGCTGCTTAACAATGATATGCCGGTGTCCTTCGTGATATATATATATATATATATATATATATATATATATATATCTTTCGTGCTTAACCCACCAGGTACAAGTAGCGTGGAAAGTGGCAAGACTGAGAGTTGTTCAAGGATGACGCCAGCGTGTAAAATAGGTGGCGCTAGTGTCGAATACAATTATCTTGGCCTGTCGGAGAAAAACTGCTCCCGCTTCACGCATATCTACATTGGTGGCAGTGCGGCAGGCCTGAAAGTCTATTACTAATCTGTGTGCCAAGGAAAACTTTGTCTCAGTTGATTCCAAAAGATTCACCCCTCGATGACACACCGTACTGTCCAGGCAGCCTACACTGATGCTGGGGTCCCAATATGTCTACTTATGCGATATACTTTACTATGATATGTTTGTTATATATCTACCAGGTCACCATGATTGCTAAGGACCTTTCCACACTGCCCTTGATTTCTCTGCATTTGCCTGGAAGGTTGTATGTTGCTGTCTGGTCCCCATATGCGAACCTGCTGGGGCACTTGATGTTGCTTGAAGGCTCCGCATCGGTCTTGCCCACTTCATACTTGCTTAAAGGATCCTACACTCTTGCTGTCATGGGGTCTATACATTCATCTTCCAATGAACTCCTGATCGCTCTGGGGCCTTCCACTCTGATATTGGCCTTGTTTACTGAGAGGACCCTGCTCTCTGATTGGGGTGCTATATTTTAACCTACTGGTGCACTCACAAATGTTCAGGGGTCACCACATTGATCTTGGGTTTTCTGGCTTGTTCTGAGGACCCCACACTGCTGACAGAGTCTCTTTGTTGACCTGCCACGGCACCCTGGATCGCTTAGGTGCCGAACCCATTGGTTTATTGGTATTGGGCTTTCCCATTTGGAGAGGTCACTGCGGTGACGGATGACCGGTGACGGGTGACTGGAAACTGGTAACGGTTGTGTGGGGGCCGGTGAGGCGCGGCTGACGCGGTGCGACCTCTCCGCCAGACGGCCTGGCGCGGGACGGCATGCGGTTCACCCAGTCGCTGGCGGCGGCCGCCACTTGCACGCCGTCGAGGGCGGCTTTGCTGACGGCGCGCTACCCGATCCGTCAGGGCATGGTTGCAGCGCCATACGGCCAAGATGTGATCTTGTTTGTGGCGCAGCGCGGCGGTCTGCCCGACACAGAGGTCACGCTGGCCAAGGTGAGCGGCGGTTTGCCTGACACAGAGGTCACGCCGGCTGGGGTGAGCGGTGGTCTGCCTGGCACAGAGGTCACGCCGGCTGGGGTGAGCGGTGGTCTGCCTGACACAGGGGTCACGCTGGTCAATGTGAGCGGCGGTCTGCCCGACACAGAGGTCACGCTGGCCAATGTGAGCGGCGGTCTGCCCGACACAGAGGTCATGCTGGCCAGGGTGAGCGGTGGTTTGCCTGACACAGAGGTCACGCCGGCTGGGGTGAGCGGTGGTCTGCCTGACACAGAGGTCACGCTGGCCAATGTGAGCGGCGGTCTGCCCGACACAGAGGTCACCCTGATCAAGGTGGGTGGTGGCCTGCCCAACAGAGGTCACGCTGGCCAAGGTGAGCGACGGTCTGTCCGACACAGAGGTCACGCTGGCTAAGGTGAGTAGTGATCTATCCTGCACAAAGGTCACGCTGACAGAGTTGGGTGGCGGCCTGCCCGACACAGAGGTCATACTAACTTAGGTAAGTGGTGGTCTGCCCAACACAAAGGTCATGCTGGCCAGGGTGAGTGGTGGCCTTTCCGACACAGAGGTCATGCTGGCTAGGGTGAGTGGTGGTCTGCCCGGCACAGAGGTCACCTTGGTCAAGGTGAGCGGTGGTCTGCCCGACAAGGAGGTCACGCGGGCCAAGGTGAGGGCGGCCTGACTGACAAACAGGTCACGCTGGCGAGGGTGAGCGGCGCCCTGCCCAACCTAGAGGGCACGCTGGCCAAAGCGAGCAGTGGTCTGCCCGACACAGAGATCACACTGGTAGAGATGAACGGCGGTCTGCCCAACACAGGAAACTTTTTTTGAAGATGTATGTTGCGGACGACATAGTGCATCAGTAGTAACTGGATAAGAGGCGCCGTTTTTTTAGGTTCTTATATGAGGTGCCTATTATAGTTATTGGGTGTGTCGCATTGGTCCCGCCCGCGCGCCATTAAGTAAAGCTGTCCACACACATGCCAGCAGGCAAACCTGACCAGCAGATGGCGGTGGACCCGATCAGGTCGATGTGGGCATGATCGAACCCGCCGGCCGGTGGCGTCCAGGTCGCAGCCGGATAACGGGTGTGGCGGTGTACCTTAGCGCGCTGACACGGCACGCTCGGTCACGGATGTCCTGCACGCCAGACCAAACCACTCGCCGTGACACCAACTCCTGTGTGGCACGGATGGTGTGGTGTGGCACATCGTGGAGATGGCCTGATTTCTATAATTCCGTGGTAGTATGACACATACCGTCTGTTGCGTAGGATGCAAGTCGAAGTGCACTAAAAGAATATCATGGCTGGCGCGTTAAACACATTAAATGCATAAATACATAAACACATTAAATGTGTTTATAACGAACGAAAAGGTAAGGTAGAGAACAAATGGACAGGCCCTATAAGAAGTGCGCCTCTTTCCCAACGTTATTCAAAGCCACTTGAGTTCCTATGCTGATTGATTTAGAAACTTGTGAAACGAACAACAAGGCAGCTCTGATATTGAACTGAATTATTTCCAACTCGTTCAGTACAAAGGTGCACTTCTGACATTGCTGAAAACCTGCGCATAGATTTTCAAAGCCTGGTGCTATTCGCCGGATGCCCCCCCCCCCCCCACGTCCTCACGCACACGCGCACGCGCACACGCACACGCACGCGCACACGCACACGTACACACACACACACACACACATACATACATACATGCACACACAGACACACACACCGGCGCGTGCGCACACACGCAGACGCACAGCGCTGACCTGAAATGCGGATTCCTTTGCAGGTTCTTGTGAACGAAGGCTACAACACATCCTACATAGGGAAATGGCACCTAGGCGTCAGTTGTGAGACATATGGCGACAGCTGTCACTCGCCCAACAACCATGGCTTCCAGTATTGGTACGGAATGCCGTTGACCAATTTGAAGTGAGTTTATACAACTTTGTCCGCGATATGTTTAGTGATGCGATTTTCATATTGGTTATGGCTCCTGGCATCGACGCCAGGAGGCATCTTGCCCACGTGCAGTCCCTGTCAATACAATTACACAAATGCATGGTCGCACGTATGGTCGCTTGTTGTGCTATGACTTTCTCGAGTGATGTCGGTCAAAGTGTGAGTCTGGCCATGTTTGGGGCTTGGGTCCGGCAAGGTGCTCCTGGAAAAGCTTTTTTGTGGGTGAGATAATTGCAATAATAGGATCGTCGTAGGTTCCACACGCCACCACACATGCCACGTCGAACACATGCCATTACGCATGCCTAGCTTAGCTCATGACGTGAGTCGCCTGCCTAGGTATACCTAGGTCATCGCTATTACGTGGCGCACTGAAGCCTCTCTACGTTCTACAGAATTTCCGCTGAGCTGGAAGCTCTTTGCGCGGGTTTTGTTGTCTGTCACTGCAAATCGTGCTTAGTGATCGAATCGTGCTTAGTAATCGTGCCCCGAACCCTAAGCCATGTATGCAGTCGTTAAATTTGTGTCCTTACAGGTGGCTATCGTCACATGCAGTCTCCCACTCTGGCAGGGACTTCGGTGACGACGGGACATCTGTCGTGACCGCCATGCTTCCGAACTTTTTCCCCGTGATGTACGCCGTGCTGGCCGGCTCCTGCATGGCTGCCGCGGTGCTCCGGGGGCGCTCCCGGTGTCTCTTCTGGCTCGCTCTGCTCACCGCCCTGCTCGCGTCCGCCACAATTCCCCTGGCGTCAAACGTCAAGCTCATCAACTCGCTGATCATGAGGAACGGCGAGGTATGTGAGTCGTGTTGACTTCTGTAGCATGCGCCATTGTTGTCCCCGAAGTCGTGTTGATTTGGGCACGTCGTTGTTAAATAACAATGTTTTGTGTTGCCAGGTGCAAAAGTATTACTCACGCGAGTCGGAGTTACGTTAAGTCCGTAATAACTTTCCGTCAGATGAGTCCATGATGATTTTCCAACCATGAGTGAATTGGTGAAGTCCGCGATGTCCAGCGATAAGGTCATTGTACTAGCCAGCATTTTGTTTTTCATCTGGCCAGCCGCCCCGAAGCCCTAACCTTGCATTGGCGACGACTCCAGGCACCTGTGCGTTTTAGACACCGTGCAACAGCGACTTAAGTTATTGCTGCGTGTGTTTTCACATGTTACACCATTGATTTGCCACGTTCGATGATAAAACACTGCATATGTAATACGCTAATTGGGCTAGAGCACGCCGTACGGCGCCGCCCGGTGGAGAGCTGCCGCGCGGTCCGACACGGCGGTGGGTGAGGAGGTTGGGGAGCTGCCGCGCGGTCTGACACGGCGGTGGGTGAGGAGGTTGGGGAGCTGCCGCGCGGTCCGACACGGCGGTGGGTGAGGAGGTCGGAGAGCTGCCGCGTGGTCCGGCACGGCGGTGGGTGAGGAGGTTGGGGAGCTGCCGCGCGGTCCGACACGGCGGTGGGTGAGGAGGTCGGAGAGCTGCCGCGTGGTCCGGCACGGCGGTGGGTGAGGAGGTTGGGGAGCTGCCGCGCGGTCCGACACGGCGGTGGGTGAGGAGGTTGGGGAGCTGCCGCGCGGTCCGACACGGCGGTGGGTGAGGAGGTTGGGGAGCTGCCGCGCGGTCTGACACGGCGGTGGGTGAGGAGGTTGGGGAGCTGCCGCGCGGTCCGACACGGCGGTGGGTGAGGAGGTTGGGGAGCTTCCGCGCGGTCTGACACGGCGGTGGGTGAGGAGGTTATATGTCTTTCGGTATAGAAATAGCGGGGATGGTCAGCGCATGTAAGAGATGGTACGTCATTTTGCGTAAAGTAGCAAGAAAATGCATTTAATGAATATTTGGGGCATTTCTTCGGCTACTTTATACGTCCAGTGCTGTTCAGCTGGCCGGTCGCAGTCAGTGATGCGACGTGTGTTAGGTGGCCAACATTTTGCAAGCCTAGTTTACGGCTCCACCACCGCCAGCATTGTCGCTTGGTTTCCTCGACTGGTCAACAAAGCCGACTCGCATAGCTCATTCACTCACATTCTACACGATGTAGTTTCTTAAATCTTTTAACGTGGGCAGTTTCTGAAAGTGTGTGCGCGCCAAACGTCTTGTGGTTTAGGTAATTTCAAATGGTAAAAGTGGTTTGTAGGATATTAACCCGTGCTGGTGTGAAGACTGCCTCGTTCACCAATACAACGGTTGGGAGTCATGCATTAATTGGCATTCATCAGCGCCTATTTATTCTGGGGACGAGGATTAGTACCTTATTAGTGCCCCATTTCCGTCCGCCAGCTGTTCATTCGATGTATTCGTTGCATGACATTGCCCTGCATGCGATCCCCATGTGTTGAGTCGCGCCCGCTGGTCGGCGTCTGTCCGATCAGCACGCCGTAGTGTCTGTAGCGGTCTGTGGCTGTCTCCAATGACTGGTGTTTGATGTGTTGAGTTGTGCTCGCTTGTCGGCGGCTGTCCGATCAGCACGCCGCAGTGTCCGGAGCGGTCTGTGGCTGTCTCCAATGACTGGTGACCGATGTGTTGAGTCGCGCTCGCTGGTCGGCGGCTGTCCGGTCAGCGCGCCGTAGTGTCCGGAGCCGTCTGTGGCTGTCTCCAATGACTGGTGTTTGATGTGTTGAGTCGCGCTCGCTGGTCTGCGTCTGTTCGATCAGCACGCCGTAGTGTCCGGAGCCGTCTGTGGCTGTCTCCAATGACTGGTGACTGATCGGCCAGAGCCAGTGTCGCCGCCCCGATTTCAGACGTCTTCGTTTACATCTGCAGGTGGTAGAACAACCAATCAGGTTGGTCGGGCTCACCCAAAGATTTGTCGCTGAAACCAAAGAAAAGCTGGCCGAATACAAGCAACAGAATCGCCCGTTTTTCCTTCTGCATGCGTTCTCAAAGGTAAGCGATGTGAACGCTCGTTTGCGCTTACGTAGAGCAGGCCCGGTCAGACAGTCCGCCCCTTGACTCGTGATGCCGTAGCCTGTCTAAGAGCAATCGTCGTTGCGGTCTTCCTCACCGTTGTTGTACCATTGTGCAATATTTCTGAATGCTCACTTGGTGTTGGTTGCCGCGATCAGGGCGAGTATGCGATGCGTGCGGCCTTGGTAGTGGATGCAGAGCCTGGCTCTGCGCGATGGATTACCCGGCTGCGCGGGCGCCGGTTTTGTTCGCTCGACACATACCGAGCTGGCCGTCGGCCCGTGTGTGCGGCCCGCCCCGGTCAGTCGGCGTCCGGGCGGAGCGGCCGTGCCAGCGCCTGCGCCCGACCGGCAGGTGCACACGGCCCTGGCGACGGTACCCGAGTTCCGCGGCCGCTCGCGGCACGGCCTGTACGGCGACAGCGTGCTGGAGCTGGACTGGGCCGTCGGCGAGATTCTGGCAGAGCTGGACCGGCTCGGGCTGGCCGACAACACGCTCGTGTACCTGACCTCCGACAATGGCGGACACCTGGAGGAGCGTGGCGTCGCCGGCGACGTCCAAGGCGGGTACAACGGCCCACTCAGAGGTACGCATGACCCGCTCGAAGGAACTAGGTACTGATTGCGCAGTGTACCGCTCAGAAGTACTGGTGAGAGAACGGCTTGTTCGTAGCCCATAGGTACTGGAGAGGCTATGGCCCTCTGAGAGGTACCGGTGACCTGATGGGCTGCTCTCTGAGAGGTACCGGTGACCTGATGGGCTGCTCTCTGAGAGGTACCGGTGACCTGATGGGCTGCTCTCTGAGAGGTACCGGTGGCCTGATGGGCTGCTCTCTGAGAGGTACCGGTGGCCTGATGGGCTACTCTCTGAGAGGTACCGGTGACCTGATGGGCTGCTCTCTGAGAGGTACCGGTGACCTGATGGGCTGCTCTCTGAGAGGTACCGGTGACCTGATGGGCTGCTCTCTGAGAGGTACTGGTGACCTGATGGGCTGCTCTCTGAGAGGTACCGGTGGCCTGATGGGCTACTCTCTGAAGTCCTATATCACGACGGGCCGCGTAGCGGTGCCGGGGCACGTTGGGTGCATTGTAAGTGCCGACTCTGGTGGGGGAAGGCCCGGGGTACGAGGAGGCATAATGGGTGGCTCAGACAAGCGGGGAGGAGACGTGGTTGCGCTGGCGTACTCGGGCTGAGACCGCCGACAAATGACCCTGCTGGTGACAGGTTTGCGGTTTTAAGTGAGTCGCACCATCCTGCAGCCCGGTGTTCGCCAGGGGTGAGATGCTGGTCGGCTGCATGTGTTGTCACCTCGCGGCATTTCATGCGTGGCGCGGTGACACGCGGAGGGCCCGAGGTGTTCGGTGGTCGCTGGCCAATCTGTTCTCGCCCCGTTCGATCCACGATTCGCGCTAGGCTGACCCGTACAGCTGGTGCAGATCATTATGCCGTTGACTGTATTGCAGCGTGGTCGCCCTCAGAGCATGACACCTTACCACCCCTCAGGTGGAAAGGGCATGGCAGGAATGGAGGGCGGCATCCGCGTGCCCACCCTGCTGCGCTACCCGCCGCTGGCTCGGCCCGGCTCCACCATCGACGCGCCGGTGTCGCAGATGGACCTCTTCCCGACCGTGCTCAGCGTAGCTGGCGTGGACGCTAAGGTAGCGCGCCGCCGCGTGGACGCGGGGCGCCTCGACTCGCCTCCAGACTCTGTGTAACACGTCACGGTCCCGGGCCGCGTTTTAGGCATGTACGCTGTATCGATGGCCGGCCATGCGCTGGCCATGAGCGGCGCGTCGGGTCAGCCGCGCGAGCCGACTGCCGTGGGGATCACTCGTGCCAGACACGTGCTGAGTCGGACGGCCAAAGCACAGCATCCCCGCCTCTGTGATGGCCGGTTCACGGTTGCAGCGTAGCCGTACCGTGGCCGTCCTCCACGCGATCCCTGTTTGTTGCAGACCTATGTGGGAGACCGGGTGTTGGACGGTCGTGACCTGACCCAGCTGATCACAGGCCAGTCCAGTCGGTCGCCGCACGAGGTCATGTTCCACTACTGCAGTGAAGCCATCCACGCCCTGCGCTGGGTAGAGAACGGTGAGAATGGCAACTGAGCGTCCGTTTGTCCACCTTCGAGCGTGGAACAACGTTTCGCGTGGGCTTTGTGCGTTCCGAACCGCAGAGCAAACGACTCAC
Organism: Pollicipes pollicipes; assembly: GCF_011947565.3. NCBI lineage: Eukaryota > Metazoa > Arthropoda > Thecostraca > Pollicipedomorpha > Pollicipedidae > Pollicipes > Pollicipes pollicipes. Next base: position 256,328 of record NW_023596304.1, on the reverse strand, counting down.
CAGTCATGCTACTGTGGCCAGTCACGTGATCCGAGCACGGTCTCCGCACCTGGGTGCCGGCAGTGCAGTGGTTAACGCGTCTGCGTTAACCATTGACTTAGGCCTGATAGTCTGGCACATTGGCATGGAACTGGTGGACGCTGGCCGTGCGGTTGGACGCTGGTTGGTCTGTGAAGGATGAACTCAAATTGATAGCAATGCCCGTCCAAAACGCGGCAGGTTGGAGTGAAATGACGCATTTTGTCTTCGCCAGAGAACACCACGTGGAAGGTGCACTTCTACCAGCCCCAGTGGCTGCCGGGGACGGCGGTATGCCACGATATCTGCTTGTGCGATATGTCGGACCGGCTGGGGCGGCCGCACATCTTCAACATCCAAACGGACGCGAGCGAGCAGCGGCCGCTGGACGAGAACAGCGCCGAGTACGGCCGCGTGCTGGCCGCTAGCCGGCGCGCGGCAGCCCAGCACGCGGCCACGCTCGTCGACCTACCGGAGAGCCAATTCAGCTATGGGAACTTCATGTGGCGGCCGAGTCTGCAGCCCTGCTGTCGGCCGCCCTGGTGCACCTGCACCGACCCGCGCTACCCGTAGTCGCCGTCGGCCGGCGGACGTGCCGACTGGAGCCGCAGACCAGGGCGGCCGCCGCGCCTCCTCCGGTGCGCGGGGTCAGCTTCAGCCGCGTCAACGGTGACGTTGCTGGTCCGTCTCCGGGCCCGCCGGCTGTCAGCTGACGTCACCGCTGACGTTGCTGGTCCATCGCCGGGCCCGCCGGCTGTCAGCTGACGTCACCGCTGACGTTGCTGGTCCATCGCCGGGCCCACCGGCTGTCAGCTGACGTCGCAGGCCCCGGTAGCGGCTCTCCGTTTCTGCTTGATTGCCGCTTCCGACGTGGAAAGAGACGCGGAAAGGAAATGGTCTTTCCGTCCATTCTCCAACCGTTTTAGGTCGCGGTTGACGATTTTAGCCTCGGGTACGTCTAGGACGCGTGTATAATGGGCGGAATATGTACGACGCGTATCTTAATATGTGCTCTACTTATGTACTCGAGTTCTGTACTGCACAGAATGTTTTGGCTGACGAAGAGCTTCATTTTGTAGTGAGGCTTTTGGAATCATTGATAGGGGCGGGTGGATTACCCACATATATAATTATAGCCCACACACAATTAAACCCACACACATGATATTGATCAGTATTACCTCGACTACTTACGGTGTGTGCGCGAGATGCGTCACGTCGAAAATGATATTATCAACGTTAGCTCCTCCGCGTTTGGCAGGTGTGAAATGACGCGTTTTCCCATCACATTGATTTTTCATGTCCGAATTTTATGAAATGCATGGCTGTGCATCCCGGGGCCAATGATCCAGTGGAAGTGATCGGTTGCAAGTAAGTTACAGCTTGGATTTGTTTGAAATAATGCGCGCTTAACCGCTTACGTAATGTCTAGTCAGCTATGTGCAACCCAACGATGGCGGGGCGCCGCGCTGTGAGAGATCACTGGGCTTCCAGACGCACTGAGTCCAATAGCGGATGTAACCAACCAGCTAAATGTGCCGGTTTTGTGATCGAGTTGTGAAATACATGAACAGGGGTATGACTGGCAGACCCGGAACTGCGTTGAAGAGGAACATAGCAATAAACCAGCTGTGCTGTTTAAGGGAAACATGGCACGCAGCCCACCTTCGCTGTAAAATATTGGTATTGAAGTAGCACTTTATTTTAGCTTGCGCGCCGACTGTGGTCCGCACTCCGCAGTCCCGCTGGCTTATTCCTGCCGGGGCGAATGGCGGGTTCTCACACCCGCTGGTAACATTGGATTGGAAGTGGCTGGAGAGACGAGTGAAATGTTCAGTAGCGAATGCAAAGCTAAACACCATTTACTGGCCCGTTTTCGTGTATAGGGTAGAATAGAGGTTATATGCTTGCCTGTCTAACAAATGATGTGGATAAAAAACTATCCGTGATGCCTACAATAACAGGGTATTTGACAAACGTTAACATAGCCATTCAGGCCATTGGTTTTCCTTTGAACGAAGAAGTGTTTGCCATACAGAGCTGTTCCTTTTATTATGGCAGCAGCGATGGATGGTGTTGGAACCAATTTGAACAAAACCTCAACTTCAATTTCGACTGGGCCAGTGCCCTACATAGGCCTTCCTGGGATAATGACAGTCATGCTTGACGTCGTGGGTTTCGATTTCGATGAAAACAGGGTAGACAGTCCAGGCACGGGAGCGTAGAATCTAACACCTATTTAACAAAATCTATTTCTACAGCCATCGCGTCACCTGTCACGCCCAGTTCCACGCCAAATAACTGGAACTCCATATCACCCAAAAGCTACAGGTCGCTTTGGAAATTTTAAGGAGTGAATCTCCGAAACGGCAATCAAAATTAAATCTCACAGAGTCAAAAGCAAATCAGGCAGCGCTCAGATGAACATGCTAATTGTTTTGCAGGTAGATTGTTCGCTGTGCCCCCGGTTCCCTTCTTAAACGGCAGCTGCCTTTTGTCAAGGCGTGCAAAGTTTTTGCATGTGGATATGGGCAGCCAAAGAATAATTATAGTGGTAGCAGCGCGTTTGCAGAGAGCGCGGATGCACTGCACCCACACGGGCACGAAAATGCACGCACAATATTTTATGATTTATCAGACGAAAACTGAATAAATTCAGACGCAGGGCTAAGAACCACTGATCAATATGGTGGGGGTGGAAAAAGCGTGCGTAGTGGAGACAATTTTTTCAGGACCACTGACACATGACTTTGCATAGTGGCCTTTTCCTTCCGACCCTCGGGTTACTCGAGAGTAGGATGGTGGGGGTTCAATGGGTCAAATGAAATAAAGTGAGAGGAGTTTAGTGGGTGCTGGTTGGTGGTTTCGGAGGCAAACGCCACCTCTGAGCGCCATTCAAATGTTTGTAGTGAGCATGGTTTGTCAACGAGTTCTTTCTGGTCATTGGAAACATCTATTTGGAGCAAGGGGCCAACAGAACATGTGGTATACATCATAACGACAAAGCTATGTTTCCATGCTTATGGTATGGTGGGACCCGGGCCCTCTCCATCACAACGCTTCAGAACTTGTGTATGTGCCTCTACAGCTAGTCTTCCAATGAGTGATCATGCTTCTATTTGACCCTAGCTATTTAGATGTGAGAGCATGCTAATGGTTTAATGAAGCAAGCGATTCGCATAAATGTATGTGCTGGATGGACGACCAAATATCAGTGCATACATCTTCAGCAAACGGTCGGCCAGGGAAAACTGAGATGGCCTCGCAGTAAAGCCGCTACTGGCGCGAACCGCAACGCGCATCTGCGTAAAAACAGCTGTGACAGTTACATTCGCAACACGGCAAGAACCAAACAATAGTACTGATACGTTGCATGGTACGAAACGGACCAAAGCTGTCTGCCATCCCCCCCCCCCCCTCCCAAGAGTTTTGAGTTCCTTTTTTCTATCTCTCGTGCGGTTGTGGGACCCTCCTTCAGTGCCTGAAATCAGCATCGGTGGGAAATGCGGTGGCTTGTTCAAAAAATATATTGCGATGCATTACAAGGGCATTGCAGATAAAACATTTAACACTTTGCGACCACTTTGACCCGGCTCATAAGCTGACAAGCTCGGCCGACCAATGAGTGGCAGATGAATTACCCAAGTAACCTGAAGGGTCACAACACAGGTCGTAATTGGTTTACACGGCAGAGGAGATGGCATGCTGTATGGTTTGAAACACGCACACACACACACACTTCGAACCGAACTGTCGCAAAAATGTGCCTCATTATTCACTCGCTGACCACGTTCCGGATAATGCATAACATATTTCAAATTTACACTCGCATCTCCACCAAATGATATATCCTCGCGAGCAAAACAATCAAGAAACGCCGTTTCCTGACTGCCCTTCACGATTCACCTTTACACATGTATTGGTCGCTATCTGGACTTCAGAATGAGCCATATCACCAAGAAAACGAACAACGAAAAGAGGAAAAGGTAGAAGATATATCGATTATGCCCCGAGCGCGCCATCCGCATTACTCGCTTCATCGAGTTGCCAAGAAGACCGCCAGCCGAGTCGAACTCGTCATCCTGCAAGCAAACATTGGACTTATGAACATGCCAAACGAACACATATGGCTCGGGTAGCTGACGGCTGTCATAATAAAAAACGGTCGGCTTAATAATAATAACTTACAATATCTGTAATTGAAATGCCACCAATGGCGACATATACCCGGTTGAATTGAAATTATTCACTATTATCAGCAAGTACCTGAATACACCCCAGAGAAAATAATTTTCGGGAAAAAGGGCCATTTGGAATCGTTTGCGATCTCGCTTCGCAGATTATGGTGGCAAAAGTACGACGAATAATGTAAAAACAGCAACATCAGCGACGGTTTCCATTATATGAAAAAACATACATTTGCAATCAATGTATCTTTACGCCTACCACTGGGTGCAGCAACCTTCATTCCTACTACTTGTGTTCAATGTCCTCTACGTCAGGACAATTTTACCAGCAGGGACTTTGAACTATGTTGGCACGGTCTCAATTAACTTGCCGTCACAACTTATTTTTAACAGAATTTTGGTATTCACGTTAAGTGAGACAAGTGGGACACAAGCAGAGTTGCTGGGGAGGGGTGGGTGAGACAACTCCATAAATGTACGCGGAAATTATGCGTTAGAACGTATGCATACAAACAAAATGTGCGGCTTTTCTACTCCTGTTACATACCTGGCCGCCAGTCACGGCCTAGTTTTCATCCTCCATACCGGTTCAGTTGGAGATCGAGACCCCATTACACAGAATGTTGTTTCTTTTATTGCGGATTACGGTGCTTCGCAAGCGTCGCGTCCATTATGAGACCAGACAACAATAGACCAGACAACAATAGACTAGACAACAATAGACCAGACAACAATAGACCCGACAGCAATAGACCAGACAGCAATAGACCAGACAACAATATTTGAATTTCGAAATCACGTCTACGGACTTGCACACGTCATTCATTCATCTAAGCATACAAGTGAAAGCCTGTGGACGAAACCATCTGGCACCGCACCTCCTAGTTCAAAACGGCTCTATGTCTTCTAGCCAGAGAGAAACGCATCTCCCACCCTGATGCACATCACTGGAAATCATTTGACAAAGCAACATATTCTATGTGCTTCTCTGCATGATATCGGTCAAATGCCCTCTCAACGCAATATGTCCTGTAGCAAAGATTTCCAAGAGTGCCTATGCCTGTCTAATTAGTGGTAACGAGATTTTTATAAGCTGAGCCGTTTTTGTTTTTACTATATCACAGGGTGTTTTCAGTCTAAGTGTAAAGTTACAGCATACTCGACTGGATCATACGGTCCGTCTTCTTTTGACACCCTTTTCGCCTAACACGGGCCTATTGAGAGACGGCCGCCACGTGCAAGTCCCTTCATCAGGGCGACGCTGCGATCACTGAAGCCACGTTCAACGGCTAAGGGTAGGAAGTGCCGCGTCCCAGGCGTTCGGGATTGCGCTTGTACGTAAATTTTCGTATCCGCAATGTTATCCCCGTGTGGCGAAGATTACTAGAAGACAACCTGTTTGATAGGCTCAATCCCTTTAAAAGCCTCCTGGGCAAAGTTAGTAGGCAAAGCTCCGGCAGGACCAATCAACTATTAAAGTAGTGCCAACTGAAACAGCGCCGATTGGACCGCGTGGTGCTTGGAGGAAGATACCCGACGAGCCGGCAATGGGCGCATTTTCGAACGCCGTCCGCTTGTACGATGACAGCTAATCAACGCCAAGAACTGTTCCTGAGAGGCATGTACGCGTCCAGCACTACGGGCGTATGGCAGCAGACTTACCATATCTTTCAGCATCTGGTTCTGGTACCGGACCTCAGTTCCAATGTCGATGGTGAGCTGGAACATGTCATGAAAAAGAACACTGATCATGATGATTTGGGCTCCAGGGCGCGCCAACTGCATTTGTGATATGGTGCTCACTACAATCACAGGGGACCTGTCTTAAAACTAAAGCGGGCGGCAATGAGCCTTCCCATATCACATTCGTCCACAACACTGTAAACCTAGCACAAAAATAAGGATGGGCCAAACATTTGTGTTCGAAGTTAAAACCATCTGACACTGAAGGTGACATCGACCGAGAACAAAGGATAAGTTTTCACCAGTATAACGGCCATCGGTGTCGAGTTATCGAAACCGCGTTTTACAGCGGGCAATCCGCAATATGCCAGGCCAAATAACTGTTATAGCATTCCCTTGCCTGACAAGACCGTGCAGCGCTCAGTCCATCCCATGCATCCCAACATCATTTACGTACTCAGTGGCTCACACATCTAGGTTTCAAGGTCAATTAAGTAGTCGTGCGTCAACAAGCGTCGGTGCTGTGATGGTAACGCACGATGCGCCGTGATCGCCACACTGCGGAGTGTGGCGATGGTGCAGGCGGTTATTCTTTTATTAACTGCCTGTGCGATTTTCTGCAGTAACTCTTTCGGTGGGTGGAATTGGTACCAAATGGATTTTCGTATCTACGACAGAAGACAATTCAAATCGCCGAGAGCATTTCCAGCAATTACGTGTTCTTCTGTCCATGTTTTTTTATGGCATGGGGGGAAGGGTCGAAACGATTGCAATGCGTTGGGACACCGAATGCGGGCAGAAATATGAGGGCGGAGTTAAGAACCGAATGTACCCGCTCTGCTCTCCGCTTGGGCTGCTCCATCTTGAAAGGCTTTACTTTCAAGTGGCTAGAAGCCAAGATGAACAAGTTGGTGCGTGAAGAATAATGATACAGGAATTTAGATTCCTAGCGAAAAATGAAGCATGATCCAGGTTCAAAAATGGCCGAGACAATGCCCGCGCTGTTTTTAAGCTCATGCACACGCGAATGTCCTTCGCGATAATCGTCAGACGCACAATACATTCGATTGGTTACAGTAAAATTGCCTTTTCGAGCCATCTTATTAGTCATTGGCTATTTTCTCCGCACCTTTTCCAGAACGCTTTCACGCGGTCTGTTGGTTTAAATGACGTTACAACATATCAGTCAGCTTTCTCATGAATGACGATGCAATTGGGCGCAGCAAAACATTATTTGATTGGGAGATACTTTCTGAAACAAAAGAGGCCTTACCGATTTAAGAGCTGAGACCTTTCCTTTTAGTTCACTCTCCAAAAAGTCATTTTCTTCTTCAACTCCCTCATTTCCACGAATGGGCTGATCCGCTGAAATGAACAAAATGACGATGCAGCCCGAGTGGTAAAATCGACGGAGCAGATCAAAGACGTCATGACGACGTAGCCCAACAATAGCAAAATCATTGGGCAGGTCGAGCAGCATCTGAACTATCTGATAATGGTACACACCACCACGGCAGGATCATCTGAAGACGTGGAATGAAAAGTAACAAAAGCCCATGGACCAGCACATCGTCAACAGAGAATATCAAACACAAATAACAATTTTATTCCAACAAAACCTACAATACGTTCGTACGACAGAACCAGAATAACAGTTAAGAGACGTTTCATGCTTCTCACGAAAATGGAGACGCATGTCTTAAATCCTTTACAAAGAAGGCTTACCGGGGAAGTTAGGACGTCGCATAGTAGGTTGGATCTCAGATGGCCTGAAACATAAGCAAATATTTGCTAGGATCAAGCGGTCTTACAATACTAACCAGCACAGTACGCACGACAACATCGAAGTTGGTATACATGGACTTGTTTTGGAGCAATGGAAACAGAACACAGAAAAGCTACAGAGAAGTTAAGGGAAGCTGCCAAAAACAAGTAAGAGCTTCAATGCTTGAAGCCATGCACATTTATCTATACGAATCGGTGTTTTCTTCCACAGTTTATAAAAGATACGGAAGGTTTAGGGCAATCATTTAAAGATAAAGATGATTTCCGTCATTATTCCGTCTTCAAAAAACTTCCCTTCCGTCGTATTATGGGGCTCGCTGTTGCCGGCTACCGAAACATAAATGTCACAAAACCAAACCAGAGCAGCGCCCAAAACCCATTGAAAAAACAACTCCGAGACTGTATAACCCTTAATCATAATTGTCACCCTATGTTACCCTGAACTCATAAAGAAACATCATCACCCTAAGACACCTTAAATACAGAAAGAATATCCTCGAGCCCTGGTAGATGAGTGCCTCTTCGTATTGAGTAAACCTGCGCCCCAGCTTTAGGTTTAAAGCGGTCCATGCATGCATAGACTCAAACCCGTAGTGTTGTATGTGCTGGTGCACATTCCAGGCCAGGCAGTGAGGTGTTCCATGCCTGGGGCTTGGGTACAGGGGCACCTCAAAGGACAAGTGGAGCATCACCTGGGTCCTTGATAGTTGAACACCTCAAGATGAACTGTAAGGAAAGGTGGGTCGCCCAAAGCCAATGTGAGATTTGGAGTCCTAAGCCCAAGCATAGATGCCCCTCAAGTCCCAGTATGGAGGAGCTTCTACATACAGGTACAGGTGGCCCTATTACCACTACGGAGGTGTCCCAAAAAGAGAGACATGCCCACCCACCAAAGGAGAAGGATGCTGAGAGACATCTACAGACATGCACCCTGGCCTCAGACAAAGGGGCACTGAAAAGGACCCAGTAGATTGCACCCCATGGCCAGGTGGGTCTGTCTAATCCAATGGTAGATGGAACCACAATACCAAGAACAGTTTCATCTAGTCAAGTGCAGGAGAGCTTCAAAGGTTCTGGAGGTTGAAGCTGAGGTCAAGATCAAGATCAGACTCAAAACAGTGAACAGTGGTGCCAGCAAACCTAACAAGCAGGGCATCCTGGTGGAGGGGCACTCACAAGCCATGGCACACAGACACACACAGAGTGATGACCCAAACCAAATTAGATGAGCACCTTCAGCTAGCTGGCAGGTCCTCAAACCTCACTGAGTCATGATCTACACCCAGGTAGAGAGGTGCACTCAAGAACAGGACATCCTAAATCCCTGGCAGAGGAGTACTTCTGCACCATTGTAGCTCCTCGTAAGTATATAAATGTCTACTTGCAAAGCCAAGGTAAGCTGACAATTATAATAACACACAGACATGAGGCATACCCATTACTTCTGGGGAGCAATGCAATGGTACAGCTCCTTCAACTTTGTTATGAATGCATGTGACCAGTATGGCCTTCAGTCTTTCATGTAATGAAAAAAATGTACTGAAAAAATCCTCCATACTGAGCCTTTTGAGTACTAAACATGATCAGTACCAGACAGGTAAGAATGGGATGCATTTACAAATTGAGTGGCCAAAACCAGTAAAATAGATCAGAGAATGCACAAGAGTGGCAGGGTAAAACAAACTTGATGCATGCTGCATGTGCCATGTTTCATTTAATTAAGCTGAAGTATCATTGTGCATTTTACTGACTGATTTAACATTTAACTTCTGCTTTGACAAGACTTTTTACATATTCACATCTAAAAGCCAAATTTGAAATGCATCACACCAAAACTTATGGTTGCCTATGTGATTGTCAACTTACTGTGACATGGTGAATTATGGTAATAACTTGAAGTTTTATTTTTTTCTAAATTCATACTTCCAGAGTGATCCTATGACTAAACCAATGCTTAGATGGCATGGTACGGCTTTTTGCCAGTATAGGTAATTGTGTGGTCAGTGGAAGTAGGGTGGTAAAGTTATTTCTTTAAAAATATAAGTTTATGCAAAACTGCAATTTGCAACCCATCTTCCTATCATGTTCAAAAAGACCCTTATGCCTGAGCAAAACAGGTTGATGATGGCACTAGGTCTTACATGATACTTTTTACTGATATCAACTGTTGTTTGGTGTGTATAGGATTCCCCTGGTTGATGAGATATGGGATTCTATAATGGTCCTTCTAAATATGTGACAGTCCTCAAAGATTTTGGACATCCCCATGACAAATTTGTCACTGTCCCAGCCTAACCTCTATTCCTTCAGCATCCACATATGCAAGCAAAGTGCAATGGGGAAAGTCATCTTGTGGCAAGCTGAAGCTTAGCACAGTATACTAGATCCTGCTACAGCAGCCTCTTGCCATTATCTGCTTACCAAAAGAGTAAGTAGTCAGCTTTTTTGTCACAAATGCTCAAACCTAATTCAAAGTGAAGAAATGCTTGGTTGTTTTCACACACACAAGATAACAAATAGTGTTGCGATGATAAAAAGCATCACATTTTGTTGTTTGCTTTTTATGACCCTTATTAAGTTGCTGAGGATATAGCAGGATGTTTGAAAGCATCAGCAGGCAAGGCCTAACTAAAAATTAACTTACATGATCTTAAATAAAATTTGTGTCTCAAAAACAATGTGACACAAGAAAATATACACACCGGAACTAAATAATCCAGCAATATGTGAAGTAAACTGGCATGCATAATGACAAAAACAATCATAATTTGATTTCAGGTTCTCAACAGAAGCTGATGGACACAAAACCTTAGACTTGGTGGTCAGGGTGTACTTTCCTACCAAACATTAGAAAAAAATCATTGTACACCATTACTCGTGTTTAAGGCAGGACATATTGTAAATAATCACAAAACAGGTAGATTCATGCTCTTACCTTCAAATTTTTTATAATTACGATGGCGAGCTCCCGAGCGCCACACACAGCAGCCGCGACACCGATCCTCGACGCCAACGGGACGATGGGTTGCAGGGGGATTGGGTGGGGAATGTAAAGCAAAATGAGAACATGGCAGCTAAATAACAGCTCGCTATATGGTACCTGTATGTGGCATGGAACATGGATGCCAATGGGATGCTGGGTTGAAGGGGATATAGGGTGGGGAGGTTAGGTTAGGTTAGGTTAGGTTTGGTTCAGTTTGGTGGGTTAGGTTAGATTAGGTTAGGTTAGGTTAGGTTTGGTTCAGTTTGGTGGGTTAGGTTAGATTAGGTTAGGTTAGGTTAGTTAGGTCAGTTAGGTTAGGTCAGGTCAGGTCAGGTTAGTGTAGCTTAGCTTCGGTTCTGGTCCATTCTCAGTTAGGTTAGGTTAGGGTAGGTTAGGTTAGGTTAGGTTAGGTTAGGTTAGGTAAGGTAAGGTTAGGTTACATTGGGTTAGGTTAGGTTAGGTTAGGCTAGTTTAGGATATGTTCTGGACTATTCTGGCCTGTGTGTTTCATAAATGTACCTAAACATGATAAGAAACAATTTTCATTGCATTATTATTATTACCTTGGTCCCATAATTTTTTATGGTTCTTGATAAGCAGAAATATTGCAATTACGCAACACCGCAGGAACGGCTCTGGGGAGTCCAGGCGGTGCCGTGCCACATTGTGCTGTGCGTGCGGCACTCAGGAGCTAGCCATCGTATTTACTAAAATTTGAAGGTAGGAGCATGATTCTACCTGTTTTGAGATAATTTATATGTTCCACCTTAAACACAACAAATGGTGCACAATGATTTTTTTCTAGCATTAGGAAGCAAAGTGCACCTACACCGACTTGGTTCATAGCGCAATGGTACTATCAATCTGCCATCTCCCTATGTTAGATGCATGCTATGAACTTTGAGGATAACACAAATTGAATGACAATCAAACCCATATTATTGAATATGTAACACGAACCGATGCATCTCAATGCAGTTCATTACCCTGAACAGACCGTCCAGGTTAAAACCCAGATCTAGCAACTAACTGCCAAGAGACCAATGTAAAATAACAAACTAAACCATATGACATCCCCAGTGCATTTTCTTAATACGCGAGCCCATGCACACTGCATCAGGTGAACAGAAAGCAAAGCGACAACTCTGTACCTGCTTTCCTACCTTTTTGAATCTCGGTCACTGCAAAATGTAAGTGAATGACTATGGATTCCAGTCGGTACAGATTCATGCACTCAACCACGTCATCATTCAATTTTCACAATAGGATGGGTATCCCGTGGCGATCGAGATAGACACGTATGCGTAGCAACTGCCTACAAAGGATTCCGTCTTTCAGCTGATGAATATGGTAGCCTTGTCACAAAATCGCCTAAATATCCGGCTGTCTTAATTCCCAACACTGCAGTGTGAGCCAAATGAAACCCCTCCTCCCCTTTCCCTAAAGCAAAATCTACGAACTGCAATACATTTGTACCATACGGTTCGAGTCTGGGCCCAAACCCCGACCGACCGGCATTGCAGCAGCACGAAGCAAACACATTTGAACGAGGAGAGAACGGATAATTATACTGGTAGTTGCTGTGCACAGCTAATGATGTGCGCTCGAACGTAAGCCATGGATTCACCCGTTGTGGGACGTCTCTGAGGACAGATGTCAGGCGTTGGCAACAAACATGTTTGATAAAAAACTAAGCCCGAATACACCAGGAAGACCTCTAAACACTACCCAACTCGCAGAAATCGAATGGTTAGCGGGCAATGGCAACCTTTCCAGTGCGAAATTCATTGGCCTCAACCCGATACCCCGAGCCATGAAAATACAGCCACGTGATTGAGATAACTGCTACAAACACCTACCCGAGATGTTTATTCGATCAAAAACCACCTGATGCGTGAATCGTCGTCAATTCCTCTGTTTCATGAACTGAAATTGCCGGGTCGGACGTTTATCACTGCCCGACAACTCTTTATCAGGATGATTCGTGAGGGTTCCATCAGAGAACCTGTTTGCTTACCGAACAGTCATGAAGATATAATTTTGCAGCTTATAAGGGATAAACCTGGCGCCTGTTCTCACATCACCCGTCCGACGCCGTACAAAAAATCATTTGCTGACCGTGTTTCCTTATTCACATGGTATCTTCTTCGATATACCGAAATCGGGGGGAAAATGTTTCTACGATATCCCATCAAACCGCTAAACGCTTATACCGTTCAAAACCTGCAAATGAATCAGCAATTGTTGGTCAGATATGCGCTGGATTCAGCTTTGAGCGATCCGAATCGATCCAGGCTAAATATTTTTAAAGCTGAATTGTGACCGGAAGCAAAGGCACTTTCTTGGAAATGACAGTGATTACGGCTGCATAAGGCCTGCACTATTTTGCTGATTCTGAATGCGAATCACGAAAAGAAAGACCGAGTGAAAAGTGAAATAAATTCAACTGAAGGTGAAGCGTGAAAATTAGAAGAGAAACCGGAAGTGCTTAGGCAAAAGGCACCTTTCCGCTGACATTTGTCACGTCAAAAGCATCTAGCATTGATATTAAGGACAATTAAATATTATTAGAATGGAAAGATTTAAAGTGAGCACTGAGCAGACATGTTACTCTTTATACTTTCTGGGGGCCAGAGCCCCTCTCCCGCTCGCCCATGCTGACTCGAGCCCACCCCGATGTTGACTTGAGCACCCCGTCTCCTACCTTCCGCTGGAGCCATTCTTCGTACCGGTCGATCCTGTGAAGTCGTCCCAGAGCCGTCCAGAAGAGCATCAGAGCGTTAGCGATGTAACAGTTTTGGGGTGAAATTTATAAGACACTCGTTCTGGTCCTCAAAGAGGGATCTCCTGCCGAGTCGTGATTTGACGAAGGTGAGTTCACTGATGACTGTCATTGCTTTTATGATGTGTTGCCATTTAATACCATGTTTTTGTTTGAGCTAATCCGTCCCGGTGGCTCAGCTAGTTAGAACGCCTGCCTCTCGATTCACCCACTCGGGACGGGGTGGGTTCGAGTCGCTTCAGGCGCTCGTTATTGGCCCTGACAGGCATGGCCTGCGGCCTGTGGTAGCGGCCGCGCTCAAGGTCATTTGACGCCAGAAATCAGGACGGACCGTGCCGAAAACTTGGCCCAATAAACTTTTGTTACCAAATTCTGCCGTTACCCTGGAATTGCGCGACCGGATCGTAGGGGTCAGGATTCATACAACAAGCAATGCTTGACGTAAACTCTGGTCCCAGAAATGCATCCATTCAAACGGTTCGAACGAAATCTTAAAAAAGGCTGTTCGAAAGCCGTTGCAGCCTCACTGTGCAACAACACAGTCGCCACTCTTGAGTAAAGCGTGGGCTATTTTCTGGGTAGCCTTGTATAAACGATAGTTCCGCTTAGACACAGAATCTTTATTCTACTTTTCCGACCTCTTTGTGAGTCTAATGTATTTTTAAGCCGAGAACTTGCGGCGCAATCGGGAGAGCTCACTCGGTTCTCCTTGCGTCCGTACTCACGGAAAAGAAAGGATACGTTGGCGCGCCTACGCTTACACGACTGGGGATCAGAAGATACATGCAAATACCCCCAAACCCTTTTCACTTTCGTATTCAAGAGCTGCTCTTTTACTAGCAGTGCGGTGTGCACCATCGTAATGCAGTGTCGCTTAGGCGGTCGTGAGTGTTGTTAGATTTAGTCCAGACCTTTTGATTTGAGTATTTTTGGGATGAGCACCCACTCTAAACGATGCTTGTTTGATGAGTTTTTACCCGGTCGTAAAATTCCGGGTTAGCTGAAGATATTTTGCGATGGAAACTTGAAGAGAATGTTCCACATTTGACGATATTGAGGCAAGTATCAGATACGATGAAACGAGCTCACTTATAACTATTGGCAGACTTTCAAGTGGGAAAGACTGCTCCAGACAGTACAATTATCCGTCTAGTAAATAGCTCCTCAGTGCGTCATGGTTGAAGTAGGTCATCTCATCTTGCACAACATTGATTGACAGCCAGTTGACGGCCGCTTTATTTGGAATCGCGCTCACGAACGCCAGATATGAACGTCTTCACAAGTGCATTTTTTTGGCCTTGACCATCGCTTGGCTTAAGGAATGACAGGATTTGAGTGACGTTACTTTGACGTCATGAATGCCCAGGTGACTGAAACACCCTTCCCGAAGTAGCTTTCCCCATTTTCGCGAGCTCAGAAACTAGAGGGGCTTAGTTCTTAGGAAGGACTTAATTGTGAACAACACCGGAAGATCTTCATGATGGCTTTTTTAGTTCAAAATTCCATGTAAATGCAAAACACTCCCTTAAAGGTGCCGTAATACTAGGCACCTTCCATTCTGCCCTCTGGCGTTACCTGACCGTTAGTGCGCCCTGCCACCGGCCACGGGCTATCCCAGTCGAGACAAATAGCGAACCCTGCAGTGAGCCGAGCCCATCCACCCACAGGTCCGTGAATCGGAAGGAGAGCCTCCTAACCAGCTGAGCTATCGGGACAGAATAGAATGCGTGGCGGGACGGGACGATCTAAATACACTTTGGCGGTACATCTGCTACCTGGTTGTATCACAAAAAGGATGTTAAGAATGCAATCAACACATTTTGTGCGGTGTGTTCCGGAGTGGAAACATCGGGGATGTAGTTGATGGAATATTGCGGAAAAGCTGACCATGAGTACTGCTGTGAAACTAGAGCTTGCGCGAAATAAGCAATATTTTTGGTAGTGTCACGGAACTTCTACCTGCTGCCGTAATGGGGGTCGATTATTTTCGTTAGGAGAGCTCCCATCTTATCACCCCGAAGCACTAAGACCCACGACCCATCTTTCTCATATCGACTTCCAGCACATGTCAAATGGCTGACCGCGCTTTGTTAAGACGGCCACCCTCTAGACCCATTCCATCACCAGCCTTTACCTACCCTATCCTAGCAGTTATCGCTATGTCTGTTGAGAGTTCGTGCAACTTTAGCTGTGTCTTTAGATAAAGGCACGCCCTGGCAGGGAACCGGAAAATTTTCCATAGGCTCTCGGCCGTACGTGTCAGGTCACGCCATTCCACGCCAAACCGTTCCTTGCGCCTCGGACCATCTGAGATCAACAATAAATGGTAATTATCTCCGTTGAACGCAAGGACTCGAATTGCTAAGACGGTTTTCTCCACATTACACCACATGCCAAGCTTTTCACGAAAAGAAGCCTCACATTGTCGTATAATGTGAAGTCGTTCTTTAACAGCAAAATAGTTTTGAAATCCATGAGACATTTCTAAAATAAGCTTTTTACAACAGGGACGCAAATCACTGTTGCCGTCCGGGGAGAAATCAGGTTTGGAGGCTAGGTTAGTTCAATGTCATCTGCTCAGTCCCCTACCCAACCGATTTCAGTAATGATCGATATTTTTCCTTGTGTTTTTGTCTGATAGGACGGAATTTATTGCACTGGCTTTTCAGGCGTCGACCGTGTGGCTCTCACTCGTTGGAAGCTTGCGATCTAAAAGTCGATCATTTTGGTATATCTTGCCCATATATTTATGTCTGTGTCATTTCCCGCAGTCGTGTGCGATTGGTTCACACTACCAACTCCAGCATGTGGTGCGTACCGAGGATCAGTCCCAGAGGCGGCCGATTGTTTAAACCGGCAGATGCCAGTTGGCGGGAGGCGGAAGCGCCCCCACGATCGTATGGCGCAGCCGTGGCAATGCGTGTGATCATGGGTCACGCACCATCACATGCATTTGCTGCCGACGGAAAACGTCCGTGAGCTCCGGCACTTCACTGAATGCTTAAAACTCTAAACCAGACAGTTGAATAGCAGTAGTTTTGCGAAGGTCACGTGAGACACCGACGTTATATGAAAGCCTAGTTTTCACCCGACATGCTGAAGCACGTCAAACGGCTATGCGATGTTAATCTTGAATCATCTTGGAAACAGGCAGCCAAAAAAACCTAGGCTACATAAAAAGGCAATCCAACGGATGTTCTGAAATGAATGACATGGTCAGTAAAACCAGAGCATAGTTTTTAAGTCAAAATGTTTCTTCAATAAAACGAAAATAGTTAATTCCATTTTCAAAACGGAAGGGAAAAATGAAGTTCTAACGGGGCTAAGTGACCACGACAATACCTTATTGTCACCAGAATTAGTGTGTTGTACATGTACAGATACTCAAGATCGCATAGCTCTGGGATACATTATGCATAGACCTCTCTACGCTTGACAATGTATTTGTAACAAACTGAGAACAGTCACGTTGGTGTATGAAATTATATCCTACCAGCTTCACAAACACGACATAGAGAGGGTTAACGCGTCGCATTCGTTCATCTAGCTTTTCAACTTCTGACAACGGAGATCATCTACCTTGGATAGCCTCATGTGACCTTGCATGTCCTCACGTTATTTATTACGACCTCATCATACATTATAATGACATCACAGCATGTTTTCACCGGCATATTCTAATTCTGCGCCCAAAACTATCTTGGAAATCCGACTAATTTGAGCTCAGCATGTGCTTTGTAGAGTTCTTAGCCTGGGCCGATGCCACGTGCTCTGTGGTTGCACAAAAGCACATTTAAATTTGCATTATTTACGAGAAAATATTAAAAGTTTCCATGACTTTCGGCGACTACCTCACCTGTTTTGAAAAACTGAAATGCATAAGCTGTAGATATTATCACTTTATGCTACCATTGCAAGTTTGAACAATTAAAAATAACGCACCCAAAAGTCATGCGTGGCCCAATTTTTTAGAAGTCGACTTGTTTCACCTGGCCTTGGCAAATCAAAATTTCAAATTCGCACAACCGATACCAAATTGATAGATGAACAAACGCTGAAAATTTGGTGTTGCTGCGAGTATTCGTTTTTGACCCGTGTTGGAATCAACTTTACCTCCCCACCGGGCGCGGGTTAAGTTTAGACGCCACCAATTAAAAGCTTGTATCTTTTTGCCCTAACCTGTAATTTGAGCAGGCAATCAGTTTGAGCCCGTGAATGTCGCGATGTGACAAGGCTGTCCCTCACTTAGAGGGCATAGAGAGTGCTCATTGCGCTGTCGCCACCACGCTGTAGAGGGCGGATTTGTCAAGTTTCATGATGGGCTTACCATAAATGTCATCCTTCTTGTCTGTTGCTCTCGACGAACCACTACCAACCACCAATGAAGGTTGGACCCCATCCCACGCAGGACTCGTATCTCCGCAATCCAGTAGCTTGAGATACAGACCAGAAACGCCCAACCCTTGTCTAATTTGGTAGCTAAAACCCAGAAAGACAAAAGTGACGCGCTTTCGACCAAAGCCGGCATCCGTCGTCAGCTTCCGTCGTCTGCTTGCGTCGCATCGGGAGCTGGAGGGCGGCGCACGTGACAAGTACTGATAGCCAGCGTCGTGATCTAAAAAAGTGCAAACATGACTGATAAGATGGTAGGAAAGTGGAAGATGGAATCAAGCGAGAACTTTGACGAGTATATGAAAACTCTGGGTACGTACAGCATGGTTTTAATGTTAGCTTTGAGTGGGCGGACAAATGGCGCCCCTTTCCGCAGTCTGCACTCAGCGTCGTATCGCTACACGCCTGTCTCATCAGCTGCCATGTTACAAGCTGCGGCATAGAACAGTTATATTTGTCGAAATGCGCAAGAAACGCTATGGCTTGCACCTCTAAGTGCACTCTCAAGTGGGATCCAGGCCCGTCATTTATCGCAGGCATCCCGAAGTTGTCCCCGATTCCCACGAGGATCCCCAAACTGCACTTTTCATTCTCGCGTCATGTCGGTTTCAGTTCAAGCACTCGGTATCCAGGATGTTATAATATCACTTCAGTCAATCGTAACCAATGGCAGAAGTGCACACTTACAGTATACTCTATTTTCGGAGGGCGTAAACCCGATCCCCCTCCCCCTCCACCTCGACCCGCCTTTAGGAATTTTGTGGTGGCGCATATGGCCGTCGTTTAAACATTATCAACGTCCATTCCTGGTGTGTTCCCGACCATATAAAAAACTTCGCCGATGAGTTTAGTAACGCATTACTACTTAGGCAGCGCAAGACATTTTCTCAAAATCCAATCAAAACAGATCCATGCTTGGTTAAGACAGTGACCCATTCAGGATTTTGCCCAGCAGTGCGCCAAGTGAGTAATAGAAAGCCTTTAAGGCCAAGAGGTCCCTCTTTGTTGCTTGGGAACAGAGGTGTCACTTTGTACACTTTCAGAGGGAGGGGGGGGGGGGCTGAGCGCCCCTATAAGCCCCCCCAGACCGAGCCACCCTATGCTGATTTGACCTCCTCGATGCTCTTCTAAGCCTATCCCCCAATGCATGAGCAAGAAAGAGAAAATTGGGGCAATGAAATTCTGGATGCGCCATGTGCTTGAACTGCTGGTACACGCGGTACATAAACGCTTAACTATCAATCAAATCACTACAGATTGCCACTATCACATTGGCCTCAGATGGGAGTTCAGTTTTCAAAACAGAACAATCTCGGAACCGGCCAAATGATATTAAAATTTTGAAATGAAGTATTCAAATCATAGTGGCTGAAATCCAGGGAAACGGCAGGGTACTGAGGTAGACAAGGTCAACTTTATTGGCTCAACCTCTCCCCCAACCGCTTTAAGAAAGCAAGACTACTGTTTCTGTAAGACTTCTGCGCGGCTGTAAGACTATTAGGGGCCCTGTATTTTTATTTGGTGGAGGGTTTAGGCTAGTGGTCTTACTCTGATACCTCAGGGGACTGTTTTTATTTTGAGAAGCTCCACGAGCGCTTCTCACCGTCAAAAGTACCGAGGGTTTCGGTCCCAGCGTGTCTCTGCCGCCTCTTTAGCCCCAAAAGCTTTAGCTACATCACTAGGTAAAATGGAGGGATTCATTTTGACATGGCGTGTCACATGGCGTGTCATTTTCACATGACACGGCGCGGTGAACGCTGGTAGGCGTACAAAAGTGATCGCGAGGTGCATTTTCTCCGGAGGGATGGTGAAAAGCTGTGATATTGGGCCCCGAAAGCATTCTCACCTGGACATGAAAAGAACATTAGATGCCGACACTTACACGTTTGAAATGGTTAATGGTGCGTCATGGCACGTGTTTTACAAGCGTGGAGCCTAAGCTTACGGGAGTAAGCTAAAACGCTTTTTGAATACTTGCTGGACCACTTTTGATCAGCGCTTTGGTAACGGTGTTTTCAATGCCGAACGGAACAATCGCACGAAAATTTGGCGTTCTTTCCGTGGTGGAGAGTTTTAGCCACATGCTCGTCTACCGTATATCAGTATGTTACACTAAATCTCTCTTCATATTTAACGTGTTTTTGGGCTTTGTGACCTGTTGTCGTGAAGGGGTCAAGATGGGTTCTGTTTCGTTCCATGCCAAGCTGTCGAAGTCAAGGTTTCAGGCAACCATGGAGCGGTAGCGTGCTATCACCGGGTTGTGGTTTCGTGGTGTAGTTTACTTTGGTCCAAACGAGGTGGTGGCTGCCTCCCTGGTGCATCGTGCCTTCTACCGCCCCTCGGACTGAAGCGTCTGTGGATATCCGCTCTCGGCATCTTGTGGGGGCAACTGATGCTTCGTCCGCTGTCGGGAGAGGAGGAATCCGCCACCGTGCGGTACACATGTGCAGGCACTACGCCACGGGATCCGGGATCTCTCCAGCAAAATTGGCTTTGTCATCCAGGACAATTAGTGTGTCATTCTACAAGATTGCCGGAAGGCAACAGCTCAACGATTATTCGCGGCGCTTGTGAACCTTCATTTTCTCATGGCCTCAACTACCATATTGGTATGCAACCTGCAAACCACCCCGCAATCCTTGTCGGGGAGAACACGGCAAACCAGAATCTAATCAGCTGCACTAATTTTGTGTTACTCGAAGCAAGTCTGGTGCACCCAGAATCTGCTGGCTATTGAACCGATATTAAGTATTATGAGAACGTGGCACTACTGTGGTGATGCCCAGTGTGAAGTATTTGGTAAAATTACGCGAAAAATGTAGCCAGTAGCCAGACATGTGTGCTCACACATCCGTACACACGAATTGTGGGTGTCCAGACGGATCATAACTGGTGCGGAACACCTTAGTAGTTCGCTCCAAACTGGTGCGCTTAAAGCACAGTATGTACAGCATATGCATTATGCATCTATATTGAGTTATCAGGAGCTTTGCAAATTTGATCAGCTGGTCGATTTGGTTCCTGTTGTTGTGGGTCAGTGTGATTGTGGGTTGAACTGTGATCAGGCTCGAAATCGACACAGTTTATTTTTGTCACCATCGGGCTGTGTTACCGAAGTTTTCTGGTGTGACAAGAAGCAGGTTCCTCATTATCAGTCTAGCAAACATACCGGAGATGAGATTATCCGTTGAATTAAAATGATGCTATATAAGTGGTGTTTGCAGGGTGCGAACAGAAAGCCCTACTTGGCGTGTATCTTGCACACAGCGGGAGTCATACAAACAAGACACATTGTTGAATGGAGAACCTGCTGTGCACTGGTGTGCAATCTGGTGTGCCAGTTGAATCTGGTGTGCACAGCGTACGTTGACTGGCAGTGGAGGCCAACTGTATGAGCTGGGGTCCAGCGCGGTAGGGCCGGCCACCAGTCTACAGCGATTGACTCGCAGTGGGGGCCAGCTGTGTGGGCTGGGGTCCAGTGCGGTAGGGCCGGCCACCAGTCTACAGCGATTGACTAGTGCGTTGTACTGAGGTTCTAAAGATCCCGATCATGTACTGCTTCGGACGCTTTTCAACGGTCAACGTTTAGCGACTTGGTGCAGGGTCCTGTCAGTGCTGCCATGTGGCGCTGCTGTGGTATATCGTAGTACCTCGGGAATACCCAGTCACACCTAACATCAGCGTGTCTTAACCAATCGCCGGCCCCGTGTGTAGCCTCAGCACGTGATATGGACTGCCGGGCCCAGGGCGTATTCAACGTAAGAGGATCGTAGCGTTTGCACGGCCTATGTAGTTTGCCAGAGTTATGTTGGGAAATGACCACTGAGGTGTCCGATACGTCGGTGTGGCTTCGCAACATCGGATGGGGAGTTCAACAGGTCGGCCATCCCCGTGTGCTCGCGAATACAGACAGGTCGGCCGGCCATGTCGGACATTTGGAGACGGCTAAAGCGTTACATATTTCAATTTTTACCTTCAGCTGAAGCGTCTTCGTTTGAGGGTTGTATTTAGGCGAAGGGATGCAGACATTGGGAAATCGTCGTTATAGGTAATATGGCCTTCTTTCACATTAGTGTTTTGATTGTGTTTTGTTTTTTTTTGGGGGGGGGAGTTCTCCACAAGCTTGATGTTCTTAGGCTGATGGCTCAGGTGCAAAATGGAAGGGGGATCGAGCCCTGGACCTGAGTACGATCCTGTGCCCTGGTCTTAGAGAACTCACTCTCAGGTCTTATGGGAGATCTGCCGTGACTAAGATAGCTGCTGACATTACTTTTGAATATTTTGTGAATTACGACAAAGTGGGTCAGTGTCAGCTGATGTGGGATGTGAGCAACTTACACGAGAATCAGAAGATGAAACTGCTGCAGATGTGTTTCTTGACGCGTTAACTGGGGGCGCACAATACATCGCAGTGACGCTCAACTTCACCAGCCTTACCTTGTCCTCTTCAACACTGACATTCAAAAACCAAGCAGTGCTAACCATTGGTTGTCGTCGGCGGCCAATGTGAGAGGAAATTCTTGGAAACAATGGACAGGTATCCCTACATTTGTTGGTTCACGTACGCAGTTTCGGATGACTGTTGGTTGGGGGCGGGCGCGACACCGCGCCGGTCACGTAGGGGACGAGGTCCGCCCGCCAGGCACCAGCGGGGGTAGTGGATCAGAGTAGGAAGGGACGCGACACCGAACAACTCGTTGACATTCGCGTTATTCGCCCCTGAGGATCACGGAAATGGGGTTTTGTGGAGCGAGCGCTAACGCATTGACTCCTCATTCGCTTCCGCCGCATTAGTAGCCAGCGTTTATGTCCCCATCGATAATGAAGACATTTTGTTGATATAATCAGTAACCTTTGAGGGGATGGTGGCATCGAAATGCAGTCATGATTTGGCGTCACACAACGCATTGTATCAGTGTTCTTGAAGTAACACATGCCCGTAGTGTAGACAGCCGCTTAGTGCGCATTACGTACCTTCTCCTACCCCTTCTACCTTCCCCCCCCCCCCAGCAGGTACGCCAGGAGCCTGTCGTTACCGCTAGCGGGTGGTTCAGCTACGGCTTGCGATTCACTCCGGCTCCAGTAGCAGGCGGAGTGGTGTGCATGTCTGTCTCGAACTATGAGCTGATTGAGTGGCTGGTGCGGACCCTAGCGCCACTAATGCCATATCTCGGAAATGCTGACAACGGCCAGAGAAAGTAGAGGCCATTGGCGGGTATGTTATATCACGCCAAGTCAGACGTCACTAGTAGTCACCGAACCGTTTCCTGTGTTCGGTTTCCGCGGCTGTGCGTTGCGCTCCGCTGTGCGGTCACTGGGCGGGGGAACACCCGTCACACGTGCGGCGTGTATGGATACGGAGGCGGCACGGCTCGCCGGGCGCCGTTCGGATTTGGCGCACGGCACTAAAGGCATGTCGAGTTGCCACGGCGTGCGGCGATTCCATCCACATGCGCGGGCCGCACGGTGTCCAGCGCGGCAGCCCGTGCACGTCAAACGACACCTTACCACTCGGTGTCCAGCGCGGCAGCTCGTGCACGTCAAACGACACCTCACCACAAGGTGTCCAGCGCGGCAGCCCGTGCACGTCAAACGACACCTCACCAGTTGAACAGCCCTGATTGTCTAGCATATGTCTCTCATGGCCACTGATGTCGGTTTGGAAGTGCTGGCGCTTTCGACATCTCCAGTCTTAGGGCAGCGCCTCACATTGGGTCTGTGCCGGCAGGCGTGGGCTTCATGATGCGCAAGATGGGCAACACGCTTGTGCCGACGGTGGAGATCACGGAAGCGGACGGCGAGTACGAGCTCAAGACCGTCACTACGTTCAAGACCACCGTCATCAAGTTCAAGCTGGATGTGCCGTTCGAGGAGGAGACGGCTGACGGCAGGAAGGTGCAGGTCAGTGGCGGCGCCTGCCGACGTCGCTGGCAGTGCACCGGAATCACCAGGCCCGGTCGCGTCGTCAGTGATCCAGCTCGCTGCCGTCAGCCGACGGTTCGGCCCGTTCACCGCCAGTCACGCCCGGCATGCGGGGCCGGCGAGAGGGAGGCCGCGCCCGGCCGTTCACTCGGCTGGCATCCTCAGTGACGCCGGGTGAGGACTGACCGGTGCCGGCATCACTGGTGACTGACTGGTGACCGGTGCCGGCATCACTGGTGACTGACTGGTGACCGGTGCCGGCGGTAACGTCTGCCCGGTGTCACGGAAGCCTGCCATGATCCGCGCGCGGGGGCGTGTTGAGTAGGACAGCCTCCGTTGCCGGAGCCCGCAGCGGAGTCGGGCTGCGGGCGGGCTCGGACAGACCATCTGCGCTGTGTCGCGGCCTGAGCAGGGGGCGGTAGAGCGACGCGCCCCCAGAGAGGCAATCAGGCGCCGCCAACGCTGGCTGGACGCTCTGCTCGTCCTCTGCTCGCCCTGAGAGTGTCGCAAGCTAATTACTGTGTGTGTCAGTGAGCGTGCAGGTCGTTAGCCGCCGTCCATCCAGCGCCGTCGCCGGCCGGGGTCTGCCTGAGGCGGTGACACATGACCCGTCCCCGGCTCACCCGGAGGGTGGCGGCAGCCCCGCCCCGCCGCCGTCTCGGGACCGGCGGGAACCCGTGACCATCGTCGCGCCGCGGCCGCGTGCGTCGCCTGTAGACGATCGGCGGTGGAGCGCCGCTGTGTCGGCGGCCGGACCGGGCGCCAGGCTACCGACGCCGGCCCGGTAGCATCTGCGGCCGCCCGCTGTCGCAGCCCGCTGGCCTCGCCCCCTGCCGCCTGTGACGCCGAGCCAGCGTCGGTCCGCTCCACCGGGACACGGTGGGCCTGAGTGGCCGCGGCCGGTGCCTCCAGCTGGCTGTCCTGCTGCAGCTCCGGCGTCTTGACCTCCCCCCCCCCCCCCCCGCCGGCAGGCCACTATGACAATGGACGGCAACACCCTGGTGCACGAGCAAAAGGGCAACAAGGAAAAAGAGGAGAAGGACTCAGTCCTCAAGCGCACCTTCGATGGCGACACCATGACGCTGGTGAGGCGCAGAAACGGGGACAGGGAGGAGGTCGGGACGGGGACGGGGACGGGGACGGGGATGGCGATGGGGATGAGACCGGGACGTGGACGGGAAGGAGGTCGGTGGACGGGGACGGGAACGGGGAGGAGGTCGGGAACGGGGACGGGGAGGAGGTCGGGGACGGGGACGGAAACGGAAACGGAAACGGAAACGGGGACGGGGACGGGGAGGGGGACAGGGATGGCGATGGGGATGAGACCGGGACGTGGAAGGGGAGGAGGCCAGGCACGGGGAGGAGGTCGGGGACGGGGATGGATGGGGAGGAGGTCGGGGACAGGGACGGGGAGGAGGTCGACGTCGGCGTCGGGGCCGGGGACGTGGACGGGCGCTCGGCCGGCCGGCTGTGGCTGCTCTGAATCGCAACCCGTCACACGCTGATTCAACAGTGCTCCACACTGTCAACAGTCACCGCCGCCCGCGCCGTGGACAGCTGCCCGACTGTCAGTTCAGAGGCGTGGCCGTGCGCGCGATGCAACAGTCTGGACTAGTTGTATAATGCTTTAAACCCCATCACGTTTCTGGGGAAGCTATAAGACCACTAATAACGGAAAAGTGATAACTTTGTATGTGGACAAACTGTGATGGGCACAACCCACGGGTAGATGTAAGTGTTCGCCTTATTATGGTTTTTGGTATCGGTGGTGGTAATGCAACCTTTCGTTGCTGCCCCTTCAGCTGACTGATGTACGTTTGGTGCTTACAATTGTCATCATTAGCATGGAAGGGAATATGTTGGGAACTTCCCGGACCTGGAAGTGCGACTCGCACTTGGCTCATTAAAGATCGACAGTGTTGGCCTTCTTCCGACAAAGGTATGTCTTTGGAGCAGAGACGTCGGGTGGTGCTTTGTTCTTTGGGAGAAGCGGGGGAGGGAGGGGGGGGGGGGGTGAGCCCCTCCAAATCTGACTTAAGCCCTTAGCCTTTGATCCCCTCAATGCATATGAGCAAAAAGAAAATACAGGGTGGAGGAAATACATAATATGGCTCAACTATTGGTACACTAAGTACCCTGGTATATATATATATATATATATATATATATATATATATATATATATATATATATATATATGCCCCCCGCGGCGATGCGCCCCATTTCGGAATCGACGAGGTATATGTTGTTACGTCTTCTTCTTTGTCTTAACATCTGGGATGTAAATTAATGTGGCTGAAATCCGGTAAGAAATCAGGTTTTGGGGACAGGTTGGATCAACTTCGTCGCTTAAGCCTCCTCAGCTGATTAAAGTAAGTGATATTGCTGCTACCGGGGGTTCCTTGTTCAGCGTTCTTCCCACCAGTGAGCCTCAGTGGGCTCGTTCCTGTGAATCCCTGCACTACAAGGGGGGGGGGGGGGGCACACAAAATGCATTTGAAATATCTTTATACGTTAGGGGCCCT
This sequence comes from Pollicipes pollicipes, assembly GCF_011947565.3. Taxonomy (NCBI): domain Eukaryota; kingdom Metazoa; phylum Arthropoda; class Thecostraca; order Pollicipedomorpha; family Pollicipedidae; genus Pollicipes; species Pollicipes pollicipes. The sequence goes on along the minus strand of NW_023596304.1, from coordinate 230,051 downwards.
GCTAAGGTTTTTCCGAAGTAACTTCTGGATGTTTTTTAGCATGAAGTTTGTGTTGGCTGAGTTAGCACCATGTTATGCAGTTTTGAAGCTTTAAACTTGTCGGTTTAATGATCTTTGATCTCTTTTGCATTGTGCGTTTGAATTTTTAATGCGGTTTTGTAAGGTTTTTGGAACGCTGTTTTCCCCACCGACGCGGCTTGTTCAGTTCTTGACCCATCCGGGCGAGCCTATGCACGCTTTGATAACCTTGACACGGATGACCTTTGACCTGGCATAACAGATCACTGGTCTCACCTGTTGATTCCACCGGCGCCCGTCTGATGAGCTAGTTGGAGCTTTTCAATGGTGCTTTTCGCAATTCCTGATGACAAGTGCTTGAGATAACAGGAAGGGCACGTAAAACGCTAATTTGGCCCCTGTGACCTGATTTGGTCTATCGAAGGTCACATGCACCATTGCTCAGCCAATCCTGTCCAAGACAGTTGACGAGAGCCTTCCACTGTCATTTTTCCTGTGATTTTAGCCTGAGTAGTACTTAAAATGGTACGGCCCCCCGGGGCTCCCTCCCCCCCCCCCCTCGTAGGCCGAAGGTGAAAAAGCATCGTAAGGTGGGGGTGAATGGCCGCTACGGGCGCGGACCCACATTGTTGCTTAGCAGTACACAGCTGGCGGAGCGGCCTCTGTTCCGATCGGGGCAGGTGTTGACGGACACTTGTGACGCAGCAGCACTACTGTCTGGCGTAACGTGATCAGAATTGCGTGGGACGCGGCGGGTTTGATCAAAGGGCTAGGGTGGCGTTGAGTAGTGCCTCGAGTCGGGGCCGGCTGGAGCATTTAAGCAGAGCACTCATCGAATGGGGTTGGAGTAGTCTCGATTAGCCACGTGATCTTAAAGATGAATCACTTGATCTGGATTGAGGGTGAAGTGCATTGATTTCGTGGTCATATTTGTTGTGGACTATGCAACTGTCAGCTACTGTTCGCCCTGAAGGAATGTACAAAGCTGGACGGAAGGCTTTTCAACCGCTGAAATGTCAAGGGAAGATACTTTATGCCGCACTAGGATGATCTTGTTGCGCTTTTATCGCCGGTGAATGGCACGTTATGCTCTCTACCGGCTGCGGCCTGGGTGCGTCACTTAACATGCTGCCACGTTTGAAAGTGCCACTATCCGTCCGAGTGGCTCCATGGAAAAACCCAAGCTTCACAAGATTATAACAGCGCAAAGAAAGAAGCCTCTGAGGGAGAAAAAAAAATGTCAGGAGTCGGAAGATACTGCAGCCTTCTGTCTGTCCGCTTTTTTCGTAAGTCCCAATCCTTGAATCGCTTTTACGTGGCGAAATCAAGTGGTTTGGGTGAAGAGGCCTGTGATGAAAGCAGGCTAAGCCCCACGGATTCAGGATATCCCTCCTACAACTGGGATGGCTGTCCTGGGTTGGCTCGATATGATATGAGCGTGAAGCGTCCCGAATGTGGGCGCAAGTGCAGTTCTGTTGGTCTGTTGTCTGCTTCAAGCGCAGTTCTGCGCAGTTTTAAAGGTGTAGTTTTTAAGCTTTCTTATTCCTTATGCCTGATTATGTTTATTTCCGTCCGTGCCCGCGTGCTACCGGCCGCAGCTTGGGCCTGATCATGTTTATTTCCGTCCGTGCCTGCGTGCTACCGGCCGCAGCTTGGGCCTGATCATGTTTATTTCCGTCCGTGCCCGTGTGCTACCGGCCGCAGCTTGGCCCTGATTATGTTTATTTCCGTCCGTGCCTGCGTGCTACCGGCCGCAGCTTGGGCCTGATCATGTTTATTTCCGTCCGTGCCTGCGTGCTACCGGCCACAGCTTGGGCCTGATTATGTTTATTTCCGTCCGTGCCTGCGTGCTACCGGCCACAGCTTGGGCCTGATTATGTTTATTTCCGTCCGTGCCTGCGTGCTACCGGCCGCAGCTTGGGCCTGATTATGTTTATTTCCGTCCGTGCCTGCGTGCTACCGGCCGCAGCTTGGCCCTGATTATGTTTATTTCCGTCCGTGCCTGCGTGCTACCGGCCGCAGCTTGGGCCTGATCATGTTTATTTCCGTCCGTGCCTGCGTGCTACCGGCCGCAGCCTGGGCCTGATCATGTTTATTTCCGTCCGTGCCTGCGTGCTACCGGCCGCAGCTTGGCCCTGGTTATGTTTATTTCCGTCCGTGCCTGCGTGCTACCGGCCGCAGCTTGGGCCTGATCATGTTTATTTCCGTCCGTGCCTGCGTGCTACCGGCCGCAGCTTGGGCCTCGTGCACATTTCAGAACAGTGTTGCGCTGTTCCCCTAGTTTTGGGTTATGACTTTCCGAGGCCGCGCTCACCCAGCGTGACTCCAGACTCCACTTTTGTAAGTCGATTATTCTGTTTGGCAACCGAACTTTCGCCGAAGACTCTGGCCGAACCCCGCGCGCGGCAAAGTGGCAATGGCGTTTCACATTTCATGGGAACTTGTGCCAGACCATCGAATTGTGATGTTGTACTCTGTCAGAACGGCCGACAACGATTGACTCCATTCCGTGCTCGCGGTAAAGAACTCGAGTCGTTTCAGTGGCGAGCCATTATGCCTGAAGTCCAAATGGCACGTACCGGGAGCGTGAATGTGGGTGCATGCATTGTTTTTCACGTGACATAGCACACCAACTTCTCTGCATGCCAACTTCTCCACGTGCTTGGTTGCGAGCGAGGCGGCGGGCCGGGCGCGTGTTCACGTCAGTCGATCGCTGATATTGTAGCTTCAGCGGCGCGGCCCGGTCGGCTGTCGACGCCGCTGACATGCTTCTCTTCGTATTCTGGGCTGTTGCAACCGCTGGTCGTGCCATCAAGCAGTTTTCATTGACGAGTAGCACCAGCGGCGGTTCCAGGATCTATTCAGGGCAGTGAACCAGACTTTTCCATACCAGTGTCGGTAAACTAAGGAAGTATTTCGTTTTCGCCTTGGGGGGGGGGGGGGGGGGGGGGCTGGGGGCACAGTGTCGTTGCTATCCCTTGGATCTGCCACTGCCCAGAACAGCTCATAATTTGTTGTTGTCATCTCAGGGTCATCCAAGCTGTTTGATCAGACTCCGTTTGCTTGTAACAGTACTATGTCACACAAATTTAGACTGTCCCATTCGGGTAACACGGGAACGTGAAAGGTGGAACCTGCGAAAAACTGAAGAGCACGGCTGGAAACGGCGTAACGGTATCGCCGACCCGGAGCCTCAACGACCGAAGACCAGCACCTTGTGACGTCATTAACCGGCGGGGAAAGGTCATCGCCGGATAAGCTGAGACACATTAGACCATTACGATTTAGCATGCACGAACCCATGTTATCTTAGGCAATATCCTTCCAAAGGTTTCATAATGATAAGCATGCGAGTACATTGGTGACCTATTTACTTGGGTTCCGAAAGACGGCTGTCGTCAGTGGGCTAGGTTTTGGTATCATCTACACGACGATAGCACTCAAGGCTGGCACCTTTGGGTTCCGACAGACGGCTGTCGTCAGTGGGCTAGGTTTTGGTATCATCTACACGACGATAGCACTCAAGGCTGGCACCTTTGGGTTCCGACAGACGGCTGTCGTCAGTGGGCTAGGTTTTGGTATCATCTACACGACGATAGCACTCAAGGCTGGCACCTTTGGGTTCCGAAGGACGGCTGTCGTCAGTGGGCTAGGTTTTGGTATCATCTACACGACGATAGCACTCAAGGCTGGCACCTTTGGGTTCCGACAGACGGCTGTCGTCAGTGGGCTAGGTTTTGGTATCATCTACACGACGATAGCACTCAAGGCTGGCACCTTTGGGTTCCGACAGACGGCTGTCGTCAGTGGGCTAGGTTTTGGTATCATCTACACCATCTACACGACGATAGCACTCAAGGCTGGCACCTTTGGGTTCCGACAGACGGCTGTCGTCAGTGGGCTAGGTTTTGGTATCATCTACACCATCTACACGACGATAGCACTCAAGGCTGGCACCTTTGGGTTCCGAAGATGGCTGTCGTCACTGGGCTAGGTTTTGGTATCATCTACACCATCTACACGACGATAGCACTCAAGGCTGGCACCTTTGGGTTCCGAAGATGGCTGTCGTCACTGGGCTAGGTTTTGGTATCATCTACACCATCTACACGACGATAGCACTCAAGGCTGGCACCTTTGGGTTCCGAAGGATGGCTGTCGTCAGTGGGCTAGGTTTTGGTATCATCTACACCATCTACACGACGATAGCACTCAAGGCTGTCACCTCGCTTGTCTCGCTACAAAAGGCACCTTCTGGCTGCTAGTGACCTTATTCGTCTGTGTGCTCTGGCGGTGAACTGGGTTCTTACGGAGGTCTACTTCAACCTTCCCCTGCGATCGCAGCATCGCTCTTGCGGATCGTCCGGCAGTCGACCGCTAACGTGGTTTGCCGTGGTTTATTTTACCAGGGTTTGTCTGAAAACCGATTGTTTGCAAGGCTGGTGCATGGGTAAGGGAAAAGTGGGATGCAAAGGTCGTTATAAGAAATGTTTCACAATTAAAGACATTGAAGCAAGCATTAGATTTGATGAAATAGGCTCACTTATAAATATTGGTATACTTTTATGTGGAAAACACTTCTGGACCACACAATTTGTCTGTTTAGTAAATATGTTCATCAGTGCGTCATTGTTTGGCTACGTCATAATACCTCGCATTAACATGACTGAGAGCTAATTGATGGTCGTTATGTCCGGAAATTGTGCTCACGAACGCCAGTTGTGAACGACTCCACAACTGTATTTTTCCTGACCTTGATGGTCGCATGTGTAATGGAATGGAAGGATTCGAACGGCGTTATTATGGCGTTATGGATGCCTCGCTGACCTTGAAATACTCCTGAAATAGTTCGCACATCGCGGACGCGTAGCTTAGAAGCTAGAGGGGTTCACATCTTACGGAGGGCAGGGTTGTGAACTGCACCGAATTGTTTTCAAGATGGCTCTTGCAGTTCAAAACCCGATGCAAATGTGAAATACTCCCTTTGAAAGCGTTTTTCAGCTATGGCATTTGACATTCACTTATAACGTACATGTTTTGTTGCAAGCAAGACTTGCACCTCACAGCGCTTCGGTGCCAAAATGTTCTTTTTAGCTGCGAATTGTACTACGCTTTCTAAATGTTCATGGCTCTATATTTTTAGACGAAAGTGAGTGGGGATTGCTTTATTTCCCAAGCTGGTGTTCAGCCCGATCAGAGTATAACATATGCAAACAAACCGGCATGTGCGACGCCACCGATATAGTGCGATAAAACTAAGCCGCGCCTCCACAGCTGTGCAGGCTGCCGTTCGGCGAATCGGACGCCGTTTCGCCCTGCCCCACACGTGCCGACACACGTCACCTGAAGGCTTGATGCGACGCGAATCAGACTCCATGCCTGATGCTTCTTTAACATACTACTGTAGCTGGATTCTGGCTTTCCGTCATGCTAATTCGTTTTGAGGTGGCTGTCATGTGCGAACGCGTCCAATTGGTCCAGCGGCTGTGACGGAGCCGGGAACTGCTGGGATTGTTAGAGCAACGACCTCGCCCATTTTCCGCGTTTTACCTGATCCGTTCCTTGTAAGTGTTGGGAGTTTTGAGTAAGATGGTGTGACCAGTGACGTCTGTGAACTGAGGCGGTGAGGCGTGACGGCCGATGGAAGACCGCCACACCGCGGGCCTCGTGTGGGCAACTGCAGTCACAGTACAATCGGTTGACGCCGGAAGTTGGGTAAACGTAGCATAGCGTCTGGCTCGCGATGGCGAACGTCCTGCAACGATGCTGTGTTGCGTTTCCTTGCGCTGGCCCAATCCGCCCCAGCCAGCCCGGGCCCTCCGGCGCCGTCTGCGAGTTCTAACACCGCGGGTGGGCGGCGGAGCCGGCTGGCGCTGCGGCCACGTGGCGCCCCTCCCCCCCCCCCCAACCCTGCCGGGCGGGGCGGCGCCGGCTGGCGGTGCCGCTGGCTGCCCCCTCTGATTGGTGACAGCGGCGTCCGATGCGCCGGGCGCCGGCCGTGACGGTCGTGGGCCGCCTCCGTCAGGCGGTGCTGCTGCCGCCGACCGCGCTCTCACGCCACCCTCACGCGGCCGTGACGTCACGTCCGGCGCCGGACGCTACCGATCGTGATCGGTCGTCATGGGGCTGGAGCGGGCGGCGTCCGGGCCCGGCCGGCGCGGCGCGTCTCGGCGGCGCGTGGCCCAGGCCGGCGGCGCTCGGGAAAGGGCGGTGACCGGGGAGACGCCCCTGAGTCCGAACACGCCTGTGGGCGGCTTCCTGGCTGGCTGGACCGTCGAACTCGAATGGATCAGCCTGACGTAGGCTGCCGTCGACACACGATCTAATTCCGCGTCTTCTCGCGAATGTTTGCATTCTGGGATGCTAAAAGCGGCTTAGCAACCCGTCGCCCTGGCAACGGACGACGGCGTTAATGTATTCTGCATGCAGCCAATATGTACTTTATCGCATTATCGGGACTCGCGGGCTGTTAAGTGGTTAACCGATGGCCGATATGTTGCAATTTTGCTAAGATCTGAGTGTTCCGTGCTGGGCACAAATAGCGCTAGGCATATTATGCAGTGATATGTCAGCGTACAGCAGTGTTCATATTGCGTTGTGGCCAACGGGGAAGCTCGGCACACGTAGATGTGTTGCACCGTTATCTTGCAAGTGTTTTATAGTCTGAGCTTCATGTGCGGGGAAAAAAGCACAATGAATGTCATGCAATGACGTTCATGGCAGTGTTGATGGCGGCTCGCAGTGGCTAACGGAAAAGCTCGGCACGTGCGGGCGTATTGTGGTCTCCATGCTTCGGCATGGTCTCAGCTCTGAATTGGCGATCCTTTGTGGTCTCCATGCTTTGGCATGGTCTCAGCTCTGAACTAGCGATCCTTGCACGGTGGTAATCCGACCCCGTTTCTGTGTATGTGTGCTCGACAGCCATCAGCGCCCGACCGCTCATGGATGCTTGTCCCGCGATGTCCGACGACAGCGTGGCATTGCTGTCGTCCCATGCTACGTAGCTGGCGGCGAGAGCGACGTCTCCTTGACTGTGACCAATAACCGCTGTCCCCCTATCGCTCGCTCCCTCTCTGACGTCACGCCTCCCCCGTTTCAGACGTGCACCGTGGACGACGTCACCGCCACGCGTGTCTACAAGCGGACCCCGTAGAGGCGCCGCCCCGGGCCGACTGTACTCGCCAAGTACGCGCTCGCGCTTCCCCAGTCAGCGGAGCTAGTCAGCGCCGACTGGGCGCCGCCGCCCCCCCCCCCCCCCCCCTGACGTCTGTTTCTGGTTCGTGTCGCGATGTTATTCGGAGCTGTAATCGGAATTTGTCGCGCGCAGCGCGGCCGGCCGGACCGGCGGCGCGTGACCCAGACACGCGACCGAGACGGCCGCGCCTCGAGCGACGTTTTGTATTCGTAACCCCACCGCGCCCGGAGAATCTCAATACACTCGCCGACATGTTGTAGTGGCTCGTTTGCTGAGGTGGCAGGGCTCCGTCGTCAGACTGGAGTGGCTGGGCTCCGTGGTCAGACTGGAGTGGCTGAACTCCATGGTCAGACTGGAGTGGCTGAACTCCATGGTCAGACTGGAGTGACTGGGCTCCGTGGTCAGACTGGAGTGGCTGGGCTCCGTGGTCAGACTGGAGTGACTGGGCTCCGTGGTCAGACTGGAGTGACTGGGCTCCGTGGTCAGACTGGAGTGACTGGGCTCCGTGGTCAGACTGGTCGGCGCTTCCGTGGTAATGGGCAGTCTGGCTGTGCTCCCTGCAGCCGCAGAGCCTGGCCGAGGCGGTCCCTCACTGGGCTGGCCGGCAGACACGCGAGAAATGCTCAGATCGTCACTGATCCATGCGAGTACACGACTGCGGGTCGTTCAGGGATTTATGTGATGAGGCGTTCGTTTGACAGAGTACGGGGGAATCACACGCTTTTAGCGTGCACTATATGTCTCAGCGGGCGTGGCGGTGGTTCAGGATGCGTGAACAGTGGCCCAGCAGCACCCAGCAGCTCCAGCTCATGACTGGTCCTATAAGCGCGCGTGGTTGCTAGCGACCCTAGTACTTGGCTGTACAACATGGCAAACCGGCGGCGAGCTATGTCTGGCCGCGGGGAGTCGTTGCTCAGCAGAACGTCCGTCGCCCCTCCCCACCAGCGGGGTGAATGTAGCCCGGATGCGCTGCGGTCCGCCCGGCGCCCACGGCGGCGGGGGCGGCGGACGCGGGCGCCGGCGCCGGTCCGAGTCAGTCGACAGATGGCGTCCTCAGTGCCGGTCACCCTCGCCCCCCGGGAGGGGTCCGGCAGGCGGAACCCTGCGGCTCGACGGCCCGCTGGTGAGGGGAGCGATGCGCCGCTCTCGCACTAGCCGCGCCGTATTGATTTTCTTCTGTAACGGTCGCCGGCGGTGGTGTTACCCGAGGGACCGATGAAACTGTCACGTTTCAGCGCGGGAGCTGCAGGATTTTCGGGCAGCGTGTTTGATAAAGCTGAGGGATCTGTTGCTGCTTGGCGGGCCGGGCTGCGGGCAGGCAAGCTCTTTGATCGGCGGTATGATGAGCACCGTGTGCGATACACAGCGCGACGTTATCGCACTTCCTTGCATTTTATACCTGCGGCCACGTGCCAATGGCGTCAAAGTGCACGCTTCACCATCCGCGTCCGAGGTAACCACGCCTGCATCGTCACGCGATCACGTTTCTCAGTCTGACGAACGGGATGGGATCATGTGACCAAGAGGGGCATCTAGGTGGCGGAGCGTTATTCAGGCTGTCGGAGTCGCCGACGGGCTTCAATCGCTTCACCGCAGTCCGGCCGTGCTGTAAGCAGCAGATCCAGCCAGGTATCGTCCCTTTCCGCGAGTGCCTGCGGTCTCAGTCTCCGCCGGCGGGCTTCAGTCCCTTCACCGCAGTCCGGCCGTGTTGTGAGCAGCAGATGCAGCCAGGCATCGTCCCTTTCCGCGGGTGCCTGCTGTCTCAGTCTCCGCATCATCCTGTGTCAAATATTGAACTCGACAGCCGATGCGCTAGCTTAGCTGCCAAACCAATGCACTGCTCAAAAGAGCGGCATGTCAGACCAAGATGGCCGGGGAACAGCCTGCTCACGGACCCCATCATCGAATCGATGGGCTAGCGTCGATGGATCAGACAATGACCACAATGATGCGCAAACAGATGATAAAACACAGCTGCACTTGCGAACAAATATGACTGAAGTTTTACAGAATGATTGCGGCAAGATGCCAGACAGAGTACGGATGAGATGATTGTCTGGACGATCGTCCTCATCTGGTGTGTTGGCGTTGACGCAACATGTGATTGGGCCCGAGACGAGAAGAGCTTAGATCAATCTATCAAACATCGTCTCTGTTCGTGATCGGGGTTCAGGCGGCTGGCTGCGCGCCCGAGTGTAGGGCACGCAGCCAGGGGCCATTTAACGTCTGCAGCAGCGCGGTCAGCTGACCTTTAACCCGGTTACCGCGAGACGAAGCGTGGGCCGATCTCCGAAATTTGCATTGCTTTCCCTCCACACCCGCGACGCGGCCAACCACAGTCTTCAGCTCACACACTGATGTCTACTGGAAAACTTAAAACTTGTAATATTCTGGTCATTACTGATTTGCCAACGTTTATGCTGATCTCATATCTTAACTCGAGTTTGTCGTACTAGCGCACCCAAATTGTGACACATTTGCGACAGCGATACCCGACCCCACTCACTAAATTTCTGAAGCGCTGACTAGTTGCAGTCTACCGTCTGTCACCGCCAACTGAACGCACACAGCTGTGTCGGCCCCAGCCTTGGTTCCCAGCTGCAGCTGGTTCGTGGTCGGTAATGGGAAGCAGTCATTACTGTGGTGTCTGTTCATCTACCGCTGCGCTTGAAAACATTGTTTCGTTAGTGTTATTTCAAGGTCGGTAGTGGGGGTGATATCAGTGTTAATTAGTAACGACACAGGATAGCCCATATCATATTTGATAAATTATATAATATGGGCTATCCCATATTATATTTGTGATTATATTAGGGCTGATTACCGATGCTTTTATCTGCGAAACATTATGTACAGTTTTAACTACCATTATGTTGCCAAGAATGTGTTCAAAAGGATTCTTCCCTTCGCTGTTGTTAACAGGTTCGAAAAGGTACAGTCATTTAAACACTGAAATTGTTGAACATAATGACATAATTGTATGTCTTTATCTTTCACGCAACTTGCTGTTTTCAAGACCCCAGTCAAGTCGCAGTTCTACACGACTCGACGCGACGAGATCGATTGTCGGTTCCAGAATCGGCTGCCCCAGGCCGTGGACAGGTGGAGCCCACGGGTGTTCATTTGTATTTTCGGGCTGGCCACTGCCCCTCCCCCCCCCAACCCAATTTGCCCACCTCAACAGTGTGTTTGCCTCTCCAACCTTGTGGAGTCTGAGTACAAGTAGATCATTAATGATGGGTGCTCAGGATGATAATTTTAAAGATTTTTCATAACTGTTTCGCAGATAAAGGGACCAAGAAAATGCAAACTGCGATACCATGTTAAGTCGAGTGTTGCTGATGGAGCCGGTCACAAGGTAAGAACTCTTCGTTCATACTGAGTTTACTTGAGTGGGGGAGAGGCGGGAGAATTGGGACACTTTTGCAACTTCAACTTTGATGAGTCATTGCAGCAAAAGTATGAAAGCTAGGTAACATTGCATCATACTAATAAATGAATTGGGTATTTATTTACATCATACTAATAAGTAAGTCTCACTTTCTGGTAGGATACGACTCGCGTGGAGCAGAAACAAAGACCTTCATTTACAGGAGAATCGGGACGCACGCAGGAGAATCGGGGCAGACGTGAGTATGAATTGGGACATACTAAGGAGCATTGGGACAGCATTTCTACTTGGCTACATGTTCTATAATTGAATTGCAAATGATAAAATGAGTGCACTGCATTGCCATCTACTTGCGTTCAGGAGCTTGTCAATGGTCGTGGCAACGTTTCCCTCCGCTGAAAGTGGTAGCATATCAGATTCATCTATCTCGTGTTAAAACTGAGACACAACATTTTAGAACGTGAATTTTCCACCTCCAAATAACCATTCCGTTTTTGGCAGAAGAACCCCAACAACGGGAAGGTATTTCTAACATAAGATCCGGCTAGCAGTAATGCCGGTACTCTACACAACAACCAGACGACACCGCCACACAACCTGCAGTCGTAATAACCACGTTAAATAATCACAGCCAATGCGCTACTTGCGGCACAGCGGATCATGTGACTATCAACCTTGGCAGTCTAGACTCATACTAGGCAACGACAACCGTCGAAAACTTCCTACACATCGCATAATCGCCTATCAGCACAGCCAATGCGATAATTGTAGCACAGCGGATCGTAGGACTTACAGTCTCGGCAGTCTAAGCACCAAACAGGCAAAGCGACTGTCACAAAACTTCCTGAACATCGTGCTACTCACGTTGAATCTGCGCAGCCAATGCGTTGATGGCAACACAGCGGATCACATGGCTAGCAATATCGGTACCTATCCTAGGCACCATCTAACAACGTAAACGGTCACAAAGCTTCCTACACATCGTACTAATCACGTTAAATCAGCACAGCCACTGCAATACCCGCGACACGGCGGATCATATCGGATCACAGCGGATGAGCGGACTATCAGTCTCGGCAGACGTCACATACAAACTGTGCCTGCCAGGTTGTTGCGTCGGTACACGGCAAGCACGCCCACTCTTTGCATGTTGTACACTGGATCCACGATTCACAGCTGAGCCTATACTGCGTCCCACAGTACAGACACGACGCTTTATCGCCAGCCTTTGGCAAGTCCTTTGCACCTCCCAGCTTTCTCCTCTTACCTTTCGTGTTAGTGGTGTTGCTCTTGGCATCGAACAGTCGCTTTCACACACGCTCGTGTTTGGCTTGCGATTTTCGGGTCTTCTTCTCCTCTTCCTCTTTTTTTCTTTGCAGCTCTGGTGTACTCGTAGCTATCATGGTCTTTCCTTTTTTCCGCCCCCGACGACTCGGCTCCACTTTGGGTCCTGCCTTAAAAGATGGAGGATCAGGAACTGTAAGGATACGGTTATGGAACATAGGCATAGGCATTGGACAACGTGGCTCATTGGAATACAAAATAATCTGTATTACCTTTGATTAACTTTGGGATACCAAATTATGCATTACAAAACTATATTTTGACGGAATTACAACATAATTAACGAACATAGGAAAGATGGAAATAAAAGGAATTAACAATCCCGAAAATGTAAGACAGTTCAATAATGAACAATGTTTTCTTAAGGATCGTATGGGCCATCTGGGGTCTGTTTAATGTTACTTTGTCATCGCTGCTTTATCGGTTTAAGGAAGAAATTGGGATAACAGGAACTCACTTTCAGATACCCCCGAAACTTCTGCGGTGAGACAAGCCGGACTGCGGGAGATGCTGGGCTGAGTGGGTCACCTCCTTGGACCTCAGCTGGAGCCCGTGACGGCACAGGAACTGCATCCGGTTCGTTGCTTGCAAATGGCGGCCTTTCCAGCTGCAGGATAACCGGATCAGTCGGCCTCCTTGACAGGGATGGAGGCTCCAGACTCGACACGGTCCTCTTCGTGTGTATCCGCTTCGTGTGTGTCATCTTCGTGTGCGCCCGCTTCATGCGTGTTTGCATCGTGTGTGTCCACTTTCTGTGTGTCCGCTTCGTGTGTGCCATCTTCAGCCACCACGGGCGCTCCTGCAGTCGCTGAGGGAGCTGGTCTGTCGGTCACGTCTGCGGGAAGGAAGTCATCCCTGGTGAAGACTTCAGTGTCCAGTGGCCAGATTCCTGTCGTTCGAAAGCCGGACAGGATGTTGGGTGGGGTGGCCGAACGGATCAGCGCCTGCCCCATGAGCTTCCCCATGTTCAGAAGCTTGATGGGCTTTCCCGCGTTTTGGAGCATCCAGCTGTCTACCTGCTTGTTGAAGCTTGTCTTCATCGGACCGAAGGTGGTGACATTGAGCGGTTGGAGCCTGTGACTCGTGTGAGGAGGTAGAGTCACGATATGGACTCCACTGTCCTTCGCCAACGTCAACACGTTCAGGCTGACATAGCTGACGTGATTGTCGAGCACCAAGACGACTGGATTGTCCTTGCTTGTTCTCATGTGCTTCACAATGTGCTGCATCACCTTCTCAAAGTTTTCGGGCGTCATCCACCCGCTGCTGTGACACATCTGCAGCGATCCTTCCGGGGTGCCTTCCATCAGATTCTCCCGAAGAGTCTTCCTTGGGAAGACGTAGACAGGGGAAGGTATGCCCCAGTGGCAGTCACAGTGACACACATCGTGACAAGTTCACCCCTATCCGCGGAGGTGACCTTCCCGACCTTTTTGGCTCCCTTTCCAGCAATGACTTTTCCAGGCTTCTGTACAGTCGTGAATCCAGTTTCATATAAATTTAAAATCTTCGCACCTGAGACTCCCGTCTGTTTCAGGACCTCAGACAGGTTTCCGAAGAATTCAGCGACTTTGTGCCTGTTGAAGGCTCCAGCTCGCGCGATGGATGTAGCTTCAGGTTTTTGCAGTGCCAGCTTGGGTGTTCCTTTTCATGAAGGCCTTCATCCACTCGCGCCCCGCTTCTTCATTTTCAGCCCAGGAGGCGGGAAAATGTTTGTCATTTTTAACCGCCATTTGGTAGGCAATTCCACGTGTTTGCTTGTGCGTTAAGCCATGGGACATCTTCGAGCACTACATCACATATTCACTGAGGGCTTGCTCCTCGTCAGCAGTGAATATCTTCGAATGACTGTAGTCGGGCTCAAGGCGAGTTGCAGGATCGACACTGTGCTTTGCGACATACCTTCTAATGACGCTTTTTCTCACACTGGGCTTCTGCAGATTTTATCAGACTCGCTCCCCCTTCTACATCTTTGACAGCCAGCAGCATTGAATCATGAGATACGTCCGCGTATCCCTTTTCTTTTCTAACGTATACACGTGGCATGGTTCTGAAAGAAGAAAAAAGGTGAGTGGGTTTCGACAAAAACAGATATCAATTTATGGGTATGTATAGCATTATGCACGAGTGGCATTAATGGTTCCTGCAGGAGAATTGGAACATCTGCATGACAATAGGGACGGGCGTCCCGATTCTCCCGCAGCGCACGCTAGCTACTAGACGAGTTCTCCGCCGTTTGTCAATTGGTTTATATAATTTTAAATGCAAGAAAGAAGATTAACATCATTTGAGCTTACAATGCGAAATAGTCAAAAGAAAAGATGGCTTGACATGAACAGAACACACAACTTGAAACAACGCTCGAAAAGTGTAGTTTTTTGGCATTCACCCCGTACAGCGTTCCTATGTACCGGAAAAGGTCAGCTGGTAGCTTTCAGCGTTGGCTGACACAAAAGAGAACAACATAGAAGTACAAGTGGTGATCCGGAGCTGGCCATCTCGGAGATATTTGTGTGTCCCTATTCTTCTTCGTCCCAATTCTCCCGCCTCTCGCCTATTGTATTTTTTGCAGCATGTTGCATAGTTGCGCCACATCAACTCACGGCGTAAGTTCCCGAAGCCATATAAGCCCAACAAAGTCTGCAACAGCATTAAACCGACCATGCGTTGATTACTGGAACCTGTTTTCGGCCATCGGCGTCCAACACAATGATTATGATGCCCAACGACATCCCCCACTGGGAGAGTGGAGGAAATTGTTGGAGCAGGGGTGTAGTTTCTCAGTTCGGGAAGGGGGGGGGAGATTGCCCAAATCCCTAACGTTAAGAGGAAAGCTAACGTTAACGTCAAATCCAGCGAGAAGGCCGTTGTTCAGTGCATTTTATAATTAGGTGTTGCCATTTTCTAGATCAAGAGACAGGTAGACCAAATTCGCTGTAAGACGATCGGTAGACCAAATTCGCTGTAAGACGATCGGTAGACCAAATTCGCTGTAAGACGATCGGTAGACCAAATTCGCTGTAAGACGATCGGTAGACCAAATTCGCTGTAAGACGATCGGTAGACCAAATTCGCTGTAAGACGATCGGTAGACCAAATTCGCTGTAAGACGATCGGTAGACCAAATTTGCTGTAAGACGATCGGTAGACCAAATTCGCTGTAAGACGATCGGTAGACCAAATTCGCTGTAAGACGATCGGTAGACCAAATTCGCTGTAAGACGATCGGTAGACCAAATTCGCTGTAAGACGATCGGTAGCTTGCATGAACCGTGTGACGGCCTGTCGTTCTCACGAACCTCAATCGGACTGAATGCAGGCTGTGAGCGGAGTGGGATGCTCGCGCAGCACCTGTCACAAAAATAGACAGCCGAATGGACGGCACTGAGATATGCAGAATTGCAAGTTTGCATCAAACAATTGTTATGCTTCTAGCATAAACATCTAAAAGTTGTATTTTTGGAGAAAATTAGAACAAGCGCACCTTGCTTAAGGCTCCAAAACACCAGAAGGTCGTATCGCATTTCATCACCAGGGAGTACGTTAACATGCGCACAAATAGCAAGTTTCAGGCGTATATGTATCTTCATTCATTCTGGCCGCTTCGGTGGTGCAGGTGGTTAATGCGCTTACCGACCTTGGTGGGCGGTTTTTGGTTCAAGCCTATCTTCGGTAAGGCTTTCCTCAACTGCCTACCTCCATGGCGATGGCAGCAATTGGGAAATGATCACCCTGCCCCAGGGTTGACGCCGCGCCAACAGGACCCGCGGCGGTTGAGTCGTGGATATGGTTTGCCCTAAACAGATTCTTCTGGACGCTTGCCATTCCGCGGGCTCCCCTCGCTCTGAATCGTCGGAGCCACCGTCTGACCTCTGGGTCCAAGAAACCGGTATAGGATTATCCATGCCTACTTGCGTTGACAAGAATCCTGACAGCATGCGCCTGGCCAAGATCGTTCAGCAAGGGTGCCAGCAATGGGACCTTTAGCTTGTTTAGTGCACAATATATGCGGTCCCTGCTGACCATGGGTGATTTCATTTGTTACTTACTGCACGAGGACAACATACCGTGCATACTGTGTGTCATACGTACCGTTGTGTGTACATACGTACCGACAACATACATGCATACCGTGCGTCGACTTCGTCAGGCGTTCAGACATTTTGACTTTTTGCTCACCCAAATCGTGGTTCCACCGATGTTCTAGTTATATCCAGTAGATATGCCATTGTTTTACGTGGTTATTACCAACTCTCCAAACCCCGTCCAGCACACGGATGTCGTGCCGGGCCACTGCAGTGACCATCAGCTGGCCACTGCTACCTGGAACTAGAACATAGAGGAGCGGCAAGGGAGAGGGAAAGAAAGAAAGCAATGACGTCTACAGCTGTCGCCGTACGAATGCTGATATGATTCCAAAGACTCTGACCGTGGCAGAGCAAACAGGAGCCGTCCGACAGGAGCGCTGTCCTGACGCCCTCCCACCGAATGAACCGTGAGATGCCGTTCATCGTCATGAATATCGTGCTATGCGGTTCCTGGCAGTGACGAGACCGCCACTTGACAAGTTTGCGCAAAGAGGTGGGAAGTCAGAAGTCACAACCATACAGCACTCTCTCTCCCCCGCCCCCCTCTCTCCCTCTCTCTTTCTCTCCGCTCGATATCTTCAGAAAAAGTTCGTGCTTCCCCCGAATTCTTGGCCAACCGACACCAAAAGTTTTACAACAAATGCGATTCATGTATTATTCTTTCACGCAGTATAGCATTCAGATCGGTGCAGTTATGCCGTAAGCCCTTAAACACACATTTCCGTCGATCGCGATAGTTTTCAGCGATATGCAAACAACACCGGGTCACTCTCATCTCACAGCACATGCACGTTTGCGCCCGGACGTACACTGAAAGGAAGAGAGAGCTGCTGCGCGTCAGCCTAGTCACTCCAGACTGTCAGCTGAGTGACTGAAGACTGCCACTTTCCGCAAAGATTTAGAATAAATCACCCTGATACCACTTTTTTACATTGCTTATTTGTGGTCATCGCAACCCTTTTGCATGCACCTTCTCAACATTACAATTTGATCGACAAAACGTATGCACTTTATCTAACGTAAGGCAAAACACAGGCACTCCTATACGCATCATTTAATAAAATACTTCTCAATTTTTCCCCGATTACGCTAAGGCAAATGGCCTCCTGTTAGGAATGTTTTTCCCCCCGTCGTTTCAATGAACAAAAATTGCCAGCCTGCTGCCATTTTTAGCACACTAATTCAAGCTCTTGTGCCTGTCGAATGGAAAGCGACGTTATCCGTTTCAGTCGGAGCGTGTGGCAGACGAAACGCCTGTTTCCCAATGTCGTGCGCAACGCTGCTTGATTGTAGCGACGTTGCAGCTTGAGCTGGCTCTTCAGTAAACGTGTGATTATGCTTCTGTATGCATACTACGTGCTCAATGAGCTCACCCACGCCCAGTCTTACTACCTTGGGACGGCACTGACAATGATCGTGCTCTCGAAGGTTTCCTCTCACTCCGGCCGGTAACACCTTTTTTGCAAACGCAACACCTATGTAGTGCCTACGATCGTGATGCAGAAGAGCGCATTTGGAAGCACTGGTGATTCAGCTGTTTGACACATGAAGTTCTTTGACATCAAATAGTGGTGATGTAAAAGCACCGCCGGCATCCTTGTGCACTTCTGCACAATTGCATGAACATGTGATGTGCAAGACAGGATTTCATGAACAATGACACCCAGGTTATTGCACCTGCTTTGATCAGTCAAAGCGACCTGTCCATGTACGGCCATGCGGTGGACGGACTCTGGTGCGCTGACGTGTTCCCAGGTCGGCGTTATCGCCCGGGCCCTTGATCAGTCAAAGCGACCTGCCCATGTACGGCCATGCGGTGGACGGACTCTGGTACGCTGACATGTTCCCAGATCAGCGTTATCGCCCGGGCCTTTGATCAGTCAAAGCGACCTGCCCATGTACGGCCATGCAGTGGACGGCCTCTGGTACGCTGACATGTTCCCAAGTCAGCGTTATCGCCCGGGCCTTTGATCAGTCAAAGCGACCTGTCCATGTACGGCCATGCGGTGGACGGACTCTGGTGCGCTGACGTGTTCCCAGGTCAGCGTTATCGCCCGGGCCTTTGCCAGGTTTCCCTTCATTCCGTTGCATGAGAACCACTTGCGCAGTAGCTCAAGGCATGATTTATACATGTTCGTCTAGACTCCGTGGGTCCCCTGCCATAAGGACGTGGTAGCCGCGCACTGCATGAGCTGTGCGGCACCACTGTGACAATTACGTTCATTTTGTGGTGTACTGAAAGAAAGAAAGTACTGAAAAAAATCATGAGCGAACCCTGGCACGGAACACTGCAGGTATCGGGCCAGCCGTTACTGCTCGAGTTTTAACCTTTATCATATTATAAATGCCGCTGATGGTGATGGAACAGCCATGGGTGTAACACGTCCCGGAACTTCAGCGCTTCCGACATAAAGTAGTGACAAACACAGCCGAAATATTTGATGGATGAATTAGTAACGTCAGCGGTATCTGATCAATATCGATGGTTGGAATATGTTATCTGAAATTTTTAATAACATATGAGAAGTTTTTGGTACCCGCCTCCCCTTGGTGGTTTCCACTACTATGGCCCCAGTCATTTTGATATATCAACACCCATGCTGGGGCCCAAGAGTGTTCCACGGAATGAAGTGATGAATGAGTGGATCATGCTTCTGGATTGATGTCTACTGTAACTCCATGGAGTTACTCCATGGGGTCCAATTAAGCTTTCCCCAACTTGGGCTTCAGCCCTCTCCTCCTCCCCTACCTCTCCGACCGGAGGAAGAAAATGGGGCAAATCCGCAGGGGAAGACTTTTTTGCGTATTTGGAGGAAGTTGAGTCGTTTTGTTGTTGTTCATTCCCCCTAACTCATCGCGCAAAATTACGCCCCTGTTCCTTGGCATCAGCCTAGTTTTTATGGACGAATCGGAGTCGTATTGTCGAGATAAGATGTCACGCGTTCGAGAAGCGGAAAACAGCTCTGTCATACCGAAGTGGTGTTGGTTTTTTCCTCGCCTGTATACCCGATAGACACATCTCGGAACAAAGTCCATGGCCCGCAAATTATCTGTCACGGCCTCCTGACCGGCGATGGCCTCAAAGGACGCCTCCCCGCATGGCGGCCGTCACGGGCTCGCGGCACGTGCCTTGCTTCCCCCGCCCCGCCCCCCTCGGCCGCCAGTCGCCCACGCCACCGGCGGGCTTCCGTCCGGGTCCGGGTCACAGGACATGGGTCAGGTGTCGAGAGGGGGTGGGGGTTGGGTTTGGGGATGAGTCACGGCTCACAGCTCTAGGCCAACGTCTTGCGAGCCGCCCTGAAATGCAATGGCAGTTGTAAATTAAAGGTGTAAATGAAAATTAAAAAATAATAAAAATAGGGAAACAGGACCGCAACGTTCCATCGACTCGGACGCGGAAGCATAGCTAGTGCAGAAATTCCCGAATAAAGGCATCTGCGTGGCTACTTATTCCTCATTTTGTGACCTTAGGTGCTTTCATGACTTTATTGTGTGCCGTCATTGTTCACTTGTGTCGCACTGCGGAATCCACAATCCGCAAATGATCTATGGTTCTTCGGTGCTTCTAAAATCCATATTTTATGTTCATTTAGGACATTTCGTGTTTAAAACCGTGTTTAAAAAAACATGATCAGCGATCGGCGATCGTTTAATTTTTTTTCTTCAAAAAGCTTGCAAGGTGCTGAGGCCCAATGAGATGGCGCGTAGGTGCCATAGGTCGGATCCATCTCCTCCGGCCTCCAAGATAGGAACCACGATCCATCAGCGACATACACCAGGGAAAATCACCCTCCGTTCACATAACACTGGAAAGCCGAATAAGCGCACGCAGACACAGACGCTCGACCAAGTCACTATTTCGTCATAAATCTTGTCTGGCCCAAGAGGAGTACCTCGTGACAGAGAACAACAGACGTTCGGCCGAGTCACCGTTTCGTCATGAATCTTGTCTGGCCCAAGAGGAACACCTCTCGACAGAGAACAACAGACGCTCGGCCGAGTCACCGTTTCGTCATGAATCTTGTCTGGCCCAAGAGGAGCACCTCTTGACAGAAAACAACAGACGCTAGGCCGAGTCACTATTTCGTCATGAATCTTGTCTGGCCCAAAAGGAGCACCTCTTGATAGAGAACAACAGACGCTCGGCCGAGTCACCGTTTCGTCACGAATCTTGTCTGGCCCAAGAGGAGCACCTCTTGACAGAAAACAACAGACGCTAGGCCGAGTCACTATTTCGTCATGAATCTTGTCTGGCCCAAGAGGAGTACCTCTTGACAGAGAACAACAGACGCTCGGCCGAGTCACCGTTTCGTCATGAATCTTGTCTGGCCCAAGAGGAACACCTCTTGACAGAGAACAACAGACGCTCGGCCGAGTCACCGTTTCGTCATGAATTTTGTCTGGCCCAAGAGGAGCACCTCTTGACAGAGAACAACAGACGCTAGGCCGAGTCACTATTTCGTCATGAATCTTGTCTGACCCAAGAAGAATACCTCTGACGCGTCTTACTGCTGAATGCAGCTCTTCCATGCGGAAAACTGACGTTATATCACTCAGAATTGGTCTCAGTGGATTTAAACTAATTGGCACGGACTCACGTTGTTGTTTTGTAGGGCATGCAAACTTGGGTGTTCGCTCCGAGCCCGCATCATTTTTGAAGCGCCGAGCCTACTTCATTCCTTACTTCCCGTGTATTGAATACCAGGTTTTCGTCAACCTGCTACATCGGAAATGCAGTCGAGACACGTTTTCTGATATTCTCTTAATACACTGCCATATCAGAGTGAAAGACCGGCCGGTCACGTGTTTTAGTCTCGGTCTCAGGGGTTCATGTTGCCGACGCATCCGCTCCATGTAGACCGCTTCCCCTGCCGTGTAGTGGGCATCACACGTACGCTAGACCGTTTGAATGCGGTGTGGTTTTCCGTCGTCGCTGTGGGAGCGAAGCTCTGAACCCTCGTTTTCAGTTAATCCTGGCTTCTTCACTCTATTTCGACTGCCGAGGGACTGAAATTCTGCGTGGGTCCACCAATGTGGCGGGGATGTATGCTCTCGCAGTGGCTTAAGCATAGGTGACGTGACGTGTGTTGTGCGAATAGACTGTCGTATTCCGTGGGCTCGACACCGACTTTGCAAGTCTGTTGTCGAGCCTACAACGCTCACCAAAGGACGCATATTGCCTTCCGTAAACGTTGCTGACCTGCGTTTTTAAGATTCTAACGTACGTCGTAAGTAAAGTAATGAGCCTCTTCGCTTGCGATCTAGATGGGAAAACGGTCACGTCCCCAAGTATAACCTCATCTCCACCGAGACAGCCTAGATAGCAGTGCGGGAGAATAAACAGAAATGTGTATCATCGACGTGCTGTCTAACGGAGGAGATAAATGTGTGTGACGACCCGTGTTTAGTAAACAACGGCTATTTTTAGTTAGGAAGCATTCCATGCGCCGACTGCGGTGGCTTGCGTCGCTACAGCCCCACTATGAGTCACGTGAGTTAAAATAGCTGAGGATCAAGAACAATGAAGAAAGCTGATCAAAAATGGACTGAAGCGCGGAGTCGGAGACATCAGTAGGAGGTAGTTATATACAGCAAGCTGTTAACTTCAATGGTCCGAGATCAACCATCACAGAGCCGGCATGTAATCCAGCTATAAGTCTCACAGCCATGCAAGGTACACTGTTTTGTGCTGGGACCGTAGCCCCAGCGTGCGCTTAAGTGATGCTCGTGACACCTCTACGGCAGATGCTATAAGCTGTAAGTTCAAATTCTGTCGGCTTGTCCGGGGAGGCCTGGGTCTCCTGAAGACATGCGACGACTGGATAACACACACATATATATATATATATATATATATATATATATATATATACACATATACATATATGACAGCCCCTGGAGGTCAGGCCCATTGGCTCTCAAACCACGTAAGTTCCACGGTAAGAGGTCGATGATACTTTGTGGAGGATGTTAGGTGGAGTTAGCGGCTGAAAACACTGTCCCCCCCCCCCCCCCCAACTGAATAGGAAGCTACGCTGCTGATGTAGAGTTGAAGGTGTTTTGCATAAGTCCGCATTAAGCATACATGTGATGATTGTGTGACGTAACTAATGGCAGAAAATGACACCTCTGAGGAACGTTGCGCAAAAATAATCCCGCCATAGGATAGCTGTGTATAGCGTAACTGCGCATTGCATCCTATTGGGGTCGACATGTTTTTGGTGACATTCCATATGGTCATAACACAAAATGCCAGCCCAAAATTTACTGAGCTCGGACCCCACTGACCCCAGTATCGCCACGCTACTCTGCACATGAGAAACACGAGACACGAAACATCAGAGTGTGAACAATAAGCGCGGCTGTTATGCATTACTAGATGCCGGAAAATTAAAATACGTAAAATGGAAAAGCCGTGCAGATCATGGCTACCCATTACATTCCCCGACCGGAAATTAAATATTTTAAGTGTGCTTTGAGAACCTTCTCTTTTCATCAGGCTTAGATCACTCCAGAAACGGCAGGCCTACTGGGATGGATGCATGTATCTAAGACCAGCCTTCATACCGGCTCAAAATAATACGTGGTCATTGACTACCCACACTAGCACTGGGAGGAGTGGCCTGTCACGATCTGGTGTACTTTGGCTGGGCTATGGCAGCTAGCGTGCGTAATGTTCACATCGCGGAACGAGCACGGAACGACGGAATACTCATGTGTATATATACATACGTGATACGTAACCCCGGAAATGCACATACGTAATACTTACGTGCATACCTACACGGATTGGAAGTTCAGCTTCTCCGGTGTGGCCGACTGTTCCCGACTGGCCGGGCTCAGACGTGGCCGGATTGCTTGTGTGCGCCAAATAAACAGAGTGGTGAAGTCTTCGGGACTACCCGCCAAAGACTGTGGGGGTATACAGGCGAGCGCAGAAGCTGGAACTCACACAAGCTAAGCAAAGACACAGACAGAGGGCTAGGGTAGGGAAGAGTGTTCGAGGCCTCTTCTCCACCAGGCCCGCGTCTTGAATGCTGGCACCGTAGATGGCTCCTGACAGAAAGCTACCACCGTTCACTCAAGATTGGACAGTAAAGTGATATTGTAGCAGATTTCTAACTGCTTGCGAGATAGCTATGCCAGTGTCGAGCCCGTTTGTGCCAGTCCTTCTCGCGAGTCAGACACAGATGCATTTTCAAGCCTGGAGCTCATCTTGGCCAGTATCTCGCTCTCACCACATCCATCCCGCAACATAGAGCTCACACGTGCAACCAACGTTAGTCTTGTGCTTCCGCTCGTCTTCAAAAAGAATAAATAAGCATACACGGCAGCGGGCGGTTCGCGGCATGTCTTGCTTTTAAACAGAAACAGTCACGACGGCGGGGTACGGAATTATGCGATATTGTGTCCTGAAACTATATAACATCGCACGGTGGGCTGCACTAATAGGCCAAAAAAAGCCTTCACAGAGAGCGTGATCACATTGCGATCTCCGAAACTGTCTGATGCAAGGGTTGCCTGGTTAGACGATGAGAGGGACTTGCAATAGGAAGTATCGAATCATATTGCTGCTAGTATGTTGATAGCGAAAAAAATGGCGCTGTTTTAATTTCCAGCCGGCCAGATGACTCAGTCTGAATGATGACCCACATCTCCCAGTGTCCTAGGCGCCTAGTAGCTGCACATAACCCGGCCCGTCTGTGGCGCGGCGCATATAAGGCGTTAAGTCTGGCTCAAGTTACAGACGACGGTCGGCTGGTAGGGGGGTTATGTGCTCGCCGTGGCCGGTGGCGGGCTGCAGCTAGTTTAAAGACGAAAAGTGAATTTTGTTACAGATATCCATCACCAATGAAAAAACGTCCAGATAGTACAAATTTGTAATTTTCTTCGGTGTGCTTATGCCGAGCCCTCGCTGAGCTTCGCCCCCTCACGCCTTAAAGGGAATATTCCACACTTAAAGATGTTGAAGTCAGCATCAGATATAATGCCATAAGCTCGCCTATAGTCTTTATATACTTTTAAGTGGAAAATGATCTGGACAACACAATTCATGTTAAGTAAGTATGCTCCTCAATATGCCACCGTTTGATCGTGTCATCGTACCTTGCGCAACGTTGATTGAGAACCAATTAACGACCATTTTACCCGGAAATCGTGCTCATTAATGCCAGATATGGAGGACTCAGCAATTATACCCTTCTTGGCATTGCAAACCGCATAGCCACGCAATGGTGCGAGTTTTGTGATCGCTGTTATTGTGACACCATAGATTCCTGGGTGCCCTTGAAAGAGTCTCCCCGGAAAAAGTCTGCACATCTTCGAGGGTGTGTAGTTCAGAAACAAGAATGTTTGAGTTTTGAAAAGGACGGAGCTATGAACTGCACCGAATGATCTTCAGGATAGCTATTTCAGCTCAAAACCCTATGCAAATGTGGAACACTCCAGTAAGAAAATCCCGTCTACGCCCGTGAGCTAGGCCAGTAATGATGGGTAATCGGCGTAGCTTCATGACTGGACAGCCCTCACTCACAGAGGGAGTCAGGACGAATGACAGTGTGAGAAAGCTAAGGCATGCAAGGCAGACAAAGGCCGTAAGGGACAGTGCTCATCGGTGCTCCATTGAAGACACCATCTCGGCGCTTCGTCCATTGGACGCCAGTGGTTTCATGCGAGTTTTGGATATAGTGCCTGCTTTAGTACTGCTGAAACGGCTTACCTGACCCAACTCTGACATCTGGACGCGGCTCAGCCGGGACATTAACCAGCGAGCCATGGCACGTGGGGCTTCCGAAGCCAGCCGTGATCCCCGTGAGAAGGACAATGAAGCCAGTCGTGATCCCCGTGAGCAGGACGCTGAAGCCAGCCATGATCCTAGTGAGTAGGACCCTAAAGCCAGCATTGATCCCCGTGAGAAGGACAATGAAGCCAGTCCTGATCCCCGTGAGCCGGACGCTGAAGCCAGCCGTGATCCCTATGAGCCGGCCGTTGAAGCCTGCCGTGATTCCCGTGAGCCGGACACTGCAGCCAGCCGTTGTCCCCGAGAAACCGCCGCTGAAGCCGGCTGTGCGCCAAGTGAACAGGAGGCTAAAGCCAGCCGTTGTCTCCTTGAGTTCGACGCTAAAGTCAGCCGTGATCTCCGTGAGTCGGACGCTAAAGCCGGCCGTAGTCCCAATGAGCCAGGCGCTAAAACCCTCGTGGACCTGACGCCGGGCCTTGCCAGCCCGGCCGGGTTCTCTCACGGTTCGGCCGCTGGCCATCACGAGTGCTGGGATAGTTCACGGTTCGGCCGCTGGCCATCACGAGTGCCGGGATAGTTCACGGTTCGGCCGCTGGCCATCACGAGTGGTGTATGGCTCACGGTTCGGCCGCTGGCCATCACGAGTGGTGTATGGCTCACGGTTCGGCCGCTGGCCATCACGAGCGGTGTATGGCTCACGGTTCGGCCGCTGGCCATCACGAGTGGTGGGATAGTTCACGGTTCGGCCGCTGGCCATCACGAGTGGTGTGTGGCTCACGGTTCGGCCGCTGGCCATCACGAGTGGTGGGATAGTTCACGGTTCGGCCGCTGGCCATCACGAGTGGTGTATGGCTCACGGTTCGGCCGCTGGCCATCACGAGTGGTGGGTGACTCGGCGTTCGGCCGCTGGCCATCACGAGTGGTGGGTGACTCGGCGTTCTGTGCTCTGCCCGGAGGCGTCATGTCGTGGTGACTCGACCGAAGTGATCAGGGGTCGGAGGGATCGGACCGATCGGGGTCAACACGAGCCGACCGGGGCCGACCTTGACCCAACGACGCTTCTCCACACTGCGGTGCGTCTGCGCCGGGCCGCCGGGCCGCGATGGACGACGAAGAGCCAGTAGGGATCGGCAGGGGGCGCCGGGAACGGCGGCTGTCGCCAGGGGCCGGACGCCCGGGCCGACATCCCGGCGCTCGACCGTCAACCGAGCGCACTCAAGTGGTGTACTTTGCTCTTGTACTTTGTCTGGTCTATCGGGGCGCCGGGAAGTCGAGCACACGCCCGCGGCGTCCCGATCGGCCCTGGCTACCCAACGACGACCGGGACACCCGAACCGCGTCCGGCGGCGTCGGCGGCGAGGGCTCCCGCCGGACCGGGGCGGGAGGAGGCCGACCGTGCTGCCATCTGCGGCGCCGCTCCGCCCGGCTCGCCACTTCCCGCAATCACAGTGGCTGGTGGACGAATTGGTGAGCCAAGGCCGTGACTCACGGCCGGCGTCGCGGCGGGGCGGCCGGCGCTGACTCACGCGTCGCAGACGTCGCAGCGCGCCACGTGCGTCGA
Organism: Pollicipes pollicipes; assembly: GCF_011947565.3. Lineage (NCBI taxonomy): Eukaryota > Metazoa > Arthropoda > Thecostraca > Pollicipedomorpha > Pollicipedidae > Pollicipes > Pollicipes pollicipes. The sequence continues at coordinate 203,714 of NW_023596304.1, read as the reverse complement.
CGGACGTCGCCGCTGCGCGAACCGGCGCAGCTGGGGGATCGGCAGCTGTATCAGCCCGCGCCGCCCCTGCAGAGACGCGGCCGCTAGGCTGGTAACGGGGGTCGCAGGTGCAGACCACCGACGAGCGGCCTTCTCTAGGCTCGCCGCACTCATCAGATCTGTTCTGGAACGCTTGGCAAACTGGGGGAAGTAGGAAAACATTTTTAAACTCAGAGCGCACACGGCTTACTCAGAGATGAGCGGTCAAGACCGAGTTAGCCTTTAGTCGCCCGGTTTTCATCGATGTCCGTCTGTTAAACCCCGATGGAAGGCGAACTTCCTATCACATTGATCAGACCTGCTGAAATGGCTTTCCAAAGATGATGGCTCATTAGCTTAGTTTTTCATCATCTTCACCGCGTTAACTGACGGCTCTCACATCTGCTACCATCTCACCCGTCCCAGACCGCGAGAGACGTCTTTCAAATATTTCTCAGCTAAAAGTTATTATCATATGCCACTGTGCTCAAGATATGCTTATGGTCGTCGGCAGTTGTTCGCAACAAAACAAAAACAAACATGCAGCACAACTGGTCATCTCGATGAGCGTCCAACGCTGCTCGTACGCCTGACCCAAACGGCCAACACGGCAAGGAGATCGCGCTGATGTGGCGTCCAGGACCCATGCTGCCGTCCGATGCTCAGCCGCTCTGTGTTGGCTAGGCAGGAGCGGTGCTCCAATGTTGAAGTTTGTGCTCCGTGCTAATATTTGACTGCTTCAGTTTGGAGTGTATTGCTCTCAGGGGACAGACCCGGCAGCCGCGCCACGTGCGGTCTCGTATCTGATACGCACCGCCGCCCTGTGCAAGCGGCCTGCTCTGTCAGCCATGTAAAGAACGGTCAATGTTGATATGAGCGGGCGCGGCGGACTGATCTGGCAAACAATAAACTATGTACGCATTCGTAGTACAGATATCGCCATTCTATCAATGATATTTACCTAAGCTCCATCCTTGAGCAGCATATACCAGCACAGGTAAAGTCTATGTCAGTTCAATGCAACCATTGCCAGCTCTAATCAGACGAATTGACTTAACAAGTTTGTTCAGGAGTGGTCAGCCCAATGCTTACATAACACCCGTCTACTATTCCGCAGCTCTTGGACAACACGTCTGCTATTCCGCAGCTCTTGGACAACACTTCTGCTATTCCGCAGCTCCTGGGCAACACGTTTCACCCGCCATGTTGTACCCTTCGTCTGAAGAGCGTTCCGCGTGGCAGGTTCGATCTCCGCTGATAGGGTCAGTCAAACCGGACGTTCAGCCCCAACATTAGTCATGACCCTTATGGCCAATACATTTCGTGGTCAGCTACACTGCAAAAAGATAAGCGCGCACGACGTGATACTCCAGGCACCAGAGACCAGTTCCCTTGCACTTCTCGCTTTAAGCGGCTTATTTGATGCTAGAAAGGTGCTCCAGGGTATGCACCCTACCCTAGCACCACACTGTAGCATCCAGCTCTGCTCTAAGCACCTCATGATAGCACCCAGTATAAACACTTTTTTAGCACCCGACCGGAAAATTTAGCACCAGTAGAGCATTACCAGACACAACAGGCAGTTCTAACAAGCACATTACAGCACCAACGTGGATCCCGACACGGCGACTGAACGTTAACGTTCATTACACGCAAACGCACCGCGATATCTTAAGCCACCAGAATACTCGCCACTAACTCCAACATAAATCGCCTCTAAATCTCAGTCGCGTGGACGGAAATACATGTGAGCGCGTGCGTGTGTGAGGATGCGTGTGTGTTTATGGGAGGGGGAGGGGGGCGGGGAGTGCGTAACCTATCTGCGTATAAGGGAGGTATGACTATTTAATGGTGAAGATGGCACCCGAATCTTTTGACGCACGCGTGACAGTTTGGTCTTCAGCCAGCATGCAATCCTGTATGGATCAATGGCATGCCGATGCTAAGGTCAGATACGGATTCTGCTAGTGACGGCATGACTTTACGTCTAATTCAAGAAGCGGTTTTACAGTCAAGTCGGCTGTGTCGTCCTTAAAAGCAACAAGTTATGTAAACATGACACTCAGCTGAGCTCAACGGCGTCTCTAGCACGCTCAAAGCATCTCAAACTTATCGGCACATGGAGGAAAGGTGTTGCACGCTTAGACGCAACGTCGCCTGAAGTCAGTTTCCATCTTAAGAATACGCATCGACAGCTATAATTTTTTGTTTGTATGCCAACAAATTATGTAAGTATGTCAGAAAACATGTTTATCTGCGACATTCCCCAACTCTCTTCCCAAGTTGAGGGGGGGGGGGGGGCTGCCCAACTGAATAGGACACCACACCCCTGAATCACATGCTGCATACTTGCATATCACCGGTAAATAGACTACACCGCGTCGGATGCTAAGCTTTTTGTTGCACCTGGACTGGAGCAAGATGCTCTCTTGGAGTGTGAAGATCAAAACATTATATATTTGGTCATTTGCTGACCACTGGGCTAGCAAATAAGACATAACCTCTCTAAAGTGACATAACCTCACAGAAACATGACCTCCACACCTTTACTGCTCACTTGCCGCCGGTAAGACAACTACGGCGCGTAGATTGGTGAGCTTTTGATTGCGACCCAAGCAAAGGCGTGTGTGGGCATGCCACTGGCCAAAGGTGGCCAGTTGTAGTGACCCATGTCTCGCGAGGCTCGGGACCCTCACATCTGATGTTGGGTCAGCTCCGGGGCAACTCGACTATGCCTCTAAATTTGGTGCCAAACTTGTCAAACTATTGAAGCCTATGCCTGCCGAAGGCGTGAAGCGCGGACGTTTCACAAGCTTTGTTGGAAGCCGAGCTGGATCTTCACATTTGAAGTAGGGCTTATGGTTTGGCATGGACTCCTAGCATGGAAAGTAACTACATTGCAACAGTTATTTTTCCCTCCGGATACTGATGGCATAAACAATAAAACTGCAATGAGTTGCATAGACAGTCGCAGCTATGTCGCTCGTACTCCACCACACAATTATCACAGCTGTATGAAACGCATAACTAAACTTTGTTATGCTTACAGAAACTTGAGAATAACTGTAAAAATGATTGCATTCAATAATGCAATGCCTCTTTCGCATAAGTAGTGAAGACTGGATAGTCATACTTTTTATAAAAATGGTTCGTTGACTGAGTTCCAACCTTCTCAAATAAGGCTTGGTCCATCCCCGACTTGTATGTACTCCGAAATTCACCGGATTACCAAATGTAAGCTATATGCACATCCATGTCAAGCTGGTGCTGTTAACGTCCGTATGTACGAGATAATTTCTGTTTCTGTTGTCAAGCTGTGCCAGTTTCGTGTAGAAGCGTACAATCTAATGGAACAAGTGTGCACAGGTCTCGAGGTCTCGCGGCTGCTATCTCATTACAAAAAGGGCTGCAAAAAACACGCCGTCGCACTTGACTCTTGTGTACTCTGGGGCCGGCGGAGAGCCAGACGGCCGACTTTGGTCGGCGTCCTCCGCGTGTTATCAGGTGCGGAGCCCACCTGCGCGCTGGCGGCGGCCCTCTGGCGTCACTCAAGCGCCCGTCGTCGACCAAGCACCGCCTTCTCCGGCACCCGGCAGCCAAGATGGTCAAGTACGATGGCGACTACAAGCTGGTCTCGTCCGAGAACTTCGACGAGTACATGAAGGCCGTGGGTGAGCGACAGCTGCCGACGCTGCTGCCATTGCCTCGGCCGCGGCAGCACACGCAGACTATCAAGGCCAAGCGAGAGCGATACACTTGATGTCGTGAAATGTGCTGCTTCGTCTTCTTATGATTGTGATGCCTTGTTAAAACTAGGATAAAAGGGCGAGGTGGTATGCACCCAGTTGAAAGCGGCACTCACTGGAGCGAGTCTCCTCCGCTTGCACTACTTCCATGCTGTATGAAAGCGCTCCGACTCGTATCTGAGCGGCGACTTGGCGCCCGGTACATTTCGACATTTGTTCCACCCGTTTCTGAGCAGCGGTCCTGTTAGTGTCATTGGCCATCACCTATGAACCAAAGCGCCATGTGGATTCGATCCAGAGAGAGTCGAATCCCGCGAATGGGACCGCATCTCGCGGTTTGTTTGCCGCTCGCCGTATCACATTCTGGCGCGGTTGCAGACTTCCATTGCCTAAATACCCTCCCTGCGCGGCGCAACGTGCCACGCTGTTGAGCGTGAAGCCCAGCAGCCGCCATCTTGCAGGACTGCGGTGTTCCAAAGCCACGCGGCCTCTACTGTCTACCTGTCATCCTTACATCACAGCACGCGTCTGTCTTATCTCAGCTCACCCGATGTGACCTCATACCTCACTGATTCATTTCGAGTGGCGCCAGGTTAGAGACGCCGTCGACGACGCACCATACAATGCGATACAAAGCCTATGGGGTGGGTTGCAGGCGTGGGCATGGTGACTCGCAAGGCAGCCAACGCCCTCACGCCCGTCGTCACGGTCACTGTCAACGGCCAGCACTGGTCGATGAAGCAGGTCTCCTCATTCAAGACGTCCGAGCAGGAGTTCGACCTGGGCGTGGAGAGGGACATCACCACCCCGGACGGCCGGAAGGTCAAGGTCAGTAGAGGGCAGGAAACCCAGTCATGGATACGGAAAATCTTAAAACTGTCGCCGACGCATATGTCGCGAAAAGTTTTGATATATAAATATATATATATATATATATATATATATATATATATATATATATACACACACATATAATAACACAATACTGGCGAAAAGCAGCAATCACCTTCACAGATAGCTGCGTTACCAGACGCAGAGCAGACCAGGATATACGTAGATGAACAGCCAACAACAAGCAACGACACCATGAGCGTTGCGATCATCCAAGTTCATATAATTACCGTGCTCCTACTAGGCCTGCAAGCACTTCTTCCCATAAGTCGCGGCACAACACTTTCTGGGTATTTTAAAACCTGTCCACAACTCGGCTCACTCCACAGGCTATAGTTATTTCGCGTTACAAGATACGACGGGAAGTGGAGTCGTGGGAAAACAGCTCCCCTGGTCTCCACTCGTGCCGCTGCAGATTCGTGATTCGCTCGGGCTATCCCTGGCGCTGCCAATCGGGATCAGTTAACAGCCCGCGTGGCTACACAAATCTTAAAATGAAGGCTTAGCGGTGTAATATATGCACAGCTGCCCGGCGAAACAATGAACGCACCCGATACGCTATCATTATAGGATAGGGGCATAACTGAAAGTCAAATCCGGAATTTACGGAATCTTGGATGGACAGCAGTAAACCCATGGGATGTCTTCCTTTTTTATAAAAGTAGCCGTGAATTTTACTCTAGAACCGCTTTGTTTCTTCATTATATACTTATTCGCCATTTCACATTTTAGGCATTTCGTGACGTAGTCACATGGAACCAAAATTCGCAAACATTAAATGGCGAATGCGTAGGTACATAGTGGTACTTACCTAGTACTTCCATAGGCCTGACAATAAACGATGGGCTTCGACCCTGTTCACCCAGGTTGTCATGCGTTTTAGGTTTGGTGCCAAATGGCCCTTTCCACGCAAGCATCATGACAAAAAACCTAATTTGGTGCTGAATCTGAAATGCCCGAGGAATATGATGCGCAAGAGTGAGCCCCCTGGTTTGTCGTCAAGGCAATCATAGTAGCTATAGATTTTTACCTTGGAGACATATTGGGTTCAGCATCATGTACCTATTCGTCTTTTCACATTCGCGATGTTTCGTGATTTGGGCCCGTTGGGCATGGGACCAAATAACCCAATGTAAATTTAGGAATTGGCTGGTGCCGAATGAACAAGGTTTCCATAGTAATCTTCACCGGCTATTTTCAAAGGTCCGCTGACAAACAATGGGCTCCACCCTACGCTTCCTTTCAAAGTGCATTTCAGAATTAGGCGCAGTTTTTAGGATTAAGTGTTGAAGTGCAATCCACAGGATGCTGCCTGTGGGCTGCTGCTGAACCAAATTAGGTCCCGCTTGAAAAAAACTTGCGTTAATACGGATAAATAGGTATTTATTAACTAACGCTAGCGTGGAAAGGGCGGTGGGAAGTTGGGCTGACGAGATGCACCTACACTCATCAGAATACAGATGTGATGCACCATGTATTACATCTCTCAGATGCAAATAAGTCAGCGTGAGTTAAGTAATTCATTAAAGCATCGAAGACATAGTGTGTGTCCACCATGTGGGCAGCTCAATCTGCTTGTATTAATCTCAGTTTGTTCCGCCTGCGCTTGCTCACCAACCCGATTTCGCGAGGTTGATGTATCTCACAAGTAAAAGAATTGAAGCAGGTTAATTGATTTAGTGCCTAAGATTTTATTTGCTCGCTGCAACCCATGCACTTGACAGTTCCGTCCTCGGTGAACCCGGCGACACGCCGAGCTTCAATTGAAGTTGATTCCGCCCGGCCGCGCCACCGCGTCGCCCGGCGGCACGCGGCGCCGAGCGGGTGTGGTCGGCGGTGCCGACTGGTCTCAGACGTGGGCGCCGCCGGCGACAGCTGGTCCACTCTATTCAGCGCCGCCCATGGTCGTCCCCAGCCGCCAACGCCGCCGACGATCGTCCCCAGCTGCCGCACTGGTACCCTGGCAACCGGCAGCCCCCCCCCCCCTCCCCCTTCCCTCCGGCAGTCGACGGTGGCAGCGGCAGCGTCCTGCAGCGGTCCAGCGCCACCGCCAATGGTCCCGCCCCGGCCAGTCGTGCCTCGTGACCGGAAGGTAGCGTTCCGCAGCGGTCCAGCGCCACCGCCAGTGGTCCTGCCCCGGCCAGTCGTGCCTCGTGACCGGAAGGCAGCGTCCCGCAGCGGTCCAGCGCCACCGCCAGTGGTCCTGCCCCGGCCAGTCGTGCCTCGTGACCGGACGAAAGTTTACATCGCTTTTGCCATTTATGTCCGAGACGCATGTCGTACGCAAAACTTTGTGCGGTAATCATGACATCACATACTTGGCATTCCATACGAGAATAATCATTTGGCTTACCTGAATACGCAAATGTTCGTCTCCGCAAAATTTGTCATCAGCAATTGTACTCCTGCCACCACGCAAACGTAGTTATTCGCATCACATTGCTTTGCATGCGCGGTCTTTCGTATGGTATTTCTCCGTACCGCACCCGGACTAAACCAGACAGTTCCCGACGCTACGCCACAGCACAATGCTATATTTCGGGCAACTTCAGGCTAACGGCGTTGTGTTGGTCCACTTGAGCTTCCACCTGCCTCCACCCAACGTAACCGGCGTGATCCGTTTTTGCATGTAGGACGAAGGCACACGCCTTTCTCAAACATGTTGCGTGCTCATATACGTCGTAGGTGTTGAGCGCAACCCGACATTTTACGAAAAAGGCATGCATTGCATGCAATGCTGGTTTTCACTTAGCTTTCGCAGCAAGGGTAAAATTCTCAATTTATGTCGTTATATCAGTGTGCATATTCGGCAAACCAACTGACACATATAATTGTTCTTACCACTTGAGTCAGAGCTTCATACGAAGCAGGAAGCTCCGCTGTGTGCATGCCCGCAAACGCGGTGCAATGCGTTGCGTCCACGTAATATGCAACATGAATAACTGCAACACACGAAGAAATGAAAACTTTCAGCGCCAACGAAGAGGATCTGAGTGCGCTTGCGTCATGCAGTGCTTAGCTGGGCGCCCACCTCTCGTAACGGTGCTCAAACTGGCGGCGGTGGCTCGTGGCCGCCGCGCCATTTGAGCGTTTCTCCGTGAAGAATCGCGCACAACTTACGCATTATTTGGCTCAGGCGCATGTAAACCTTCCAGCCCAAACTGTGCAATTCAATAGATGTGATGTAAAGAAGAGGATGTACAATTATCTTAACGTTTGGTTCATAATAACTTTTCATGTGCAACGTTTTGTGCGACACGAACAATTGCGGGTTTAGCGGTATGCAATGCGAAGAATTGTATATGGGAAGTAGCGTTTGCACGAGGAAACGCTGTGTGAAAAATTGCATGAATGACCTTTTAAAGATACAACGTTTTGCGTTACCAAGGTATTTCTGAAGTTTTGAGTTAGCAAAGTTTTACGCCTAGGAATATTCACGCACGAAGAAATGTGAACACGAATAGATGCATACGAGGAAATATGACAAAGAAGGTCTTGCCTGGACCCGTTATGCCGTCGGGGAGGGGAAGGGGAAGGGGCGAACTGACGGCATGCAGAGAAGGCATGTGATTCGATGAGTACTGCTGTCCGTGTATGCACTTGGAAACCAGCGTAAACACGGAAGATATTTGCCGTCACTCGCTCCGGCAGCCGGCGATGTTTACTCGCTATCATCGCGGTGCGCGCGTGTGGCACTTGGTTCCGGTTGCCATTTTGGTAGAATCCCTCCGTTCACGCGGGGGAGTATTTCGACACCTTCATTATAAATGATGCCTCGCGCGCCAGAACGCGGCGTCGACGCTGTCGGCTAGGTCCGCTGGGAGGGGGGGGGGGGGGAGGGGCATGTCAGCGGAACGTATCATCTGACATCGCTCGCACGGTTTTGGGTGACACCCCCAGCTGGAAGAGAATGCTGCCAACACATGGCGGACAGCCTTGTGAGCGAACGCTGTTTGGCCACTCCGCGAACGCTGTTTGGCCACTCCGCGAACGCCGATCGCCCGAGATCGATGGTCTGATGCTACGGCACCAACTTTTTACGGCCGCGACCTACATATCAGCGATAAGCTACGCGGAGAGGTCTCCGACGCCCTCCGTCATATCAAATGGATAAGCCGCGTTCACTTCAATGTTCGTATCTCGGCTTGACAGCATACAGCGCTCAATACTGGGAGACCAGCCACGCGGTCGCAACACCCATGTACCGCGCGCGGCGGCAGCTGCTCGCCGTCCGGCTGCTACAGCTGTGTAGAATTTACCTAAGCTGGCTGCCTCGAAGCCACTTCAGCCGATTGAACTTGCGCCAGCGGGGATAGCCAGTGTGCCAGGCCGGGCAGACGTGGAGTCTCGGACTGGCTCTCTTTGGTTAGGGTACTTGACGCGCATCCAGTTACCCACCCGCTCCTCTCCACTTGATGCCAAGGGCAGCATGACAACGTCTCACAACATCCGTCCCGATAGCTCTGTTGGTTAGCGTTTGCCTTCCGATCCACCCAACCGTGATAACAGGATTCAAGGCGCTTTAAGCGTTCGCTATTTGCTCTTGACTAGAATAGCCTGCGGCCGGTGGCAACGGCTGCGCTTAAGGTCAGGGAGAAGATGTCAGAGGGCTCGAGGGCAGAGGGCAGGACGGACCGTGCTGAGTATTACGGCACATTTAACCTTGCCGAGAATCTACCGTTAACCTAATATTTGATGAGCGACCGCTAGACGTTAGGCCCCACGCTCTGCTTAGAGCCCACGTTAAGCCATGCTTAGCGTGGGCTCTGATCCCAGAAATTCATCTATTCCAAAGACGCAGACCAATTCTTTAAAAGCAACATGCTACGGCGAGTGGCGAGCGCCGTCCTGCCCCTTTGTCCTCGACCGAGCCGCATGTCTTGGCTAGCAGTCCGCGACCTCCAACTCCTGACCGGCAGTGACGTCACAGCTCCCCCTGTCAGAGCGACCCACTGAGCAACCCGCACCCAGACCCGGCGACCGTGCAGGGCCACTCGGAGGAGGTGACCCATTGCAGGCTGGGCAGTTGAAGCGGAAACAACTCGGTCGCGTGCCGGGACTCTTGATCTAAGAGGCCACGTTTCAAGGAGGCCAGGCTGTCGGTTGGACCCACGCAGGTCGGCCACTAGCCGAGACCGTACCTCCCCCCCCCCCCCCTTCCCCCGCGCCCGCCTGACAGCCCGACGTCGGACGCCGGGCCCGCCAACACATGACGTGTGACAGGACTCGACACGGGGGGGGGGGGGGGGGCTCCGGGCTGTATTCGCTGCCGTCAGCTGTGTGCAGCTGCTGGGGCCGTGGGCTGCGACACTGTCACGGCCGCCGGCTGTGGACTCGGTGGATGTCCAGCCTCACCGCCAGCTGGGTACCCCGCCGTGGCTGTGGAGCTGTCGGCGCAGCTGTCCGGGAGCCGGGTGGATGCTTCGCTTTACTGCCAGCCATGACAGTCGCCCTGCCTACGGAGCTGACCGCCCAGCTGACGGGTGGTCTGTCGGATGCTCCGCCCGGCCGTCAGCTGTGCGTCTCGCCGCGGCCGTCGTGTTATTCGGGCGGCTGATGCGTGTTCGCCGCCCTCGTGCACCACACGCGGGCACGCCGGGGTCGGACGCCCCGATGGCGTCCGATCGATATGGCAGCTGTCAAAGCACGGTTCCCCGCTCTGAGTCGGCCGGCCGCCGGCTCCCGGCGTCTCCCGTGAGGCCAGCCGGTGCTGTGACGGGCGCTCCGGTCGGGAACCGCGGTCACTCGTGTCACACCAGGCGCTCGCTTCGGTCAGACCAGCCATGACCAGCGCATGTGGTTCGGTTAGCGAGCCGCCGGGACATTATCATAGCCACGGCAACACGCACAGCTGACAACCAGAGCATCCTTCGAGTCCTCATACAGCCACTGGGAATATCACAACCGCCGGGACATTATCATACCACAGGCATGCATGCAGATGAGAACCAGAGTATCCGTCGAGTCCTCATACAACCACCGGAACTATCACAACCGCCGGGACATTATCATACCACAGGCATGCATGCAGCTGAGAACCAGATAGTGTCCGCCGAGTCTTCAGCCACCGGGACAATCACAGGCGCCGGCATTATCATGGCATCACAGCTTATCATAGCCACACGAATACATGCAGCTGGCGGCAGGGCGGAGCGTCCTCCAAGTTATCAGTCACCAAACTCTTTGCACATATTTTGACAGACGGCTACTGAACTTTGCGAATACATTGCGCAGCATCTTTTCAATCACCCTGCGTGCGCCGAGGTTTTCTCTGCGCCATACCAACTTTGCACTCAACTATGAATTGTGGACTGATGGCGTTAATACATCACACTTAGGGACACCGTACGGTGTAGATTGCTCTGTCAATTTTAGCCGGTTGTTCTCACTTGATTTTAAAGCAATTGCCCCTTCTTTACTGGCAATGGTAACTTACTAAAAATGCTGAACACCGCCGTTCTTTGAAGCCTTGTTGAGACCAACGAAGAATGCTGATTCAAGTCAGGCTGCTGATTCAGCCGACTCGGCTAACACGAGAGCACTAATGTGATTCGTGGTCGCAAAAAATTGAGGAATTCGAACCAAGCTTGATTCGCCAAGGTTTGCAGTGTCTCTTCATGCTGTTCTGCACTTAAATCGAATCCGGCACAAGTCTGCGCAAACCAGCGCGGTGCGTGTCAGGCAGACTTGAACACGCATCGCAGCACAACGACGTTAGCCTTCGTGCGCCTGCCCTGCCCTGCCCTACCCTGGCCTGCCCTGCCCTGCCCTGCCCTGTCCTGCCCTGACCTGACGTACCCTGTCCCCAGAGCATCGTCACCAAGAACGGCGACACGCTGACGGAGAAGCAGACCGGCGACGGCAAGGAGTCAACGCTGGTGCGCGAGTTCAGCGACGAGGGCATCAAGGCGGTGAGAAAGTCTCGCTGGCGAGAACGGCTAGCCGCGGCAATCAGACGGGCAGGGGAGGGGGCACGAGTCAACCAACTAAGCTGTGCGAGACCAGTGCTCTTTTGTCTATGTTCGAGTTCTCCTAAATTGAGTTACATTTTTCGCATTTGCGTATGCAGCGACTTCTCACTTTTGAAAGGGCTGAATGTAAATCGAATGGTCCTTTCTGTCAGACGAGAACACGAGCGCGGGCACGGTTCAGAGCGTTCTCAAAGGAGGGAGGGTGGTGCAGTTCCCAATGCCGTGTTGCCGTGGTTCGGATGCCGCTGGCCCCCGCTTCATCACGTCGCCCCAGTTAACGTAATGTCGACCCGTCTGCCCCGCATCCTCCCGCCCAGCTGCCAGCAAATTGAAAAATGGCCGTTTACTTTTGTCTGCTCGTCACCCGCCGAGATGAGCACCACAAGCAGGCTCAATGCAGACAAATGGCGTTGACTGGGGTCCGGCCGCCCTTCTGCAGTCGTGTGCGAGACAGCTGGTCGGGGAAGAGTTTTTGCGAGTGAACAAAGGGCTACTCAGCCGGTGGGGGGCGGGGGGGGGGGGGTAGCAAACAACCTGCTGTGATCTTGTTAAACTGCCGCCAGATGACCAATGAAGTCACTGGCGTCGTGTGCTTGGAAACAGGCTCCGTTAACTGTGCGCCGCACCTGATCGTTCACCGATCACTGGCCCATATCGGTCACCAGTGCCGGCGGGATCATAGCAGAGCAGGTCTGACCAGGTGCTAATAGTTACCATGACCGGTTTCAGGTCGTTTCCTGCAATGGTGTCGTCTGCACGCGCGTCTACAAGAGGCAATGAGAGCGCACGCCATCACGCTAAACGGACCTACTCGTCACGTCGCCTGTTTCGTCGCTTTGTGTTCATTTTCCCAAAAATCTTTGATAACACGAGCTCCGAACGGCAATCTGGCGAAATTCGTTCGCAATTTGAGAGTGGCTCGTCATGCTTCCAACTTCTCAGACCGTGGCCTGTGCGCTACTGGGTGTCACAGCAATACAAACTTGGCAGTCGTTGCCTAGTCAGCACTGTCTGACCCAGGACGGTGTCGTGTCATGGTTTCCGCCATTTGACGGTGGAGTTATGGGGCCGTTGGATTTTTGGCTCGAATGGGAGCTCAAAGCAGCACCAACACTCGAACCTGCGCTCGCTTCGGAGTCAGCAGAACCAATCGCCACATCTATGTAGAAAATCAATTCCGCGTGTGATCATTATTTATGAGTTAATTCGGGTTTCGGCGTAACACGCGCCTGAATGGCCGGCTGCATGCAACGCGCTCGGGTGTGTGTGTGGGGGGGGGGGGGGGTCATTTGCTCCCCCGAGATCTCACAAACTAAGAGAGCTATAGACTTCAAATTCAATAGGTAGGTTGTAATCCATGTGGAATCATTTGTGTACTGCTTTTATGTCCTGCTTTTATGAAATTTAGGTTCAATAAGGTCAAACAAGGCCAAATTTTAGATAGTTGTACCAAGTGCCCTTAGACTTCGTCATGAACACCGTACCATGGACATCGCCTTCAGGCGCATCCACCGCCCATATCAACCATAGGCGCAAACGCGCCTCTGTATAGACGTCCTTTATAGCGGCTCTCTAGAGGACGTCAAGCATATGGGCCCTTGTCCCTCCATTAGAAAATGCGGGCCCTCAGGGTATCGAAGGAAGGCATGAAATAGGTAGATGGACCCGGGATGCGCCTAAGTTCACAAAGTTCCATGCAGCACATCACACCGTACCATTGAGCAGCCCGGGACAGACGGGGACGTCGTGAAGGTGTGCACAGCAACTAGCCTCTGAAGGGACCGCTTCGGGAGCTCTATCGGAGGCCTCTAGGGGTCGGCCTATGCGCACAAAAGTCCGACGTGCGCTCTTGAGCACACGTGGATCGAAAACATGGGGCGCAAATATTGTAAAACCTCATGCTTTCTAGAGCGAGAGCGCCTGCAGTTCCAAAATGCACGTTTTCGATCCCACCACATGCGCGAGTGCAGCAACCTTAGACACTTTCCAAATTGTTACTTAGCGAGTGAACGGAAGAGCGCGGGACTCACGAACACACCATCAGAAGCAGAGCTTTCAGTTCATTTACCACGGTTACCGCTGGAGCCCCGTCAACGTTTTCCTGCCGCGGAAGCATCGCACCAAGGATGTTAAGCATTCCCTATAAACTAAGTCTACCGCAGCAACACAATGGCTTTATTTGTAACTAGACCGAGTTCCGCGTATCAAAAGCACACAACAAAGTCGCTGGACAAGCCGAATCGGTGCTGACGTCGGGCAACATACAAAAAGGCACGCAAGAAAGTCACTGGACAAGCCGAATCGGTGCTTACATCAGGCAACATACAAAAAGACACGCAAGAAAGTCACTGGACAAGCCGAATCGGTGCTTACATCGGGCAACATACAAAAAGACACGCAAGAAAGTCACTGGACAAGCCGAATCGGTACTTACGTCGGGCAACATACAAAAAGGCGCGCAAGAAAGTCGCTGGACAGGCCGAATCGGTGCTTACGTCGGGCAACATACAAAGAGGCACGCAAGCAAGTCACTGGACAAGCCGAATCGGTACTTACGTCGGGCAACATACAAAAAGGCACGCAAGAAAGTCACTGGTCATGCCGAATCGGTCCTTACGTCGGGCAACATACAAAAAGGCACGCAAGAAAGTCGCTGGACAAGCCGAATCGGTCCTTACGTCGGGCAACATACAAAAAGGCGCGCAAGAAAGTCACTGGACAAGCCGAATCGGTACTTACGTCGGGCAACATACAAAAAGCTGTCAAGCGTGGGCATGACACGTTGCTGAGCATGGCAGGGTGGCAAGGCATCTATTATCCTGCGAAAAAAAAGAATGAGTTCTTTGAGCGGTTGGAGCAAATCTGGTAGTCAGACGAGCTCAATGAATTCAAATCAGATGCGTTAGAACGTTTTAGAAAGTGAGCGGCCAGGCTCACGATACAAATGTTGGAAAATCATATGCCATGATTGCTGTGCTAGATGTACATCCACGGCTGTTTCCCACTGGTGCGCAATCTTGCCTATCCAATTAATATATGCCATTCGGCAAACACGACTTTCCGGCTTCCTAAAATTAATCGTCCATTTCAACATTGCTTTCCTGGGGAGGCCAGTTTCTACGAGCGAACAGGCATTTTGGTTCATTGGGGAGGCAACAAACCTTGAACAATCTGGCCTTGAACAACTGAATAGCATAATTCACCGTCGTTCTTCACTTTGGAATGGTTAAATGGACTCTTTCTAAACCGATAAAACTCCGAAACGCTACTAAACGTTTTTCTGTGTTCTTCAGTGATATTGAAAACTAATGAACGTGGATTCTAGATCAAAACGGGGTCACACAATTTACATTGATTCACATTGGCTAGCCCAGGTTTCCCTTGAAATGTCTGACATTCATTCGAGCCGATTACTGAAAAAATTCAACACGGTTTTGAACACACGCGCTCGCAAATCTTAGCAACAACCTCAACGCCCGGCACCGCGGTCTCCGTAGGCCGCGCGGAGTCTGCCCCGCGGCTCACTGAAACAAGTACCTTTGAACGTTTCAGGACACAAATTCGTACGCTTAGAAAGTAGTACGGGCGTATATTTCACCCATGCGATTGTTAAATGGATAAGCATCCTACACGTGCTGCGTGCGAAATCGAGAGAATGCAAGAATATGAGCGACTTAAACACAACGCAATGCGTTTGGCGACATTGTTTAGCGTTCGGGCACTGAGTCATGGGGATCGCTTGGATATCCTGTTTTCTTCTGCTTCGGGTTGTGTGATTGTCTGCGGACTGCCGTCGTAAGGGATTGTACTTCAGGTGCCCCCACAGCGGGAAGTCTGCGGTAACAAGTCAGGAGAGCGAGCCGCTTCGCCACGTCAAGTCGGCGACAGATCACTTCATCGCGAGGTGATCCTGGAGCCATTCTAGTGATCCATGGAAACGATAGAGTGCGTTCCGCTCTGTTGATGCCACCGGATAGCACGTCTGTATGTGTGTTTTTTTTTCCTAGAAAGGCACTTCCAGAATTCCTCAAGACCTCGATGCAGGGTCGCGTTTTCACTGCAGCTGCGCGGCCGCCTTCCTCAAACAAGACGAGAACGATCTGGTAAAAAAAAAAACCCTTGGGTTTTATCAGCCATGTGCGATACGATTCACTGAGTGCAGCGGTCACTGCAGCGCCATGTCGGGCGAAGAGCCTACCCAGTACATACTGTTCTTTGGGCTGGTACAGCCGGCGCGAACAACCAATGCAGTTGGCGCGCTCTTAAAACCCAATAAATAACGAGTTGGTATGACCACTGGGAAAATAAGATCTGTCTGTGAACCAGAGGTCACAAAAAAAGCTTGGCTCATGCTTGAGTTTATCAGAGGAGAACCTATGACACATCGCCATTCGTTTCTTTCTTGTCTTATCTTCGCTATCCGTTTCTCCATCGCTTCCGTTATCCGTATTGTGATTCGAGGTTATGGAGCACACCTATGATGTACGGGTGCAGTTTCTCAGGATGTCAGACCATCCTTTCTTGGACAGCTCGAGCTTTTAACAACGACGGCAAAGGGATTTTGTTGGGCTGCACGCGACTGATACCGCGACGATCGCGATGAAGCAATCTCATAGTATTTGGCTCCACGCGACTGATACCGCGACGATCGCGATGAAGCAATCTCATAGTATTTGGCTCCACGCGACTGATACCGCGGCGATCGCGATGAAGCAATCTCATAGTATTTGGCTCCACGCGACTGATACCGCGACGATCGCGATGAAGCAATCTCATAGTATTTGGCTCCACGCGACTGATACCGCGACGATCGCGATGAAGCCATCTCATAGCATGCTTTATCGGTGGAACGGCGCTCCGACAGACGGCTTCACCAGACGATTAGTGGGGCGATCTAGCATAATGATACATAGCCGCCTCTGTGCTCGTCCTTGTTGCACGCCAGCACCGGTCAGAGGCGGTCATCGGGTGTTGGACATAAAGCAAGTTTAAGGTGAGTACCCGAACAATGCTAAACGAGACATCGATATTCCAGAAGTGGAATGCTGTCAGACAACTGAGCCACGACAGAATCACCAATAATATCTGGCCATTTTTTCGCTCCTGATTTTGATTTATTCAGGATAGAAATGACTTAACTTTAACTTACAGCTCTCGGCAGATTTAGGAATGATATGTACATTCCAAAGAACTGAGTCCTGAACGCATGCCAAAAACATTCACTCAAAAAACGTGCGATTTAAATACATAAATACCATAGGCAGCGAATACCATCACTAATCATCTGAGCAGGGGTGCCGTTGCCTATTCAGTTAGGAGCGAATGCATTTTTCCAAGTTTCCCGCCGTGGAACACTATGGGCTTGATGCTAGATTTGTCCAAGAATGGGGCAGCTCCATGTCTGTCTCTGACTCTCTCCCCACCCCCGCTTCTATTATCCGTTCCTGCACTAAAAGCACAAAATCCGATGTCGAAGGCACTGAGGTGGTACTCTGTCGAAGGAATCCTTCAAGGGTAGCGGAAATTATCTAACATAAGATATGGCACTCTTAAGAGGGCATATGCGCCAATATTGCATCAGATTAGCCGGATACGTGATAATACCAGTTCCCGCCATATTTCTACTTCCAGCTCTCGTGCTGTGAGACAAGGCCGCGGGAAATGTGTGGGGGCGTGCATGTGCTAGGGCCCAAATGAGTGTAATTTCTGCTTCATTATGACCGGGTTGAGTCATAAGTGATCAACGCCGATACATCGCGTTTGTTAAAATAACTGGTAACGAGAGTATGGCTCAAATATTTAGTTCAATTAGGTACTTCACCACCGGCAGATTATCTCCGAAGGTGAGACGTTTTGTTTTCGTTGAACCATACGTGGTGACGGGATGTCATGTGCGATATGGCATACCCCTAACATGTGTCATACAGCCAGAACTTGTGAGGTTTCAAGCATGTGATAACCAGACACATAATTTGCTGGTGAAGTGGCATGTATGCACTAAGTTTCGAAGGTTATGCTTACATCAACTCATCTCAGTTCCAAGTTCAACCACTGGTCTGGGAACAGGAGAGCTGAGTCCCCCAAGTTCTCAGGCTGCCAGCTGCCCCTTGAGATTAGACTGCTGAAATATGTTATTCTGAGCAAGTTCAGCATAGCAGTGACACCAAAGAAATAATTTTGGCAAAGGCATGCCATTCATTCAAGATATCATGAGTTTGTTGCACATTGTCATCTGATTTCTGTGCATGTAGAACTTACACATGTTCCAAGGAATTTTGATATTGCAATGACCATTTCATGCAAAAATGTACTCAAAATTTTTTCAAGGAAGTGATTTTAGAATGTAACACATTTTAGCCTGACCTGAGTTTGGCACATGTTTGCACCAGGGTCAGCACACAAATATTTTTTAGGCACTGAGGCAGTGGATGGATTTTTTTGCAGACTAGTCGTGAGAGGACTTTTGTTGCTGCTGAGTGCAACAGCCTGGTTTTTTATGTCAGGCATATTAAAGGGAGTGTACCACCTTCAGGACATATTTCAAAATCATATTTTGGTGAAACCTTAGGACTAGTCATGCCTAATGGTGCCACTGAGTAATGCTATTGTGGCACAGTCAGTGCAAGGAAATAACCTTTACTTATTCTGTGGCCCAGATTATGTTGACATTACTTTGTTGACAACATAATTTGTTAAGCACTGGAAGCACTAAGCCTCTTCCCTGTAGTTAGGACTGCCATCATCATGACAACTCCAGTGGCACCTGCGCTGGTGCAAATAAAAGAACACCTGTGATTGGGAATGGGCCAAGGGAATGAGCCTTTTATCAGAGCATTGGCTTAAGTTTGAATCAGTGCCTCCTATGGTTCATGTGATACATTCCCACAGCCAAATTGTGTCTGGAAAAGAGCCACTGCAGCAAGCTGATAGAAGAGGAATTGGCAAATGTTTTGCTCAACTCACAAAATAATAGTTGCATATGTGCATACCTTTCCATTCAAGCAACGTTTTAAGTGTTTGGGGTATTTATTGCACAAGCACTTTAACTCAGCACACGCAAACATTGTAGAACACATGCCAGAAAAAGCAAGACAAATCAAATGTTTTACTTATTGGTGAGCAAGGAATCAAATTCTGTCCCTCAGGGTTGGCTGCCTCAGATAGAAATCCTGAGCTATTCAGACAGATTTTGAGGGGACTGGCATTGCTGATCAAATTGTACATGTCTAATCTAACAGTGATTGAAATGTACAAACAGGCAGGATGCTCTCTTTAATGGTATATGGTGCTGCTAGGTCCAGCATGTTATCCCTAGATGCGTATCATGCTATGCTATTTAACAGTTGTCCCTGTTATCCCTATCCCCAGTCCAACATGCTGTTGCTAGGCTTTGGAGGTGGTCCTTTATAATCATTGTACTTTTGATGACTGGTTAATTACTTTGGCATCTACATGGAATCTAAATACTATTTGAAATCTTATACAAAGTAAGGTTTGCTTTCTTTTGTTGGAAATAGGTCTGCTGTTATTCAACCTTGTAGGAGGTGGTCACAGGAAGCAGACTTTTGTGTATTATTGCCACATAGCATGATTTTCAGTTGCTATTGAAATGATTGTGTTAATGCCAGATTTGCTTTGATAGCACACAGCCACTGTGTTGATTCATTGGAAAATGTTCCATTTGAAGGTATTTTATCATTGTTGTGATGCCATTTTTCTTTTTGTGGCGGGTGCCATTTTCATTTCATAGCATTGCAGCATTAATTTGCTTCATATCTTGTGTGACATCATTCAGTGACAACATGACAATGAATGCTGTTATGCACTATCACAAGTTTTAAGTGCAATTTGCTCATACAAATTTCATGTTTATTTTTTTAAGACTTCACCTGAACCTTTCCTATGGATGGATTTCTTTGATGAGAGCTCATGCTCAGCAGTGCTTGTGTGAGCCCTGGTCCCTTCTTTCCAATCATGTAAGTCTAGATCAACAGCAGAGTTTGGTGGCAAAATTTCAGAATGCTGCAATGTTCAGTATGGCGTTCTGGCCCTTCAACATCATCTGACCTTTAGTACAGCTGCTGCCACCATCTGTCCATTTGGGGTAAATAGGTAGACCCTAAAGCAAATAAAACCCACCCTGCCACGGGTGGATCAGAAAGCAGTCTTTCTAGCCAACTAAGCGATCAGAATGCACAGTTGTGTAGTCTGTGACATTTTTCATGTTTAAAACCCCAATACATGTGCCTTTTTTTGCCCCAGGTTGAAGAACAGTTGGAAAATGGTGGTGCCAAGAGAGAGACATACTTCACAGACTACACAACTCACCTCATTGTTGGAGAGTTACCAGATGAAGATGTCATTAATGAAGCACATGACCTCTATGAGCGGCCTGCTCTCAGGGCAGTCTGGGTCACACTCTCCGCAGCTGCTGGAAAACTGCTTCCGTATCCTTGGCGTGCTAGCAGTTGAACTACTTGGCTTTTTTGTGCAAGGACATTATGTTGTGATGGTGTGTGTGTGTGTGTGTGTGTGTGTGTGTGTGTGTGTGTGTGTGTGTGTGTGTGTGTGTGCGTGTGCGTGTGCGTGTGCGTGTGCGTGTGCGTGTGCGTGTGCGTGTGCGTGTGCGTGTGCGTGTGCGTGTGCATGTGCATGTGCGTGTGGATTCTCAGTGCTGTATTTGAACACACTTTCGTTCCACAAACCACCTGTATGTTGGCAGGGAAGAGCATTTCGAAATTCATCTGGTCGGGTGTGCAAAATGTTACCATAAATTCGTGCTTTGAGACTTAGGCTTCCCTGCTGCCTCCGCACGCACGTTGTGGTGGCTGCTGACCAGTTGCCTTTTGACTCCAGACTCTGATTCTGCACCTGCCAGGTTGATTTGTCAAGCCTAAGGCGCCTAAATGCTGAATTGACTGCCATCTGGCTCGATGCTGATTGGTCCATCTCGAGCGGGTTGCGGAATAGCGCAGTGAACCCCGAGCGGGGGTCTAATAGTATGGCAATGTATTAACATCCTGGAAACAGCTGGCCAAACGTCGAGACATGGGCAGGGTAGGTGTCAAGCTTGTCAGTGTGCTTACATTTGTCTTATTGGATTACACCTTATAGCCAACACTGTGCTCTTCTCTTCACCTGCTCATCACTTTGATCTTACCATGTGGCACGGACATAGATAATAACAATTCAGCTGTGTTTCACCTCTGCTGTTTGTTATGCACCTCAGTTAGCCTCTGTCAGTTCCACCCCTTGACCGAGACCCGCAGGACGGCTGCCTTCAGCCATGCGCCGGGTCAGGTGTTTCGCGGGGTGCGCGTCTGCTGCAGCCGGCTGGAGCCCGACGACGTGCGCACCGTGTGGGCGCTAGTCACCTTCCACGGTGGCGCCTTCCAGCGCCGGCTGGACGCGCGCTGCACCCATCTGGTGGTCGGCAAACCGGAGGGCGTGAGTTGACGGCCGGCGGCGGAGACTGCGGCCTGCGAGCTGGGCGGGTGTCGAGGTGCTGAGCTGGTCCTGGGAATGTTGACGGGTTCGACGTAGTCGGTGTTCGGGTTTCTGCGACGGAGGACAGCAGGCCGTATATATAGGAATTAATTGCCCACCAATGTACGCAGCTAGCATGGGAGCTTCTGTCCGTGTCGTCCCGTGCTGTCACCGGCTGGCACGGCCTCAGTCTCTGTGTGGCTGCTGCCTGGCGCCGCTCCCCGCCGTTGTCTCGGGCGCAGGCCTGCTGCCGCCACCGGTCCCCGCCGCCACCGGCGCTGATCGGCCTGCGCCGGCGCTCGCAGGCCATGTACGAGCGGTGTCTGCAGCCGGCGGGGCCGGTGCCGGTGACGCCTGACTGGGTGACGAGCTCGGCAGAGGCCGGCCGGCTGAGCGAGGCGGCCGCCTTTCACCCGCGCCTGCTGGTGCCGCCACCGCCGGCCACGCCGCCACCGCCGCCCGACCCGGCCCTGGCCGCCATCACCGGCTTCGGCGAGGAGGAGGACCGCCGGCCTAGCGGCGAGCAGGAGAAGCAGCAGCTGCTGGCGCGACTCAAGCAGAACCTGCCCTGGAATCAGCCCGACAAGGTGGAAACGGGCGAGGCGCGGACGCGGGGCCAGGGAGCGTTGGTGTGGTGGCGGGAGATGGGACTGGGTTGGTGCGGCACCGGGTGCGGCAGAACGTGTCGGGCATAAGGTTCGGGACCATCAACATGGTCACCATTTTTTTTTGGACGTGGAGGACAGAAAGTCGTGCAGTATATTATTTTGATGCAGGAACGTGTAAATTGCATATGCGCGCTGTACCTGTTGTTGGCTCTTACGCGACATTCTGATTACATGTTTCAAAAATACATAGCGTTCTTGGTCAGATTTTCTTTCAGCTCGTCCAGGCAGCCTTATTTCAAACACATCTACCATATCGTCCAGGCCATGCCATCCGGTGCCGAACACATCTGGCATTCCCAAGTCATGACATCTGCCTCAATTTACCTGCACCTTCTCTACCGTGCGTAGCAGTTCGACCAACACGCGTGTGCTTTGTGTTTGTGGACCGTGTCGCCAGGGACGCTGTCAGCTGCCAGGCATCGTCCTGGCCTAGCTCGTGTCCTGTTCCATCCTGCCCTGTTCCACTCTTGCCCATGCTGGGTCCGCTTTAACTCCTGACCCACCCAGCCGCATCCGCGCCTCGCTCCGTCCGTGTTGTGCCCATTTCTGACGCGTCCCCGGGCGTGTGCAGCCGCCGGCGCCGGCCGTCACGGTCACCGCCGGCCCACGGCCGCCCGCCGCCGCGCCTCGGCCCGCCACGCCGGCCTCGGCAGGGACGTCACCGGCCGCCGCCCGCCAGATGTCGCCCCGGATGGCGGTGGCCGGCCAGCAGCTGCAGCGGCTGCCCGTCCAGCTGCAGCAGCAGCAGGTCAGAAGTCGATGAAGCCGCTCGGTCCGAGACGGGGGGGGGGGGGGGGGGGGAGGGGGAGGCCGCCACCTTTAGCTGGTGACCGAGGAGGCAGCGGCTATTCTTGTGTGTCATGATAACAAGAGAAGAAGCACTGCTACACCCGGCGTTGATCTCCGATCTCCTTTGTTGTGACATCTGATTCAGGTCTCGTCTGCCTGCCCAGCCAGCACACGCGCGCGGCAGCGGTATCGCTGGAACATCGCCTTACGGGTCCGATGTCGGTTTGCAGATCCGGTCACCGCTACAGTCGACGCTCCAGCGTCCTCAGCAGCAGCAGCAGCACCTGACGCATGCCGGCCAGCAGCAGCGACCGCAGCTGGTTACACAGCAGCAGATGCTGACCCAGCAGCAGCAAATGGTGCTGACGCCCCAGCAGCGCCAGCAGATGCTCGCGCAGCAGCAGCAACGGATGCGGACACCGCCGCTGGCACAGCAGCAGCAGGTTATGGGCCAGCACCCGCAGCAGATAATGACGTCACAGCAGCAGATCATGGCTCCCCAGCAGCAGATTATGACGTCGCAACAGCAGATCCCACCTCAACAGCAGCAGCAGGTGCTAGTTTCGCAGCAGCACCAAGTGATGACGTCGCAGCACCAGCAGCGGGTGCTGACGTCGCAGCATCAGCAGCACGTGATCCTGAATCAGCACCAGCAGCCAGCGCAGTCTGTTGCCTACAGCGTACCGGGCCAGCAGGCGGCGTCGCAGCCGCAGCAACTGATCCGCCACCAGGGCCAGCATTACATCCAGCGCCAGCAGCCGGCGTACTCGCAGGCGCAGCCGCCGCAGCCGCAGCTGATGGGCGTACAAACATGGCGGCCGCCCGTGCAGCCGGGCGACGGCGTGCGCATGGCCGTGCAGCAGGCGGCACCGCCCGGTGCGCAGCCGGCGCCCGGCCAGCAGCAGCGGCTGGGCTGGCGCGAGGATCACATCGTGCAGGTGCACCAGCAGCGGCTGGTCAGCCTGGACTCGCAGCAGCGAGTGCAGTACCTGGAGCGCATGGACCCACAGCACCGCAGCATCCTCATAAATCACTTCCAGTTCCGGCAGCGCTCACTCCAGCAGCAGCAGCAGCAACAGCAGCAGCAACAGCAGCAACAGCAGCAACAGCAGTGGCAGGCGCGCCCGGGACTGGCGCAGGGTCAGCAGCCGGGGCTGGGCCCGCAGGTGCAGCAGCTGCAGCGGCCGCCGCACCCCATCCAGCAGATCCAGGTGAGGCGCGCCTCCGAACGGGCGCGTGTGCGGGACGGGCTCCACGCCGGGCCGGACGGCGTCCCTCGCACGCCCTCGGTCCTGATGTCTCACTG
Source organism: Pollicipes pollicipes (assembly GCF_011947565.3). Taxonomy (NCBI): domain Eukaryota; kingdom Metazoa; phylum Arthropoda; class Thecostraca; order Pollicipedomorpha; family Pollicipedidae; genus Pollicipes; species Pollicipes pollicipes. The sequence continues at coordinate 179,839 of NW_023596304.1, read as the reverse complement.
GACCGCGAGAGGAGCGCCATGTCGGGGTCGCGCCGTGGTTTATTTAGCCTGCATGTGATGCTCGGACGCACAGCGGATGGGCAGCGGCTTTTGTCAGCTTATGGAACTGGCGCACTGACTGCCCATTCCGGTCTGCGATCTATCATGGGTGAGGTTAGTTTTCCTTTTTCACAAGTTGCAAGTTTCGTTGATTCGTGACTCTCGGCTTTCGTCGGCTCGTTCGTCCATTTCCACGATCCACATTATCTTGGCGTGATCAGCCACGTCACGGTGTAGATCGCAGGGGCAAGTCTTTAAAAAGGCTGCTGTCGTGCCACCGCTGTAGGTTTTCAGCACAAGACTAAACCCTCCGCCCAATTTTCCGGGCGTACCTCGCATTCGCGCGCGCCCGGCCGTCCGCCGCCGCGAGCGCCGCGTCCTCGCCGCTGCGCTGTGGCGGCGTCCGTGTAGCGCCGGCGACGGGTGCCGTGTCTCACCGCCGCGCCCGCTCCGGCCGGCAGGGCGTGGTGCGTCCCGTGCGGCAGGGTATGCCGATGCCGGTGCCGGTGGGGCAGCCTCAGACGCCGCGCATGGTCACGCAGATCGCGCGGCCGCCGGCCCCCGCCCAGCAGATCATCCAGCAGGTACGGCACGCCCCCGTCGCCGTCCGCCCGGGTGTCGCTCACGTGAATGCTGTGTGTCGGTTCGAGCCGTCTCTGTGCTGAGGGCGGGTCCAACTGACCCAGCTGCAAGTGGCGTTTTTTGTAGGCATAACTGAGCGATGCGCTGTTCGGGCAACCATTGGTGTGTCGGAGCGACCGCGTCGCACGTGTGCCCCACCTGGTCACCCTGCCGTTGACGCAGCACAGCTCGGTGACGTCAGCCGACGGCTGCGGTGCGGCGTGTGACTGGCCCGCACGCGGACAGGTGCGACCGGCGCAAATGCCGTCCGACTCGCAGGAGCCCATCCAGCAGCAGGTGCAGCAGAACCTGGAGAAAATCCGCCAGACGATGGCCGCTCAGCAGCAGCAGCAGCAGCAGCAGCAACAGCAGCAACAGCAGCAACAGCAACAGCAGCAGCAGCAACAGCAGCAACAGCAGCAGCAGCAGCAGCAACAGCAGCAGCAGCAGCAACAGCAACAGCCTCAGCAGCCGCAGCAGCCACAGTCGCAGCCGCAGCCGCCACAGCCACAGCCACAGCCACAGCAACAGCCACAGCCACAGCCGCAGCCGCAGCCGCAGCCGCAACCGCAACCGCAGCCGCAGCCGCAGCCGCAGCCGCAGCCGCAGCCGCAGCCGCAGCAGCAACAGCAGCAGCAGCAGCCGAGTGGAATGATACCGGCGCAGCTGGTGCAGCGGCAGCAGGTGGTGGACCAGGCCGTGGCCGGACAGCAGATGCGCCAACCGCTGCAGCAGCAGCAGCCGTCCGTGCTGGGCATGCAGCAGCAGCTGGTGCAGCGTCAGCAAGCGACTGTTCAGGGCGTCCAGCAGGTACGCATGGAATGCCGACCCTACCGGCACACCTGACGAGCTCCTGCCAGGTGACATTGCACCGTGGTAGGACCGTTACTTTGATGTTGCCTTTGGGTGGCGTCCTGTGGCCGCCGCGCCGTTCTGACGTGGCCCCGCCTACCACGCGCCGTTCTGATGCGGCCCCCGCCTACCGCGCCCCGTTTTGACACGACCCCCGCCTACCACGCGCTGTTATGACTCAGCTCCCGCCTACTGCGCGCCGTTCTGACGCAACCCCCGCCTACCACGCGCTGTTTTGACTCAGCTCCCGCCTACTGCGCGCCGTTCTGACACGGCCTCCGCCTACTGCGCGCCGTTCTGACGCGGTATCCGCCTATCGTGCGCCGTTCTGACGCCGCTTCCGCCCACCGACAGCTTATGCAGCGACAGCAGAGCGTGCCACAGTCAGTGGCGGCCGGCGTGCCACAGCAGCTGCTGCTGCGGCAGCAGAGCGACCCTGGCCAGCTGCAGCCGGGCCAGCGGCTGGTGCAGGTCGGCGGCCAGCAGGTGGTGCTGCCGCACGGCCAGGCGCTGACGCCCGAGATGCGACAGCAGATCCTGGTGCGTCAGAAGAACGACTGGACCGTTTGCCGGTTTGGTGATATCCCACTGCCGTGGAGAGGGATGGGGGGGGGGGGGGGCAATGGCAGATCACTCGAAGGCGGAGAGACTGTGAGGTCTGGCCCAGACTTCTGTTTTCAGTACTGTGTGTTTTTACTTTGTATGTACTCTGAGCGAGTCTGTACGAGTCCTGGACGTTTTTGTGATGTAGAAATGAGGCATGAAAAGCTTGCCATGATATAATAGAAGGCACGCTTTCTAATGGCGAGTCAACCCCCTTCGTCGCAACGCAGAACAACCAGCAGAACCTGGTGCAGCCCAAGACGAAGACGGCGCTGGCGAACCTGCTCAACAACCGGCTGTCGAGCGGGCCGATGAGCGGCTCCTCCACTCCGGAGACGCCGGGCACGCCGGTGCTGACCACGCCGCCGCAGAGCGTGCAGACGACGCCGACCGAGCCGCGCGCGCCGCCGGCCGCCGGCCAGAACGGTGAGCCGCCGCCGACGGCTCTGCGACCGAGGCTCCAGGGACGGCCGGCTCGAACAGAAGCCAGTGGGATAGGGGGGAGGGGGGGGGGGGGGGACTTGCGAGCTGTCTGTCGCCTGTTGGTGGAGGAGGGGCCACAGTCCTACGCAATACCAGACTGTCCCGTGTTTTTGGTACGCCCAGCACCGTGCTTAGTGTAAGCGTACGCGCCGAAGACTGACAGATACACCAAAATCCCAGGCAGTTAGTTACTGGGCTATAAGGTTCCTGGACTGTGATTGTTTTGTGTGCCCACAACTCCCTTCGTGACCGTGCCCCCGACGGCCGGCAGTGACGGCGGACCCGGCAGCCAAGATGGCGGTGCTCCAGCAGGCCGGCTTGACGACGGCGCCGGTCGGCCAGCCGCCGCAGGCCGCCTACCGGCTGGGCGTCAGCCCGCAAAAGCCGGGCCAGCAGCCGGCCGTCCGCGTCCAGTACTACGGCCACGACCCCACCCTCAACCGTGAGTCGGGCACGGGTCGACTCAGGGCGGCTCAGAGCCCAGGTCGGGTCAGACTGAGTCGGGTGAGGTCAGGTCAGGGCAGGACAGGGCTCCTGGTCAGGAGAGGCCGAGCCGGGCGCAGCGGCGGGGTGACGATGAGTGCAGTAGGACTCGTGGATGTCTGTGGTGCGATATGCCGGCGGCCACCGCCGACCTCGCCGTGATCGCGCCCGATTGCCGCCGCGCTGCGTCCGGCGTCTGTCGAGCCGGCCGCGTGCTCGGAGGTCGGACCGCGGCGCGAGAACTGACCGGCCTCCCCCGGCGCCGGCAGTGCCGCCCGACCTGTGCCTGCTGGGCTGTGTGTTCCTGCTGGTGGACTACCAGCACTGCACGCCCGTGGACGAGCTCAAGTCCTGGTGCAAGGTGATCAGCCAGTACGGCGGCGAGGTGGAGCAGACGTACAGCGGCCGCGTCACGCACATCCTCTGCCTGCAGCTCAAGAACGCCATCGTGCAGACGGTAAGGCTGCCGGCCGGCGGCGGGGGACAGAGGGATAGTGGGACAGGGACAGGGACAGGACCTCCACTGGGCTGGGAGGGCTCGACGTGGCCGGGTGAGGTGGCGTGGATCTTGGCGCTGTCTCTTGGCTTTGGTTTGGTGGCGCCACTGTCGAATCGAGAGGGCGCGATGGAAACCCGTGCGAGGCAGGACGTGGGCGTCACTGCTGGCGTCTGTCAGACGTCGGCCCCGTCCGCTGGCGTCCGTCCCGACCCCTCCCGCCAGCACCGCCCTCGGAGACCGACGCCGCGCGTCACACCGCTGCCCTCAGGCCATGCGGGACAACAAGCGCTGTGTGACGGCCTACTGGCTCAACGACATCATCCTGCAGCACAAGGTGACGCCGCCGTGGCAGGCGCTCCATCTGCCCGTCTCGTACAGGTATGCACCGGGCGCCGGTGGGCCGTACGTGTGCCTGCTGTTTTTGAAGGGCCCGGGTCGATGGCTCGATCGTCGAAGCCGGTGCCGGTCAGCTGTGATGCGGGCAGTTTGCCAGTTGTCGGGTGGTCCGGATTGTGTTGCTGGCTTTGAGATGCATCATTAGATTATGTTAAATGCTCAGTTTCACCCACATTGTACTGGAGTCTTGGGCTGCTTCCTCGTCGGGCTGGGAGGTATGTCGTACTTAATTTCTTCAGAAATGGACACGAGCATATGCAGGGAAGAAACAATCGAAGGAAAATGAACCTGCATCAGGCTTACGGTCGCCACCACTTTACTACAACCTATCGCACGGTTTCGGACTGTGTGGATGCAGTTATTGAGTGGAGCTGAGAGTGGCCGCCGCCGGCCGGGCAGCATGTCGTCAACACGATGTGCGCTGCACCACCGAACACCCCTCCCCCCTTTCCTCAGTGACGCTGACAAGCCGGGCAAAAACCTCATCATTACTATATCGGGCTTCGAGGACAAGGAGCGTCGCCGCGTGAAGCACATGGTGGAGGCGTGCGGTGCCAAGTACACGGGCTACTTCACGCGGCACAATACCACGCTCATCTGTCGCAAGTACGTCCACATCAGTGGGGGCTGCGTGCGGCGGGGGACCGCGATGGATGGGGCGGAAAGGAGTTCACGGCCGATGTCTGCAGGGCGCCGACTGTGCTGGGATCTCGAATGCGCTGCGAGAAGCGATCGTGCGTGGTATCGTGCGCTGGACCCCAGCGTTCATGCTCGGTGCTGCTGTGGCTCGCGCTTGCATGTCTAACCTGATCTGATCCGACCAACATGACCTGACCTAGCCTGACCTCGCCCTCGGCTCGGACAGACCGGAGGGTCCCAAGTACGCCAAGAGTCGCGAGTGGAAGACGCCGGCGGTGAATCTGCAGTGGCTGAACGAGTTGCTGCTGGGCAACCAAAGCGTGGTTCAGCTGGCCGCCCACCAGAAGTACCAGCAGTTCAGTCTGGAGGAGCCGTTCCGCATCGACTACAACCTGGTGCCGCACCTGATGGCCGCCTGGAAGGCGCCCATCATAGTGACGCGCGAGATCTGGAGCCGCTTCAAGGAGAACCCGCCGCCGCGCAACAAGCGCAAGGTGAGCAACCTGGGGTGCCGGCTGGGCCTGGAGCAACGTGACCGTTGTGTGGTGCCTGTCCGACGTCTGGCTGCGATGCATATGGGTGGGCTGGTGAGCTTTCGGGCGAGGCCATTGTCTCTCTGTGGTGGGGCGTTCCTCGCTTTGCAGATCGAGCACTTCATCGGTCAATCTCGTAATAACACGTTCGTGAGATTGTAGCACGCTGTTAACTTTGCGGGAGCCGCTCTCGCTCTCTGGTGCAGCCAGCAGCTTATGTAGGAATGTTAGTCAGGCGTCTGTGCGGTTACATCTGCACACGTGGCTGCATCGTGCCATGTGTCTCCACTTTTTCGCTTACTGCCGCCACCAAGCTGTGAATGGCATCGGCTTCTGCGCTCGGCGCGTAACGCCGGGACCGGTTTTTGCCCGCGCCTACTACCGAGGCCGTGGCCCGCCCAGCTTCGGCGCGCCGCGTGTGTCGGTGCTGGGAACAACCCTGAGCGGGGAAGCGCCCAACGTCCCCGCAGCAGCGCGCGCTGACCTGTGCGCCGCGCCGCTCCCAGCTGCAGGAGATCGAGGCGGACCGGGCCACCAAGAAGACGACGCTGTCACCGAACCTGGCCGATCCGGGCGTGCCGCCGCCGCCGGCCGACCCGGAAAACGGCCCGCCGCGTGTGCTGCTGTCGGCCTGCTCGACGCCCGGTCTGGCCGACACGGTGCGCCGGCTGGGCGGCACGCTGGCGAGCGGCGCCGCCGAAGCCACGCACCTGGTGATGGCGCGTCTACAGCGCACCGTCAAGTTCCTCTCGGCGCTGGCTGGCTGCTCGCTGATCGTCTCCCAGCGCTGGCTGGAGGAGAGCGGTCGCCAGGGTCGCTTCCTGCCCGAGCAGCCGTTCCTGCTGGCCGACGCCGAGTTCGAGAAGCGATTTAACTTCTCGCTAGCCGCCACGCTCGCGAAGACAGACCGGTGTGCCCTGTTCAAGGTGAGCCCGGCTGAGTGCCGGCGGGTCAGGCGCTCTGGGCGTAGTTCATTATTGGACGGCTTGTGAGGCGGTGGGCTGCGATGCCTAGCAGTGCTGAGTTCGGTGGTGTGTAGTTAAATGCACTATAGCTGTAGTACCGCCTACCGCAGTTTGGTGATGTGTAGTTAAATGCACTGTAGCTGTAGTACCGCCTACCGCAGCTTCGTAGATGCACTCCGGGCTTGCGCGTCTGGAGCCGGTGCCAACATCGCTTCCTGTGCGGACTTGAGTGCAGGTTTATGAAACGCTTCCCTTCTCGGTCAAGTACCCGTGTGATCATGCCCGGGTTCAGTGACTCCGCAGATTCCACTGGAGATCCAGACGCGTTGTCCCGTTCTCTTGGGAGCCCGTTTGGTCCGTCACAACCGTACTTGCTCGTCCTCCTGCGCCCGGCTCGCGCTGACGCCGCCGCGCCGCCGGCAGGGCATGAGCTTCCACATCACCCCAGGCGTGGTGCCGAGCCGACGGGCGCTGACCGAGATCATCCAGTGCTCGGGCGGCACAGTCGAGGAGCGACGCCGCCCACTCAAGGCGCTCAAGGAGCCACGCCTCCAGAACCACTACGTCATCACGTGCGAGACGGACCTGCACCTGGTGGAGGATATTTTCAAGGCGGGACTGCGTGAGTGGCGCGGGCGGGGCGGGGCGGGGCGCCGTGGTCAGAGCGGATCCGCTCTCGCTGGGGAGTGGCCGCCACGCATAGAGATCCCCGTTGGACAGGAGTTCTGCAACACTTCTGCGTGCTACCCGCACTTAAGGCTGATAAACGGAGAAAACTGCTGAAGGTCGTGGTCTATCATTATGCCTGTGCCGATGTAGACCTGAAGTTTCAGCGCAGAGATACCCAGATTTTTCCACGGTCTCTGTAAGTAGGAGGAGGACGTTATCCGAAAGCGACCAATGCAAGGTTATGCGAGCCCCGACCTGTGGCATTGTTTCTTCCGCTGACCCCAATAAGCCCCGCTGTTAGGCCCCGTTTTATGTTGTGTGACCAATGTGTTCGGAACGCTTCCGTCTGGCCGCGTGCGCGTGACGCCTGCCCACTCCGTCCGCAGCCATCTACAGCGCCGAGTTCGTGCTGAGCGCCGTGCTGCGGCAAATGATAGACTACACGCGCTCCTGCTACGTCCGACCGCAGCAGTAGGCGTCCCACCTTGTCCCGGGTGTGACGCGCGGCGCTGCGGACCGTCGCAGCGGGCGGGCCCGTCGCGCCGTGACGCGGGCTTGTGCTGCGCCACGCTGGGCCACAGGTCGCGGCAGCGCTGTGCGGTGATGCTTTACGCCTCAGTGGGTCGGCGGACGCGTCCGGCAGGGTCTGCGGCTGGGCTCAAACACCGGTGGCTGGCCGGTGCGGCGCTGAGCTCCGCCGCTGTCGGCCGGAGCGGGACGGGTCGGGGCTCGCCGGCGCGGTCGGCGGCCGTCTGTCGGCACCACGCCGCTGCTGTTCGGCTGTGGCCAGTGCGAATACTTCCGACTGTTCTGTGGGCAGACAGACACGTCCGAAAGCGGTTTAGGTTGCAGCTTGCTTAAGTTTGTCATGTTTTATGGGCGTCGCGTTTTTACGAAATGTCTGGGCTTAGTTGGTCAGCTTCTCTTCTGATCATGAAGATCAGAAGGGATCAAGAGATCTCTTCTGATCTCTTCTGATCATGCTGCTCCGCGGAGCCTTACGAAATCGTTCATTTTTGTGCGGTCCGAATCGATTTGGCAGCGTAGGGCATTAGTTGTGACATTTTCAGTATGCATATTTATGTGACTGCGCGATTGTACATAGCATACTTGCTGACCGGAGGTGGCCGGCGCGTGCTCTGGTCTTCGGAATGGTTGTCATGGCGATGGTCAGCGGCAGCGGTCCGGCGCTCGGTCGGCTCTTCCGGAACGAATCGTACCCAGTCCCGTCATGACCGTGTCGGCGGGCCGGCATCCGTCCCCTCCACGGCCGCGCCACTCCGGGTTTGTGTTATAACTATGCAAGCGGACTCAGTTCTCATTAGCCGCGAATAGTTCAGTATTCATTGTTAACATGCAAATACACTGTGTTCTGAAGTGGAGCTCACCGCACTGCCATTGTGTACGGTTTGTCGTCGGGTAAAACGCACTATGTGTAAAGCAGAATGGTGAAATTGCATGTTTTGGAATGCAGTTTTCATACTCAGCCATTTATAAACCCTGAACCATGTAAATCATGAACCATGAATAAATGTGCCGTGTATTTTCTACCTGTGTCCGTGGTGCGTCATTTGTGCGCTATTAGCGAACGACCCAGTCGGCTAATCCCGAGGTGATCCCACAAGCATAGACTCGTTCCGGCCGTAGGGCCGGGGCGGCGCGCTGCCAGCACACCAGCGGGCGGACCTAGCGTGCCGGCGCCGGTGTCGACCCGCCGGTGAATCAGTGTGTACAGGTGCGCGGCCGGCGGCGGGCGGGCGGGAGCGCCGTCGGCACCGTCTCCGCGGCCGTCTGCGCCTCAGCAGGTGGACTGCGTCGAGGGGCGCCGCGGCGGCCGATCCGCACGCAGCTCGAGACCAACGCCGGTCGGACGTGACATGCGGAACCGCGCTGACCTGACCTGACCTGACCTCACCCGACCCGTGGGCGAGGCGGATGGCGCGGGCGGCGTGCGTGGAACGCGGCGGCGGCGAGATGGCCGCGGATGAGGCGACGGCGCGCACCCTGCTGGCGCAGAAGGAGCAGGACCTGCTGCTGGCCGCCGAGCTCGGCAAGGCGTTGCTCGAGAAGAACGAGCAGCTGAGCAGCGACAACGAGCGCACGGCAGCCAAGTACAGCCGCCACCTTGAGGTGAGGGGGCACCGCTTTGGTCGACAAGCAGGGGGGGGGGGGGGGGGGCGAGCGGGGCGCAGGGAGCTTGGGGCCGTTGTCAGCGGCCGAGAAGCGGCTGAAGATGTTGACAATGTGGTAATTGTAAATGAGCACGGTGGCAGCTCAGCAGTTCCGGCATATTGCAGCTGACGCTAAGACGTGAGGCCTTCCACCGCATCGCGAGTGGGCAGACTGGAAAACGGCACATTTGCATGCCATTTGGGGCTGGAGAAAGACTCGCCATGTATGTCATTGCCGCACACGTGTCAGTGTGAGGTAAATGCTGTGCTGACACGATTCGGCCGAGGTCACGATCCGCGCCGGCTCAGCGTTACCACACCGGTGACGGGCCGCCAGCAGCCGTCTCGCCGTCACGTGTGACGGCTGCGGTGCCCGGCCCGCCCTCCTTGTGCTGGCTTTACGCGTGCGTGTCCCTTCACGCCGTGGGGGTTCGGCGTTGTCACCGACTAGCTCTGGCAGTTACCTGCCCGCGTGCTGTCCCTAATGTGCTCTTGAACACCGCCGCTGACAAATGACGTATTTGTGACCAACTGATTACTCGGATGGGGATGAACGTCGTTGCGGTTGCCGGGAGCGAAAGCAAACGGCCCCTCGTTAGCGATCGGTTCGAACAAGGGAACACGTTCGACCTTCTGGGAAGCACGCGCCGTCGGTGGTGCGTGCAGCCGCGTCCGCACGGTGACGTGGAGGGGTCCGCATGGGTAACCACGCCTTCCGGCGCAGGACATTGTTGTTTCAAGGTGTCTATAGATCTAGTTCAGGGAATGTCCTTCAGCGTCATGATTCGGAGCTCGGGTAGGTGTGGGCGTGAGCTTAACCTTGCGGTCGTTATTTCGCTGTGTTAGTTCCATTGGTTGTCCGGACACAACGTTGAGTTGTTCCTATGAACACACAGTGCGTTTAGTCCGTCCCGAGGACTCAGCCGGTTAGAGCGCGTGTCTTCCGATCTTACCACCCGTGGCGGGATGGGTTCGAGTCGCTTCAGGCGCTCGCTGTTTGCCCTCGACAGATATGAAAGCTGGTTAGAGCGCGTGTCTTCCGATCTTACTACCCGTGACGGGATGGGTTCGAGTCGCTTCAGGCGCTCGCTATTTGCCCTCGACAGATATGAAGTGCGGCCGTTGGCGACAGCCGTGCCAAAGGTCAGGTGACGTCATAGGACAGGGCGGACCATGCCGAGCATTACGACATGCTAAACTTTCGCCACCAAGTTCTGCCGTTGGCGTCAATTTGCACGATCGGATGGCAGGGGCCAGTGCTCACACAACAAGCACGGCTTAGCGTGAGCTCTGATCCCAAAAACTGATGTTTTGAAAAGGTTCAGATTGCATCTTTAAAAATATATATAACAATATCTGATGTATCTGATCATGTGTATTGATCGAATCTGATGCAATTCATAAAATGTAAAATCATAATTCCGTATTGTCCTTCCAGCCGTCCTGCACATGTTCAGTCACAGCTCGGCACCAGTGCCCACTGGCCATGTGGAAATTGGCGAACGGCTAGGTCAGCAAGGTCGCATCACTTCCTAAAGTTCGGAACCGGATTCGGTCAGTAGGTCGCCGTCGGCTCGTGCAAACGTGCCCCATTGGTGCAGTATGGGAAGCACGAGATTCGCATTTTGCCAAATTCGCAATGCGTAAATTGGCCAAAGCTCACCGTGACGCACGTCGAAACCCAGTAATTGGTTTGGCAAGGGGAGGGCAGGGGGCACGGCAAGATGGGATCAACACGCTTGGCCGCAAGCATCCAAAACTTTTGTCACAGCCAAATTCCCCGTTTTTGTCTAAGCACAATGCCTTGTTCAGTTCCCCGCCCACCGCCGACGACGTGACGTGTGGTGAGCCACGCTCAAGCGGATCTGTCGTTGCGAGTGAGCCGTGAGCCGTGCTGGAGCATGTCTGTTGTGAGTGGGTCGTGAGCCGAGCTGGAACGGGTCCGTCGTCGTGCGTGAGTCGTGAGCCGAGCTGGAGCGGGTCCGTCGTCATGAGTGAGTCGTGAGCCGAGCTGGAGCGGGTCCGTCGTCATGAGTGAGTCGTGAGCCGAGCTGGAGCGGGTCCGTCGTCATGAGTGAGTCGTGAGCCGAGCTGGAGCGGGTCCGTCGTCATGAGTGAGTCGTGAGCCGAGCTGGAGCAGGTCTGTTGCTGGTGTGATTCTGTTGTCGTGAGTGAGCCGTGTTGGGCGGCTCTGTCGTCGTGAGTGAGTCGTGAGCCGAGCTGGAGCATGTCTGTTGTGAGTGAGTCGTGAGCCGAGCTGGAGCGGGTCCGTCGTCATGAGTGAGTCGTGAGCCGAGCTGGAGCGGGTCTGTCGTCGTGAGTGAGTGGTGAGCCGAGCTGGAGCGGGTCTGTCGTCGTGCGTGAGTCGTGAGCCGAGCTGGAGGGGGTCTGTCGTCGTGCGTGAGTCGTGAGCCGAGCTGGAGCGGGTCTGTCGTCGTGAGTGAGTCGTGAGCCGAGCTGGAGCGGGTCCGTCGTCGTGCGTGAGTCGTGAGCCGTGCTGGAGCGGGTCCGTCGTGAGTGAGTCGTGAGCTGTGCTGGAGCAGGTCTGTTGCTGGTGTGATTCTGTTGTCGTGAGTGAGCCGTGTTGGGCGGCTCTGTCGTCGTGAGTGAGTCGTGAGCTGTGCTGGAGCAGGTCTGTTGCTGGTGTGATTCTGTTGTCGTGAGTGAGCCGTGTTGGGCGGCTCTGTCGTCGTGAGTGAGTCGTGAGCTGTGCTGGAGCAGGTCTGTTGCTGGTGTGATTCTGTTGTCGTGAGTGAGCCGTGTTGGGCGGCTCTGTCGCCGTGAGTGAGTCGTGAGCCGTGCTGGAGCGGGTCCGTCGTGAGTGAGTCGTGAGCTGTGCTGGAGCAGGTCTGTTGCTGGTGTGGTTCTGTTGTCGTGAGTGAGCCGTGTTGGGCGACTCTGCCGTCGTGAGTGAGTCGTGAGTCGTGCTGGAGCGGGTCTGTCGGGAGTGAGTCGTGAGTGAGCCGTGTGGGGCGGATCCGTCGTCGTGAGGGACTCGTGGGCTTGTGTGCTGACGGTTCTCAGCCCAGCGGACAGCCAGCCGTGCCACTGCACACTTGGCAGCTGAGGCTCGCAGCTAAACGGGACGAAAACAATGCGGCTGAGACAATGGCATATAATTACACCGGTGCTCACATCCGTTCAGGTGGTCAGGTGACCACGCGCGGTGAAGTTCGACGGTTGGGTTGGCTAAGTCTCTCACATCCTGCACCCCAATCCATGCGGTGGATGTATTAAGGCATGTGAAGGCATGTTCGGCAACACGGAACCGTGGCGACGTGGTACCAAAACGATTCGACTGAAACAACAGCGTGTAATGATATTGACACACATTTTTGTTCCGTTGTACATCCGAACACATGCTGTCGGGCGCATTGCACTGTAATCAGCCTTCGGACTTTAAGCAAGACGACTGGGCATAAAATCAGCTCCGTCAGTTCCAAGCAACATTAGTACAGATTAAAAGCTGCACCCTATAACTATGACAAAAGAATGCTAGTTTCAAAATCGAAGTGCAAGGCTATTAGAACTTCGGGTGACGAAATTCTCCCAAAATAAGTGACACTATTACACAAATGTCACAACGCGAATGTAGTTGCTGCCTGTAGTGTAGTTGCTACCCTGTAGTTGCCTCATCAAACTTCGTGTCTTCCGCAGGCCTTTCCACAAAAAATAGTTGCCTCGACAACGTTTGTTGGCATTTTAGCGGCTCATTTCGTAAATCGTTGTGACGTGCCGGCATTGCCAGAAATGAGCTGTATCTCGTTGCGTTAGAAGCAGAGCAGATTCATACTGTGCTGAAGTTGTCGGAGCCAGAATCGGAATTGAGCTCATGCGGTGTTGGTCAGTACTGGAATGACCTACGCCGGAGCGGAATCAAGCACAAGTTCGCATCACAGACGTCCTGCTCACAGTTTTAGTTTCAGCTTCGCGTCCTTCGTACGGCCCTTGAGCTTCTGTTTTGAGGTCTCACCCAAATTCAGTCGCGGCCCGCCAACTGCCAAACCCTGCCATCGCCCTGTCGAAGGCAACAGAGTTTATTGTGCGTTGCTCGACGCACTCTTGTTGCGCGTTAGTTTCAGCACCGTACGTGTTTCGAAAAAACCCGCAGTGCCTCACGTAAACAAAAACAGCGACGTTTTGCTTTACCCTGAAAATTTTAAGGAACGTGACGAAAAGGCCGCTCCGCCCACATGGGCCGGGTCGGCGGACGGGTCACGGCTGGCCCTGCGGCGGGTGTATTGACCAGCCCCAGAGTACGTGCTGTGGGGCGGGCTAGGGGCGTCGGCCCACTACACTAATTAGATTCCTCCGGATCGAGGATACCGCATAGAAAGCGCTCTGGATGTTTGTTTTCTGGGGAAAAAGGTAATGTGCGGAGATGTATTGGCGTTACGGGAAGCAGGACAGCCTGTAGTATACATATAAGTCCAGTTCACGCTAGCGTTGATTCGATTAGACTTAATTTAATTCCACCACATTCCACAGGCGCCGGATTTTGAAATGCAGGGAAATGGGATGAACAGGGATCGAGATGCATTGCCAGTCGCGAGGCCTATTTAAGCAACCAGACTGCCTGCTACACTCAAAAAACATTTTTGTTTCGTGATCATGCATTAAACTCCCTTTTGCATTTCCGTATTTGTTTTCACGTAACCAAATCATTAAAGAGCCGCAAACGTGACATGCCGAACAGATACATAATGGCAAAAGAAAACACCTCCGGACTAAAACTGACGGCTGCTTTGATAGCCTCAGCCACAAATCATGGATTTCGCTCCCGGTTATTCTTTTTGTCGAGCAGTTCAGATTTGGTAACAAATTATATTTTGTCTGAATGATTGCGTGAAAAAAACGCTATGGCGTACTTGATAACTGCACTTTTAATTACGCTACTTTGATTACATAACAAATGAAACCCTTTTCTATCCTGTGAACACAATGTTCTGTTGAACAAACATGCCGTTACATCGTGCTCAATGCCGTCAGCATCGACCGTAAGGTTGCATGCTCTGTCCACCGTCATACCGATCGTCTGTGTTGTCATGGAAACGGAGGTAAACATTGCACTGCTGGCCTTCACCGGCCCGTGTCGTGTTTCACCCGCTCTCACCAATCTCACCGGGGATGATAGCGCCGGACCACGGTCAACAGCCTGCGCTATGTCAAGTACCTACACACGATCTCCTCGATGGGAAATGTCAGGATTAGCGATGCAGCGATTGGCAACCGCCCGGTGGAAGGCTATTTTCCCGATTCTCTTGTGTATTGTCTCTTTCCCTGCTGCACGTTTTATGAGAAATCATTTTCTCGACAACGAAAATTCATGATGGGTCATTCCACATTTGCATGGAATTTTACACTGAAATAGTCACTTTAAAGATCATTCGGTGCACTTCAAAGCTGTGCTCTTTAAGACCTAAACCCCTCCAGTTTTTGAGGTACACGCTCGCGAGTATGTGCAGACCATTTCGTACGAATTATTTCAGTCACCTAGACATGAACGGCATACCAAAATTTACAAGTAAGCTTATTTAATCACATCTCATGCTTGCTTCATTTTCTTCAAGGGAGGAACATTTCCTTCGAATGAAATACATTGAACTTCCTTAGCTTACTTCAAGATAGCTGGGGAAGTGTGGAAGCTGCTCAGATGGTTTTCAAAGACAAACTTGGAGCTCTGAACGTGAGGCGGTACAAACAATCACCAATGGACCAAGTCCAGGAATACACCATTGGCTAAGAGGGTCGAGCTAGCCGGCGTGCGTCTTAAAAGCATCTGTGTCTTCCATTCTTTGAACCAAGATATGCGAACAGCCCTTCCTCGGAACTTGAATAACAGGTAGATATGATTGCGTGTAGTGTTAATTGCCTTCAGTGGAAGTTTTTTTACACCATAAAGCCACAGCAAGTTGCACCATGAAGCTGTTGCACCATAAAACAGTTTTGCTCAAGTTGAAACGTTGCTAAGGCACTCAGTATATTTACATTTTCTGGATAAGTGTGCTCGCCTGCGCATTATAAGAACACATCCGTCCGAAGTTCACCAGGGTCGTACTCCGGTCTCCTCCCGTGATCTCATGGGCGGCACGTGTGATAGGAACACATCCGTCCAAAGTTCACCAGGGTCGTACTCCGGTCTCCTCCCGCGATCTCATGGGCGGCACGTGTGATAGGAACACATCCGTCCGAAGTTCACCAGGGTCGTACTCCGGTCTCCTCCCGTGATCTCATGGGCGGCACGTGTGATAGGAACACATCCGTCCGAAGTTCACCAGGGTCGTACTCCGGTCTCCTCCCGTGATCTCATGGGCGGCACGTGTGATAGGAACACATCGGTCCAAAGTTCACCAGGGTCGTACTCCGGTCTCCTCCCGTGATCTCATGGGCGGCACGTGTGATAGGAACACATCGGTCCAAAGTTCACCAGGGTCGTACTCCGGTCTCCTCCCGTGATCTCATGGGCGGCACGTGTGATAGCTGAGATTCTACACCGTCGAAAACTGCAACGGTTTAGAACGGGCCACGTAACAGTAACACTGTCACGTTCTCACGAGAGCGCTCCCACGCGCTGCAAAATCCACTACAACCGCACGCAATGACACCTCCCACGTCCACCTGGCCCAGCAGGTTTTCCTTCCGGTACAACGAGCGAAGCTCCGGGGGCGCCGCTACCTGAACTTGAGTCAGCCTTTGTTCCCTGTGACGCCACGCGGACCGCCCAGTTTCGTGTCATGACGTCACTGGCCGCCGTTGTGGTCGGCATCGTCATGGTCACCGGCGGTAACTGGTCGATGCTTTCGGGGGGCGTTCGGCAGCTGACCGAGTTCAGGGTCGGTCGGTAGGACGGCAGCAGGGGGCAGCCGGAGGCTGGTCGGACAGGGGTGTCTTGGCGACGGACGGTTTGGACGACTGCAGCGATAATAAGTCGAAAGAGTACGGGGCTACAGTGAACAGCTGCATCTCACGAAACTCGGTACACGTCGTGCCTGGGAAGCAAAACAGCCGTGAATGGAAACCTCCGGACGAAACCTTCGTGATGTTTCCTCGGTCATGTCTGGCTCACGGAGCAGCTGTAGCAGTGGCGGCGTCGGCAGTGCCAGCCGGCGGGTCGTATCGCTCCGGTCAAACATCTGAACAGCCACCTTCTGTGCACTGGCGGCGGCAGTGCCAGCCGGCGGGTCGTATCGCTCCGGTCAAACATCTGAGCAGGCATCTCCTGTGCACTGGCGGCGGCAGTGCCAGCCGACGGGTCGTATCGCTCCGGTCAAACATCTGAGCAGGCACCTCCTGTGGTGCACGGTGTGGAAATCGGGGCTCACAGGAGAAACACTGCGACAGGTGGCGAGAAGCACTACAGCCTGCGCGCTCCAACTTCAGTGGTGTGAGGGGATTCATGGTAGTGGTATTCATTCACGTCATGAGTTTAATGGTAGTGTTTATAGCCATGCTCCTCAGTGTGGTAGTTTCATGTTTGTTTCCTCACTTTCTGAGACGCTTGGTCACCTGTAGCTGTGCTTAAGGAGAGCAAATATGCAGTGTCTGGAGCCTTAAATGATTGAGGGTGAATTGATGGTCAAGAAAGTCTTTGCAACATATGTGTGAAATTCTGGACGTCACTCTGACCTTCCTTTTTGGTTGGCTGCAGGTGTGGAACGCCTAACGTCCTTCCATCTCAGGCGTCACTGAATTCGTTTAACTATTATCCAGACAAGCGCGCAGTGGCCGTGAATGCCACCAGGGGCGCGCCACGAAGTCACCCGCGGGTGGGCAGACCGGTATTCGGGGCCCACCCAGCGATACCAGCCCCGTACGCTATTGTTTGAGCCGGCTAACCAACTGTCTTTCGAAGGCTCAATCTCTGAATGTCCTTTGTCAAGGACAGCGCAGTAACGCCATAATGCGGTGCATTTTTAGGTGACGCACTACCATTTGCGAAGTCCGAGGCTTGAAAAAGAAAAGGCACGAAGTTTGGTAACCCTAACTACGAGGTTGGCACACAACGCCTGCATACCGGCCCATATGCACAGTTGAAGTCGTCTTGAACGCGGAGAATATTAAACCATGCAGTTGTCATCCTTCGCTCGGATATTCGCTCAGTCTTCATTCAGGACCGCCATCTGACAGAATGTTCCTCTGGAAACAAGGTCCGCGATGGCACCATGCGTCTCCTAGCACAATTCGCCGGCTAGGTTTCTTCAGAACATCCATCCCCACCATCCAGCTTAAGCTGGAACTCCATCAGCTCTCACTCGGACCGGTGCGTGGCCCGGCCTCCGCCCGCGTGTTTCCCAATGGCGGGTAGAGCAGTGCCTTCGGCAGTCGGCTGCATTGTTCAGCTGCCTTCGGCCCAGTTCGCGAGCTGTGCCAAGCCGACCTCCGCCTGGAGGAGGAGGCGGCGCCGCCGGAGCCTGGCACCGTTTCACAACCTTTCCGACCCGCCCGTGCCGCCCGCCTCCTGCACCTGCCGGGCGGCTACCCCAGCTCATGACTGCCGCCTGCGCCATCTCACCGGTCCGCGCCCTCGGCTCGGACGGAAGGCCGACGACGGAGGAGACGTCGTGACCCCCCGGTCACGGGTCAGCCGGCCGGGTCGTGTGCTCTGCGAACAGAGGGCGCCGTGAGGCGAGCGCGGGAGCGGGGTCAGTGACCCGCGACGTAGCCGCGCCTCCGCGCGGCACCGCCAGTGAAAGTGCCGGCCAATCCCGACAGGGCCGACCGCGCTGACATTTCACTCCGACTGAGCACGGGTGTGACGCGTGCAGGCCACGCTCCCTGACGTGGATCGGGCATTACGGTCACGGATGGTACCCGTCGAGCGCACTTAATCGGGTGAGAGCCCGGAGGGCCGCCGTGTGAAGCGGTGCAGCACTCATGGCCGCGTGGGGCCTCGCACCGGGGCACTCCTCCGCAGGCAATTTGTAGCGCGCGCCGCGCAACCGGACCAAGAGCAGGATTGCGTAACCGACCACACCTGCTCCGTGGTGTACGGCCTGGGCGTTTGGCAGCCAGCGTGCCACCGCGTCCGTTCCTTTCCACCCACCCCAGCCGATTTAATCCCGTGAACACGATAGCTGGTAACGAGGTAAACGCTGGGATAGACAGAACTGTCTGGTTGGTTTTGGCGCGAATGCGTCTGGAGATCGTTGACCTTCCGACTTTTTAACCTACTCTCAGAGCGGAAGCGGGACAAACATGCCACAGCGCCGCCGGCAGACACGGTATCACATATTCCTTCCTCAATTTATGTTGTGGATCTTATCGGCATCCGTGTTATCCAGCCGTAAAACGACCGTTCAGTTGATGGTATCGAAACGAACACGTGTGTCTGTGTCGAATAATCGTGGTTCGACGCATGCAGATCCCAGACATTCTGCCAGGTGTAATGTTCGCGCTTAAGTTTGCTGCATGCGCACAGAAAGGCAGGGCTGGAGGCGGCTCGTCAACGGTCATCAGGTGCCGTGATTTCAGCATTGCAGGGATCAAAATAGCTCCATAGATGACAAAATCTGGACGAACGTACCCTCATCCTCCCAATGGAGTGGTTGGATCGCGAGCCTCAGTATCCAGAGACGCAATCCCATAAATTAAGAAGACACTTGCGTTCTGGACCAAATTTTTTCATGCATGTTCCTTACTTATCCACAGATGCGAACGTATCAAGGGATTTGCTAGGCACCATACGCCCGCCATTTATTGAAGGTCAGCATGTAGTGTTGTTGATTGTGCAAGTTAGTTGGCAAGATCTGACGAACAATATCTAACTACACGATGGCTCTGACGAGGCACAAAGGGGAATAAAGTTGCGCCCCAACTTACTCCATTCGTAGTAAATCCCACTTTGTGGAGCGGACTCGGTTTCAGAGCTACTCAGCATGCCCCTACTGCATTATCAGCTGGAACCTGAGCAACTTGAAGTGAAAAGGATTGTTGTCTCCAAGCTCATAACTAACCATAATCCGACCATGTCAGATGCGTTACGGTACACTCGTACTCCCTGTGAGTGGAACATGGCGACTATCCAGTTTTTTGCTGCAGTATTTGCGTGTACCATGTTCTCAGAGCTTTGAGCTTTGTTTCCAGAGCCTGTCTCTTTGTTTCTGGGTTAGTTACACAGCGTGTGTAGTCCGAGCGGATGTGTGATGAATAACCCTACAATAGCCCCAAAATGCAAGTGACGGACTATAGCACGTGAAACATGTATCATTCTCATAACATATTACAATAATTGGTTTGATATCCCGACTTATTCACGCACATTCGAGCCTCCTATCACGCCCGTCTAAATTAGGAACAGCGATAAAGATGAGAATATTGGAAAAACGATGTTTACGCAGGATATTAAGCGCATGAACTACGCAAGATGTCGATGCAGAATGCGATCGCTAAGCATTCGGCTTTGGCTTGCAGCAGTGGTCTCCTTGTGTCGCGTAGAATTCGCAACGCTTCAGGACTGAGAGTGAAATTTATGATCGCATTGCTATTCAACGATTACTCAAAGAAGAATGGCAGTGATCCCAGCTCTCGGATGCTGGCTGACATTTGCATGAAGTCGCGTCTGATCGATGACCGGATCGATGACCTGATCACTCATCGACACGTGTGGCTCTCGGGGTCACGGTAGGCGCAGAGTCTTACAACGGCTGTTGGGAGCGGCGAACGCGAGCGGAATATCCGCGTTGTGCCTGGAATTTGCACCGGAGCCACCTGATCCAAGGTGCGATGCGTTGCCTAGGCGCGAGGCGTCAGTCCTCAGAGTATCGCGGCCACCAGGACGTGCACTTGTGTTGCGACCCGACCGTCGCCAGCCTCAGTGACGACGTTGTTCCTCCTACCGCTGTTCTGCGCATGGGAAAGCCTGTAGGCCCGTGGCAACCTTCTTTTGCAGTGTCGGGTCCTTGCGAATGGGTCACCTTAAGAAGCCTGGAATATTGGCTTTTCCAAGTCATCTGAAATACTTCTTTTCGGCTGGCCCACGCGAGCCCTTGTAACATTATTGATTGACAAAGAAGGCAGCATTGTTCGACCTACATGCCGTAGGAAGTTTTGTACAGGACAATATGAGGCAAACCAGACTGTGGTGAGGAACAGTCGTCGTTGTCCAATTGTCAAACAGCAGAAGATGTTTGCAAAAGGACACTGCAACTGCCCGAACCATATATTGCTTTTTCTATGAGTCATTCAGTGACGCCCCATTCTTTGAAACTTCCACTGGCCTCTTCGACGTCTATTGTTCGTGTTCTTTGTCGCCTGCCCACGCACTGGAACAACGCCGCCACTGTGTTATTGTTCGCCAAAAGTGACGGCGACACCCGTCCGATCGATTATATCTTGGGAAGCCTGTTTGGCGAGAAAGCGGTTCACACTTTTGTAAATCTGGCATGCGGACCATGCGGATGATAATGCTATGTCGTTGGTTCCAACGTAACCACAGTGACAGTCTAAGCAGCGTTTAGCTGACGGGCGGCCGGCTCATCTCTTGACTTGCACAAGCGACAGGCGGACGTCACCGTTCCAGCCCCAGTGCCCGCGCTGGCCGGCGCGCGGGCCCGGCGCTGCCCGTCATGACCATTGCCGCTGCCCTTAGCCGGTACAACCGACTCTCACAACACAAGCTCTCTTTACTATGACGCCTGCATCCGAACAAAACACCAAAGTGCTGTCCCTTCATCATCGTCGCGTGCCCGCTGTCCGGATGCATTTTACTGTAATCAGGGGGTCGCGGAGCGTGGCGCTCTCGTAACTCGGGGCACATGACCACGAAATAGAATGCCACTTAGTCTAACAGTCGGACGGCGAGGGCCTGGTTGACAGCCTGGGTGCGGATCAGCCGCTGTTTACGGCAGCTCCGAGGGCGGTTCAGATCCGCTCACGCCCATCGTGTAACGTTGAAGACAACTCATGGCTGGGTTGGCAGAAAATGTGATCGCTGCAGATGTCAGCGCTTCCAACACTGCAATGATGTGTCTCACTATGTGGTATATGAACTTTGGGTTTCAAAACAATCCTTGCCGACAAGAGCGTTGGTGAAACGGCCGGTTCTTGAAAAGAACCTCCCAAAACTTTCGAGCACTGCAGTCAATTTTGAATCTGCTAATTTTAAACCTTTCCGCACCGAGCTTGAAAAGTCGATCTCCCCATTTTGCCATGCGACTAACATACGTCTTGGCTCTCAAACCTCTGTGGGGAGAAAATCCTGTTGAAAAGGGCCGTGCCCCGCTGACGCCTGCGCTGCCGTTGCTTCCTGGACTGCGCCAACGACTGAGCTTTCTCCTCAAACTGTTTCTGAAGGCGTCAAATTGGGTATATCATGAAAATTCTAAACCATGTGGTTGTCTTTTCTAAAGTAGCTTCGAAAAACGTACATAAATCCCATCAATTAGCGACCGTACCCATCTAAATGCGAACTGAAATCAACGCATTATATTCGTTATTGGTTGGTAAGCGTCACGCAAGCTCCCGTTGAGAGTCCCCGTTTAGGTAAGGCCTGCAAACACCCGTACAAAACATTGTAAATAAACTGATCACAAGCATGGCAATGTCTATCGTTATATCTAATGACTCTAGCTACAAAGATCAACTTAGAGGCCCATCGGCACTGGGATACCCTGAAATGCATTTGACTCTTAAAGTTAACTGTGACGCACTCTTAATTGTTCAGCAATGCTCTACATATTTTGCAAAGTTCTGCAAACAGCATATACGTAGCTTGAACTTGCTTTTACGACGAAACCGGACAGCATTTAAACAAAACAAAAACTGGTAGCTCAACCGTGAGGGACAGCGTAGGAGACTGACCTAGGGAAGAGTTGTACGTTGTGTGCCACGTCGGCCCGTCACGTTTCTCAATGTTGCTTTAATCCATCCTGTGCGAAATCAGCACTGGCTCTTAAGCCCCTCCCTTGCGGCGTCGAAGGCGGCGAAATGCCTCGCACCGGCAAGGTTCAAAATGCCAGGTCATGGCGGAAAGCCAGTTTTGCTAGCATCGAAACGTTCTGGCGATTACTGTCATGACGTTTACTTCGTTAGTGAGGAGATGTTATGTTCCGGATTTCTGCATTCTGCATGTGCCAGAATACGGCGACGAGTGTATGCTCACCAGCCGTGCACATGAAGCCGCCGCTCATCTCGTCGCCGGCTGGGCCGCCACGGTCGGGCTGCTGTTTGTGTGCCGACGACCGATCCCGTATAGGACATGACCGGTGGCTGCCCGGTCATGCAGCGTTGCATGACCCGTACCGTTCTAATTCCCAGCGGCCTAGCACCAAACAGGTTCGCGAATCAACGTGGTCAGCGCCTCGTCGGCTGGTTGCCATGGCGACGGTTACTGTTGTCGCCTGACCGACAGCCGGCCTGCCGCGCTCCGAGCCTCATTCAGCGGCCGGCCCGGGCGGCACGGCGGCGGGCCCACCGCGGGTCTGCGGGGGCGGGGCCGGTGCGGCGGGCAGGATGTCCGGCCGGCCGCTGGCGGGGTCATGACCGGGCCACGCGGCCGGCCGGGCCGGGTCAGCTCGCGGCGGAGGCAGGGGGCAGAGGTCACGTCATTTCAGCGTCGGGGGAGGCTGTCGTAGTCCGGATCACGACTCAGCAGGATAGGCGGTACGTCGTGTGTCTGGTTGGTTAGCGCTTACGCATTTGGCTGACGTGTCGTCACCGTCACCGTCACCCGTTTGACACCACACGGACATCAGTTAAGTGCTTCCACGGGACGAGTGCTTCAGGCGTATTATTATCTCTACGCGAACTTGCAACAATAAGGCAATTCACGTACAACAAGAAAATTAGGCAACGTTAATGATATAACAACGCTGGCGTGGAAAAACAGTGCATCAGTACCGACCGAGGAACGTTATGAATGGCTTCCAGTTTGTCGTGCTCAAGCTGGGGTATTCCTCGGGGAAAGCTGATCATCTCTACTCTTGACTTGCCGGCACGCGCAGCTCACACAAAACACGCTTGCTGGCTGGCTGGAGAGGGACGCTGTTAACATCCGAGTGGATTTCGTTTGGAACGCTTGATCCCGACCCAAGACAGTTGGCAGGCTTAAAGTCAATTATTGCATAGGCAGGGCACTGGTGAGCGCGAAAAGGTGCGACAATGCACAAATCACACTTTATTTATGTTTCCACCCGTTTTGAGGACTGTCGAGCAATGTGCGTGTCATACGGGAGCGAAGAAACCCTTTTTCAAAGCAATCACAGGAAAGCTGGAAGGTAGATCACGCTATTTACTTATGTATGCCTGGGCAGTATTATGGATAGAGAAAGGCATAAGGAAATTTAATCATTTGACAGCAAGAGAACAGCCACCTGTGCCCAAATCATTATCATGATCAACAGCAAAACCGCGATGACAAAATGAGCTTTTTTCGATGGCACACTAACCGGCATTGCCACCAACGTGTAGGATGCATTCAGAACACGGCAGGCCAACCAGTCTGCTGCGTCCACGGACGAATATGCACTCAAATCTGCCAACGCTGGGATGACTAGGGACGTTTGGTGACGGGGCGTGACGACTGGAGACACAGACTGGTGATGTATCACTTCGCAGCAAGGCCAGGTGCTTGCAGAGAGGACGAATTTTGAAAGACATATCCGAGCTGGTGTGGTGATGCACGAAAGGTGAAAAGTGCTACAATGCATTCGCGTGAAGTAATCTCGTTTGGTTGTTGTCAAGATGTCGCATCCGTCTACAGTTACTAGTCTTTGTCGCGCT